>NW_016690265.1:3074627-3359627 GCF_001604755.1 Lepidothrix coronata | reverse complement strand
AATGCTTTTCATGCTGCCTCTTCTTCTGAGGGCTCTTAATCTTTGGGAAAGAACAGTCTGCAGGCTCCATAAACTATCCCAACTACATGCAGCTTTAAGAAAATGATTTTATATGCTATCATATGAAACAATTAGACAAAAACTCCTGCCTTACCAGATTATCGAGCATTCGCATTAGAGCTTCAAACTCCTGTTCGCCAATCTGCCATTTGGGGTGGGACACAGTACCCTCACCTGCTGGAGACTCAGGGGAACGAGACTTGGCTTTATACTTTCCAGGGTCTAAAAGCACTAAGTTGTCAGGTCCACCTGCACTGGCCAGGGTACGTACCTTAAAAACAATAAAGTCACCTTTAGGTTTCTCGAGAGACATGGGGTGAAAACAACCAAAAAAACCCCTTAAATTTTGACACAAATCCAGAAGAAATCTACTTCATTTTAAAGCCCAATAAATGAATATGCTGGTATAAAAGTTGTCTTGAGTCTTTGAAAATACCTGTTTTAATCGGAAGCATTTATCAAATTCATGGTTCCAGTACAAGATTTCAACAGTGCTGGTGAAACCAATGTTTTGGATGTCCTCACACAACGCAGTGGCTTCACATATCATTGTGTTAGTTTAGATCAAGAGCTTAACCAGTAAAGTGCACAGTTATTAACCTGTCTGAAGGTTAATACAGTAGGCTGTATTATTGCGTAACACATTAAAATTCTTACTTGGATCTCACAGGCAAGCACTAGATTATGAATATAGTAGAAAGCCTCCTCAACAGTCTCTCCAACTGATACTAAGCCATGGTTTCTGAGAATAAGGACCTAGAGAGACATTGAAAGAAAGTTACGAGAAGTAAGGCAAGAATTTTCTTGGTTAAAGAGCATTTGCTCTTGATTAAAGAACATACCTTTCACACACACACACTGGCCCCACCCCTTTTCTGTAATTCTAGATGTAAATACTGACCTTGCTTTTAGGCCCCAAATTTTTCTGAATAACCACCTTTTCTTCATCATCCACTAAAATACCATGGTAGTCATGATAAGCTACTTCCCCAAGAGAAAGTGCTTCAGGTGAAATTGGCAAGAGACCACATTTCATTGCAGAAACCTGAGAAATATTAAAACAACTGACTTAACTTCTTGCAACAGAAAAAATGGAAAACCAGACTAATATAAGAATTATAATAAAAATATATGTTTTTATATATTATATGAATCTATCTCTACAAGTACATACATAGTGGTCTTAGACTCTATCCCGAAAGCCTCTACTTATGATAACTTTTGGATTGGATACAAGTCACATTGATCTTGGGTCTGACTGCTTTTACATGACAGCAACAACAATATAAAAAGACTCAGGAAAATAAAATTACAACAAATCAAACCCCAAAATCAACTGCATTCTTCATTCCTTTCACTCCACTCAGTTTTTTCCCCCCTCTGCCTCCCTGCCAAAAGAACTTAAGTGATGAACTCTGACATACGTAATTCTGCAGCACTGCAGATAAAGTTAAAGAATATTTTTAAAAAGACTACTCTGTAATTCACAATTTTAGGAATTTGATCATTTATCCTTAAAATGGTTGTATTAATGTGATTAATCAATTAAAAAAAAATCCAACTGTGAACTCTGAAAGACAGTCACGATCTCTCAAAACATTCCAAAGAGGCAGAATTGATTTGTAACTAATTGCTTCAATGAGAGATATTGGAAAAGTTTCAAATATTTCAGAAAACCTTGATAAACTGTGCTTTACAAAACCAACAAAATATGCTAAAGCTTTTATGACTCACTGTCAAAAGATCTGGTCTTTCAAGAACACATATATGAAATACATATTTTCCAATCATAGAGCTCAATTTACTGTCTAAGCACTCAGGTTAAACAAATAACCTGCAAGCGAGGAGGATCTGACTGATTCAAACAGAACCACATATTTGAAGACAGACTTAAAGTCTTTCTGCTCTTCAGAAAGGAAGCAAATCTATGATTAAGAGGACCCAGCTATTTTCTAGTTGGGAGAAGTGGGGGAACAGGACTGAAGACAAAGCAGGAGGTGCTTACTGCTGCTCCTGCTGGCGTGTGGATATGGACGATGCATTTGACATCGGGTCGAGCTGCATAAATTGCAGAGTGCAAGGTAAAACCAGCTTGGTTTACTCCCAGGTTAGTGCTTCCACGATCAACAACATCTCCTTGAATATTGATTTTAACCTGGGAATGAAAAGAATTATTTGCAGGAATGAATCAATACTCACAAAAATCTGATTTAATTCAGCATCTACTGCTGAAGCTCTAAAACCATAAGTCATCATCTGTGTCTGAAATGCCTAATTTCAGACAAGCCTGACCCAACAGCCAGCAGCTTTCAAGGGTATGAGATGATTCACAGTCCAAATGTCCTGGCTCTTTACAGGGCAGCTCAATGGGAGGACACCTGGTGGTGAACATGGGCAAAGAAATCTCTGAGATACCTCAGCTGTACCAGAACCACGTTCAGTAAAACTATTCTAAATATGTTACAAAGGAGTAAAATATTCTCTAGGATAGAATTTCAACAGTGATATATAGACAGACATATATATTCATACATATATGAATATTTTACAGCTATGAAAATACTAATTGCTTACCAGACTAGATGCAGTGACTTCACTATAGAGGAGTCCAAAAGGTACAATGAGGAAGTGCTCTTGCTCAGAATTTACTCTGGCCTAAGGATAAAACCAGAGTAAGAGTTACTAAGAATATTTTACTAAAGCATACAAGAAGGCCCCAAACCACTCTCACTTCCTGAGTATGGAATGGACAAGTATGCCTGTAACATATGCAATATGACTCATGTGTGCTACAACAGATAATCAACGCAGAGCACAGTTAATTAACTCATGTTGAATGAAACCAGATGGCAGGTACATGCCAGAGTCCTCCAGGTTGGTGGAATTTAGTAAACCCTTTAGTAAATTTAGTATCACCTGTGATAGGTGACAACTCACCTACTATGCATAAAAGAAACAATACTGGGAGAAATGGTGAAAAAAGTTACTTTTTTTAGTAGAATGAGTTTACACTCCAACTGTATTTCTACCCTAGTACAACATAAGGTATGAAATCAAAGTGTTTGAAAAAACGCCAGAATTTGGCCCACAGATCTAAAAGGTCTTGATGCTGAGCAGGGTTTCATCATTGATGCTGGTTCCTGTGAGACACCTGTGAGTAGTACAGCAGTAGTTGCAGATTTTCTACCAAGCATCCCAACCTTCACTTGTGTTTTTGTTCTCCTGTCTCATTCACACAATCAGGAGTTTATAATACAAAATAATTTTGGCTTCAAACCATTCACATCTTGGGATACATCCCTTAAAAATCTCTAAACTGAAAAGTATAGGACATCTAGGTAGTTTAGGTGTCTCTCAAAAGAGAATTAAAAGGCTTCATATGTTTTACTAGACATGTGAGACAACTCCCTACCTCACTGTGAGTCAACCCAACTTTTGGGTTTGGGTGGTTTGTGTTATGGTTTTGGGTTTTTTGTTTGTTTGTCGTTTGGGTTTTTTAAATTAGAAGTTATTTATGAGTTTTGCATTTTCCTGAGATACAGCTACTTTATGCTGCTACTACCCCATGTCTTCTACTACTTGCAACATTCAATTCATATATACTTTGATATAATTATATTACAGGGAAAAACAATTCTAAAATAAGTAGTTGATCAGTCATTCAAAAGTTCCCAGTACAGATCTAGTTTCCTTTGCAAACAGTTGGGAACATGCTACAGCATAAGAACCTTAAACTGAACCAGTGAAGTTAAACTGCACCTTTATGAATCACCAAAATAGTTCTTCATTACTGAAGTGTAAATGATCTAGAAAAACTCTTATTTAGGCAAGACAAAGAACAGGAATTATTCAAAGCACACTAAGAGCTAATAAGAAAGCTCAAATGCACGACAAACAAGCAACAAGACTCATAAACCACCTTGTTTTAGGATTAGATCCAATAAACAGCTCACGGCCTCAAAGCAAACCAAGACCTTGTGAATGATGTGTACCTTCTGTAAACCTGTTATCTCAAATTCTGCCTGACCCTGGAGGCACCCAAGTTTACTCTACATTATTGTACTTGACATGAAAACCCTGGAGGTACTCAAGTTTACTCCACATTATTATACTTGACATGAAAGCTCTTGATGCTCTGTAATTCTGTTTCTGCATCAGGACTGCACCAGTCTGAACAATTCCACACAAGCAACTGTCAGTGACTGACAGTGATCCAGAAAAGCAATGATACTCCACCCACCTCCCTGATATGCCCATATTGGCATACACTCTCACATCCTCACAATTCCTTTCTCCTCTAACACACAGGCTTATGACTCTCACAGAAGGCTGTTGTATCTTTTCTCTTAGTTCAGAAATGCACTGGCAGCTTTTAACTTGAATGCAATCATCCAGTAATTAGAGCACCCACTGAAAATGAAAACCTGGAGTCTAACTCCAGCTCTGCATAAAGTGGTAGGCGTTCACCACATTCCAAAGGAGTGTCTTAGAACTGCTTAATGCATGGGTACACAAACAAGACTGTTTTGTAAATATAATAACCTTGTTCCATATCAGCTTCTGAAGATAAATTATATCTATCAGTCACCTTTCAGAAGGCTGTTCACTGAAGGAGTTTGTAAAAGCCAGGAGAACTATGACTTGGGACTGGATGCTGACAAACCAAGAGCTTTCCAGGACATCTGCCATTCAAAACTGTCTAAACCACTTTCAGAACCTCACATTCCAAGCAAGTGCTTTGACTGTCTTCCACCTCAAGTGGTATCACTTCTACTGGCATCTTCCTTGTGCTCCTCCCCAAAGAAAGCAAACTCGAGGCATTCCCCCCAGGTGACATGCCCTGGCCTCAACCCCTTCCCCAGGCATGGTGCTCTTCACTACATCTGTCTTCTTATCTGAACACACAAACATTCCCAGGGCTGAACTTTACACCAGAAAGCCATCTCCAAACCTGCTTGCCTGGTAATCTTTTCACTGCATTAATGTCCCTTCCATAAAATCTATTCTCCTGTCACGTATGAAAAATCCGTGGGTGGCACAGAGTTGTTTACAAGAACCATGATGTTGTATATGTTCCCTTACAAAAGGAACCAAATGATCTCACCAACACTGCCTTGATCCTGTGCCTACATGTATCATTTATCAGCTTCATCTGTTCACAAATAATATGCTTTGAAATCTCAAAAAGCAGTAATAGTAAGATTATCATGTTTCATTTTGACTGCAAGTAGAACTGATAATACATAAAGGACAACCTCTACTATGTAGAAAAAACCAAACAATTCAGCTCTGTTAGGACAACAATTGACTGGGCTGCACACCACAGCTGTGACTTTACTCATGAGTCTCATGTTGATCATTCTACTGGCATATAAAACCTCCTTGATTTGACCTCCTTGTCATTATTTTTATGGATGCCAATGATTATTCAGTCACAAGGAAAATTGTTGGCACGCTGCATTAAGCTAAGTATCTTGCTCATGTTCAGAAATACTACAGCTTCTTTTTCAAAAAGGTTGGTACCTTGAATTATAAAACTCCACTGAATGACTAAGATAGTTTAGTACTTTGCAAGAAAAGGAAGAAAACTAAGAAATTACCTTGCAGAATAGTACATACAATTATTTAAAGCATTTAAGATACTAAAAGCCTGAGTCTTTCAGGAATCTTAACTTCATCATAAGAAGTTTCATGTACACTCTCTTAAGACTCTATTCAGGCTGTGGTAGCTGACATCCAAGCTGTTCCAGCTCTTACTGCAATGACAAGTCTCTTCACTATTATATTGCTTTCAATGCCACTTTGCTCCTCTTACACACAAAGAGAAAATGACAGGGGAGGGAAGCACTTCTCTTGTATGTGAAAACAATTGGTTCAGTTATCTGTTGATTCAATACTCACTGTTATATGATTGTAAATAAGCTGAGACCAGCCAAAGAGATCTGCTAATCTGTAGAAAGCTGCCAATTTACATCGTAACAACTTCTCCCCTTTTTCATAAGCGATGGAATCCGACCCTCTCAGATCATTCACTGGTGTTACCATGCCAAGACCTGGAAAGCAGAAGGGGTAAAAAAGCACAAGAGGGGTTGCATTCAGCATCAGTTCAAACCTAACAACATGCCCTGCTATTAGAGTAGTTGTTCTTACTAGTTTATATCAGCATATTAAGCTAAGAAATCAATAACAAATTTTCATTACTATCACGTAATGATTTATATTACACAAATATAATGACAGTCTTGGGGAGGGTTATTCAGCTTTGGCAGACGCAGCATTCATCTTCTTCCCTCCATCAATTAGTGCTAAGGTGACAGTGCACTCCTCAGCAAAATATTTTTTTCCCCTCTCAAAATAATGATTGTTTGTAAAATACATCTTCATTGTTAACAGAAAAATGTGACCCCAAATATTCCACTTTGTGAGATACATGATTCAGTATTCCTAACAAGGAGAATTACACATCTAAAAAGATGCACACAGGTTCACTTAATTAGGAAAAATTAAGTACAAGCCAGAGAGAGGAAGATTATGGTAAATACAAATACTGTAGTTCTAGTCACAGTGCAATTAGAAATGTGGTTAAAAGTAACTGTGATAAAGCAGAACCAGGCCACGCTACAGTCTAAACTAAAGATTTATTTTGGAGCACAGGCAAGGATTTATGTTATCTGAACACAAAACCTGTGTGTACATGCATTCGCACATTCTGGGTTTTGTTTTCCTTCTTTGTTTTGCTTGCTGATGTTTCTTGTCTAAAGCTTCACTTCACAGGTGAAAGCTGCAAACAGTATTTCAATGGCAAAAATAATTAGTTTCTAAAGACCTTCACTGTTACCAGACTACTAATGAGCATTTTACTTTCCTGCAGACAAACCACGTGGTAATTAGCAATATTTAAATCTTTAAATTTTTTACTAGCACTGACTTACCAGGCTTAATTTTCAATTAAGATACCACACGTCAAATAGCTTTTGATATAAATTATACACATGAATCACACTGCATACCACTGTGGCATTTAGAAACTAATCAATTCATTTCATGTTTGCAATGTTCCTGTGAGCAGAACAGGACAGCATTTGAACTTCACAGTACTTTTTATTTCAAAAAAAAAAAAAAGAAAAAGCAATTCAGCTCTGTTGGCTGGAGGTGCACTCACTCATGTTCAGCGCAGCCATCCCGCCCTGAGGGGCCGCAGGGTAGACATTTGGTACGTGCGTCGTCATGAAATCCGCAATCTGCTGTAATGCCAATAAACCCGTTGGGTTCTTCCCTTTCTTAAACTGCTCCTGGATCATGGATTCCAGTTCTTCACAGAAGGCCTAGCAACAAGACATTGCATGCTGTAATGCATGTTGAAATGAACTTCAACCTTTCATACACAGCTTTTTTTTAGCACTGAGATGGAACCATCCTACACCTCTTCTGAAAAAGACCTCAGGGCAGAGTTACTGGGTACAGACTGTAACTTGAAAACGTTGCTCTCTGGAGGCTCCAATTATATGAGTCACTTGGGGTTTTTTCTTTAATGGAAATTCCAGCATTCTCTCTTCAAATAACACCAAAACTCATTCAACCTACTAATATGAATTTCTGGAAGGAGAAGAATGTACAGTCCACTTGAACACAAAACATGAAAGGAAAAGAAAAGGAAATTTGTCAGCATGGCTCACAGGGAACTGATTGCCAAGAAGGCATTCAGGAACACAGAGAGCAGTGGCCATTGAAGTTTTAAAACATGTTTGAACAAGGGGTTGTTTACATTTGTCCTGGTTGTTTTTTCTTGATTTTTTTTTTTTAGTTTATCTCTAAAGGCAAGAAAACAAGATTTTTTTTACTACTGCTGACAGCTCCTGCTTTTGACAAGAACACTGGGATTTGTACAGAAGGAGAAGTACATATCATTAAATGATTATAATTTTTAAGTGACTTATTATTATTTTCATCGATAAAATGGGTTGACTTAAAACAAAAAACCCTGTAAATTTACCACTACATCCCTATTCTGAATGAAGTTATGTCATGAAATGTTTTGTATCTAAAGTCACCCACCAGTTATTACAAAATGAACAAATGTTATGAGAGAAATTTTGTTTGGTGTACTTTCTCCCCAAGGGAACATCTTCAATATTAAATGTCAGTCTTTCATAGTTCATTATCGTGCACCTTTTCAGAAAGAGATATATAAAAATATTGCATATGTCTGAATCACACATGAAAAACCAAGTACAGGACAGACCTGCCTTGTATAAGCTATTCTTAAAAAGTGATACATTTAATAATTTAAATGAATACATGAAGATAAGTGCAAAAATGTCTTACAAGGACTAGAAAGAAAATACAAAAAAAAATGTTGATGATTATACAGAGAATTCTGAAAGTAAGACTGAGGAGCTGCTTTATGAGTAGACAGAAAAAATTCAACCAGACAGCATGAGGAAAAAAAATCAGGAAAAGCCAACCAGAGGAAAGAACAGATGGATCTAAGATACCACAAAATTCTCCAATACCATTCTGATATTGAAAAGAGACATTAAATTTATCACTTTAAAGATGGAGCATTTTCTTTTCTTACTGGGCTTTGAAGAATCATGGAGACTCTCTTCTTCTGTTCCATCATGTTAAAATCCTGGCGAAGGTCAGGTGCCATATTTCTCTCTCTCAAATATTCTGGATTATTTTCATCAACTCGATCAAAATACCTCTCTTTGTGAGGGGCTGTTGTTGGAGGTGGTGAAGTCACCACCCCCACACCAGAATCACCATTCATAGCACAGTTTTAAGGTACCTACAAAAAGGGACAGAAAAAAAGGAATAATTATTTCCTTGCTTCCTTGATTTTAGAACTACATATGTGTTTCTTGTTTAACAGTAACAGTTCAAATCCACCTAAAATTAGCATGGCTTTCCAAACACTAATTGTCTGTGCAATTGGACAGCAATATTCTAGAGTAGGAAAAAAGGCTTTAATACATAAGGTTGGACAAGGAGGCTAATATTTATGAGAAGTCAAATATGCTCCATATGCAACACAAAATTAACACAAAAGCCCCCATTTAAACTATCTCCAGTTCTATAAGTTGTCTAAACAGCCTGATTTTCAGAAGAGAGGAAGTCCTTCAAACCTTCTCAGAGACAATGACAGAAGTTCAAGACACATGAGGTCTAAACTCACTAGTTTTGGGGCTTTTTTGCTTATTTGGGGTTTTTCCTTAAAAAGTTAAAGCAGACATAAAAATAATACTGCAGAAATCAGAATTTGAGTAATTATAGAAATTAGGATGTTACACATGTTCATTAATATGGAAAGACAACCCCACCAAAACATGCTCGGACTGGGAACACGTTTCTGGAGACAAACTCAGAAACGCTGACTTTGCAACCCAGGGCATTGCTTTTTACATTTATTTTAGGACCATTCAACAACATGCACATCACTGCATTAGCATGTGGCTTTTGGAACCTGGAAAGCAGAGACACACACAGTCCCCACCCCTGGCCAGGTTCGTTTCAGTTTTACATGTTCTAGTCAGCAACTGCGTGTATGTACTAGAGAGGCTGAGAGCTCAGCTGGTATTGCTCATACACACCTCCTTCTTCCACTCACAAGAATCCCTTTGTGTAACATTATCCCACTTTTCTGGGCACAGTATTACAACCTTCATTCCAAAATCCTTTTTAGATTTTTTGAAGCCTTCCACTGACAAGCAACCACTTCAATAAAGCCACCCTTGCAACACTTTGAGACTCAAACCTCCAATTCCTGGTCATCTGACATATCAAATTAAAAATAAGCTTTTGCAGTAAAGTCTGGTTTTCTTTGGATATTGTACATGACTAAACAAATGTCACTAACACAAACTGTATTTCACTGAGCGGCAATAGGAATATTTAACTCTGAATGGCTTGCTAGTTCATCAAACTGCAATTATTTACATTATACACAAAATAGCCAAGCTTGAAACCACTTGCCATCATAACATTTAGGAACTTCATTAAGAAAATGAGCTGAGAAAAGCTAGCAGGTCTTTTCCTAGAGGTGGGAGACTAAATAAAGAGAACAAAATAGAGGAATCTAGCTCCCTGTCCCAGGAAGGTGAAGCTAAGACTAATTTCAATAACACTGATTTTGATTTGGGGTTCACACAGTAAGGAGAAGCCCAGTTTAAACAGTCAATTTTGTTACACATCTGGAGTTTTGCAAGGATTAGTACCATTAAAATGTGTTGATATTATCAAGCCATTGGAATTCTTTTTGCTATGCAGTAGGAAAGACTGTACATATCTTAAATAAAAATTAATCTTCTACATGTTATAACTAGTGAATTTTGATACACATGTCTATTATTCTGCTATTTTTAGATTTTTCTTAGGGACTCGTCTTAAACTGTATTTGCTTGTGGATTTTAATTGGCTTAGTAATTTATTTCCATATTTATTAGCTAAAACCACTTCTGATGTGGATGCACACACAAAAAAGGCAAGTTTACATACATTATTTTGAAACAAATCCATGGCGATGAAGACAATTGTCTACTTCAGGACTGCAGATTTAGGAGATCTCGTCCTCTTTAATTCTTACATTAGAAAATAAGTTTCAAAATTCAACTTCTTTCTTATTTCAGAATGAACAAACCACTGAATTGAGACAGCTGAACACAATGAACAAAAGTATTTTCCTTGACTCTGCAGAAGAGGATACTACTATGATAATCTATGTGAGCACTTAAGACACTCGAATTAAATGCTCAGTGATTTCCACCCACTGAGTTACTAAATAAACACACAAAGACATCTCTGCACAGTTTAANACCCACTGAGTTACTAAATAAACACACAAAGACATCTCTGCACAGTTTAACGTACTTAATTTTAAAGTTTAGGCTTT
This sequence comes from Lepidothrix coronata, assembly GCF_001604755.1. NCBI lineage: Eukaryota > Metazoa > Chordata > Aves > Passeriformes > Pipridae > Lepidothrix > Lepidothrix coronata. Next base: position 3,348,676 of record NW_016690265.1, on the reverse strand, counting down.
AAACGTCATGGTTGATCAATTTTTTTTTCTCTAAAGTAGGCTCATGTACACATCTTCATTTTTTAATTACTAGCTTTCCTTCACCCAGGAAGAAATACAGGGTAGAGCAAGAAGCAAAAATGCTTTTATCCACAAGGAAAACCTTTTAAGGTATTAGACTTAGAAAGTTTTAAGCAAGTGAAGTTATAGCAAAGCAGACACCTCTTCTTTGGCAGCTTCAGATGCCTAACACGCCCCTTCTAATTTCTCTTCCTCCTCACAACCTCCAGCCTGCACCATCTGCCATTTCCTACCTCAAAACACTTTTGAAGGCCCATTAACACTTTACAACCCCTCTTCTGAGCTCTATCACACATACTAACACCTCTACGTCCAGGGTTTTGTTGAAAAATGACAGTTTGCAGATCCAAACATGCCTTATTTTCTTACAGTAACAGCTTCACCAGCTTCTGCTTATCACAAAAAATCAGGGAGTTTAGGAACAAATACAAGGGCAAGACCACAAATAAAGGCAACCTGAACCACTCAAGTAGTTCAGAATTTATCCTGTGTTCTGCTGAGCAGAGCCCCAAATGTGTCTTTACTTCAAAACCAAGTATTAGAAAACTACGAAGTTCAAGCTCAGCACCAGCAGAGAACAACAGCCCTCTCCTGCCTGCTGAGGCATTCGATTTTCAGACCACGTTTGTCACGTTGAATATGTGTATGCACAGTCTTATTTAAATTAAACTGTGCACATGTCTGCAAACACAATCTTGCATTTAATTATTTACACTAATTCCATCTTACTTTTGGAGTACCAAGAGCTATTTCCAAATGAATGACACACATAATTACCTCACTGTTTCTTACTCACACTGGAAAGAAGCTGGTCCCTAAGAGGCAACATTAAAGTGGGATCACAGTATCTCACCAAAGTTGCATTATTCCTCCATTCAAGTATAAGATGGCACTCAGGAAGGTCCTGGGAAGCTATTACTGCTTCACCACTACGATTTTTATGTGTAATTATTGCCACTACAATGTCTGAGGTTTTTATATCTGAGGTTAAATATCAGTTTCATACCTCAGTTTTGCAGCTACCCAAAATTAATGGCATCCCCATGTCAGAGTCCAGTAATTAACTGTTTTAACATAACTATATCAGTAATTGTTCATTTTAATGGCTGTCAGGTACATATGTTAAAGGTATTGACTTCTGAATTAGAAGCAGATGTGCTTGACAACATTTTGCACAAGCCACTGAAATTTATTTATGAGTTTCCTTGAAAACCTTTTGTGAGTGAGGCATGATGAACTCTCCAGTAAGAGCTTCAGTAATATGGATACCGATAAATAAATAAAAGGAAGCTGAACAGTGAAGCTGAACACACGCTGGGGAACAGCCAATGGCTCAACAAACTGGAAGGTCACGCTGAAAATCACAACAGGCTGCCAAGGTAGGAAAAAAAAGAAAAAAAAAATGAAGACTGTCTTCACACCCACAGCACTCCAGTACAGACAGTTTCTTTCTGAGGTAGTGCACTGCAGCCCCCACGCAAGATAAGCTGCAATGCCAAAGGACTTTCTGTCATGATAAGGGTTTTTGTACGAGAGCCAGCTCTAATGCAACTGTGTCAGAAAAAGACACACCCTTAACTGAAAAAGCTGTGGCTGGAAAACCTAAGTGCACAAAAAAACCCTTCTGTCAGAAGCAGTTATTGTCAAATACAGACAGAGGGAAGAGCATCTACTACTATGGGGAGCAAAGAAAAATAAACATCTGTGACTAAATCCAAACAGCACCTCACAGTAAGAGAAGCAAAGACATCCATTCAGCTCATATGTGTGTAACACAAACACTGTGGGGGTCAATGGACCAGCACATAGAGCCACCAGCCAACTCCCAGAGTCACAGAACACGCTGGGCTGGAAGGGATCCACAAGGATCATCCAGTCCAACTCCCAGCCCTCCACAGGACCATCCCCAAGAGTCACATGTGCCCAAGAATACAATGTATTTCTCACACGGGGGATGTGGATGGGTGAGCAAGTGCTATAAATAGGTTGTTTGTGAAATACATTCAGGAAAACAGCTTTACAAAATGTCTAGCTCATCTACAGATACTGAGCGCTGTTTACGAGAAAAGATTCTGAAATTGGTATTAATATTTCACGTTACTTTCATCATTCAAAATGCCCTTCTTCCCCATACTCTTCTAATCCAACAGTTTCATTAAGAGGAATGTTACTGAGTGGTGTCACAGTTAAGTTAAAAAAAAAAATAGAATAAAGTTTTAGAACAGAAATGCCATAAAATTTTTAACATTATCATTCAGAAAGAAGAAAAATCTCAATTTTTTAAAACAACTTGCATTTCTCAGTACTCAGATGATGCACACGTAGTCAAAGAAATTTAAACAGGTAAAACAGTGAATAATACCCAATAAGAATCTACAATAACTTAAGGGCACATAAAAACCCCACCCTTAAACCTAAAAAATTATTTATTTTTTAAAAGCATTTGTATTTGGGTTGGGATTTTATTGTAGTTAATAAACATACTTAAAACTTTAATATTAAACTCATTTTGATAGATGGGTGTTGGGACAGATTTAAGTACTTCTGCCTCCATCGGTTCAATGTTTCATCACTGAATATTATGTGAACATTGGGAAGGTGTAAAATGTCTCACATGTCCACCAGCAGGGATCAGCTAACTACATTTCTTGAAGAAAACGAAGTTTTGCAATCATTTAAAGGTTGGCTTTGTTTTGTAATAAGTTGTAATGGGTTATTTTTTGCTCCTCCACACCCTGAGGAAATTGTTTTTTACTAGGGCTGCAGTCAATGGAATTTGACCTAAAGGCTCCCTGCCACTGAAGGACTGAGCACAGCTCTCCACACCAACACAGCTTAAAGTCTGCTGAGGCCAAGTCAGAATACAAATACACCCTGAGATGCAGGAAGAAGGTTGTGACAAGGGAACCTAAGAGACTTCTAAAAAACGTAAAATACAGTGCTAATTCACAGGATAGCATGTGTAAAAAAGAAAAAAACACACTACAGTTTTGGGGTTTTTTTAAGTTCAGGAGTTATCTGATCAAAACCCTACAAAATCAAGTCATTTCAGAGAAGAAAAAAAAAATTAAACAAAATCTGCTCTTTTCCTGGTAGCTTAGAGTTTCTCTGTACAAAATAACATGGGAGTAAAACACCTGTATGGGACCTTGTGCCAAATTTGCAAAGTAAGTGAGCAGCAAAATTCTCAGTTGCTGATACAATCTCAGTCACCAGCAACAAAGATCGGGACACACCAATACAGAACAGGTCATTTTTGAGACCTATTTGGACAACAATATAGTGATTTGCTTTGTATCCATTCTTTTTCTGACAGTTCTTTCAACAAGTTATCTCCTCTCACACCACAGCTATGCCACTAAGCCTAACAGAGGTGAAAACAGATTTGACAAGAAGTTACTGGGGAAGGGACGAGGAGGTAGCAAACCAAAATAACTTGTTTTCTTTCCTGTTGTGCAAGCAACAGTCTTTGAGGAGTAGAAGTCACCTAAAAATCTCCTGCAAGTGACAAGTCAAGCAGTGTGATGGTAGTGGGAGGGAAGAGAGAGCTCTGTTTTGGATGCAAACAGAACAGGACAGGGAAAAAACTGAAAAAGAGTAATTTTATGGCCCAGGAAGGAGAGTCAGGGGACTGCAGAAAGCTACAGAGCTGAAATTACTGCATGGGGAAGTCATGAGGTGACAGGAGGGAGGAAGAGGAAGGGAAAGGGTCGGGCAGCATTGGGGTGGGGCAGCAAGAAACCCAAGAGGTAAGTGAGCTGCTGCAAACAGAATGAGTTAGTGTGAAAATTGAGTTGGTGGGGAGATGGCAAGGAAGCAGAACATCCCTCTACAGAAAATAAGGTTTCATTATCACTTGGTGTCTGCAAAAAAATTTATAAGTTTACACTGTTAGCACTTCACTCAATGTTCTGATCCTTTCTGTATTTTTTCCAATTTTCCTTTACTTTAGAATAACATTTGCCAAACATTCTCCTTAAAAAATTAATATAACTTGGCAATAGGGAAATTATTTATGACTTGCACTACAATTGTCATCATCACCAGTGAGAGCATTTTGGCACCAATGACACTGGATTTGTTCCTGCCATTTCAAATGTTTCCTACTGAACTTTTAAAAGGAAAAGCTGGCATTATCTTAGGAAGTCTAAGAATAAAGAAAGTAAATCCTGACTGTACTACTTACTAGACAGTGTACTTATTATCATGAACAATTATATTATTTTTGAGCAAATGTTCCCAGCTTCTCAACTTCAGAATTTCCTCTGCTCTTTGTTTTCAAACAGGAAAAGACTATTTCACGAACAAGAACAGTTATTTATCTTGTACTGAATGTAGGCACCATTATTTTGCTTATTAAGAGAGATGCTGCAAAATACTGGACTCTGAAATTTAGAGAAAACCAACACTAAGTTTATCTGAACAAAAGTATTGCATTTTATATTTGTAAGATCAAGCTTTAGTGTCTATAACAACAGTTCAAGAAACAAACTGTGCTGGAAAACAAGGAAAAAAAATAGACCAAGTATACTTGAAATGCATAGACTCTGCAAGCAATTTTTTCCTATTTTCACCTTCTCTAAAACACTGAAATACGAGACTCAGCACAGTGGGCTGTGTGTGTCTCAAGACTACAGAAAAAAACTAGGCTTTCTAGGCTGCTGTGTTAAGAGAACACTTAAGGAGCCACCATGTAACTACATCAGGTTGTAAACCAATGTAATTGCTGTCCAGCTTTACCAAAGCCAAACTCAGCGGGTGATTGTTAAAGCCAGAGTAGATTCACAGCAGGCAAATCGTGCCAGACCAACCTGATCACCTGCAACGAAATGACATTTTCTGTCAATGAGGGGAGAGCAGCAGATACTGTTTAACAAAGCTTCAGCAAAGTATTTGACATTGTTTCCCACAGCCTTCCCCTGCACAAACCAGCAACATAGTGACTGGATGGGTGGCCTGCAAAAGGGGCAGGAAACTGGCCCACGGGGTGCACTCAGAGGGGGCTGATCAGTGGTTTTAGCTCAGGCTGGCAGCCTGTCACAAGTGGGGCACCCCCAGAAAATGACAGTGGGACCCACATGGTTTGACATCACCACAAATAATCTGGATAATGGGACTGAGAGCACCACCACCAGGTTTGCTGATGACACCACCCCGGGTGGAGAGGTGGACGTGCCAGCAGGGAAAGCCACCTCTCAGACCAGGACAGGCTGGAAGAGTGAGCTGGCAAGAACAGTGTGGAGTTTAACAGAGACAAGTGTAATTCCCTGCAGCAGTGACAACACCAAAGAGCCCGGGACAGGCTGGGATCCCTTGCTGAAGGGGACCTGGGGGTCCCGGTGGACAACAGGACTCAGCAGTGAAGCTGCTGCAGCAGTGAAGGCAAATGGGATGCTGGGATGCACCACAGGGGCACCACTAGCAGAGATGGGAGATGTGACCATCCCAATCTACGAAGCACTTGTCAGGCCACACCTGGAGTACTGTGCCCAGTTCTGCTCTCCACAGCTCAAGAAAAGACAGACTGACTGGAAGGAGTCAGAATGAGATCCATGAAGATGATCAAAGACTGTAGAACCTGCCCTATGAGGAAAGGCTAAAGGAGTTAAGTCCTTTCTCCCTGGACAAGAGAATGCTTGGGTGGGGGCTCATCACACTTTTCCAGTATTTAAAGGGTGGCTGCAAAGAGGATGGAGGCTCTCTCCTCACAAGGAGCCACATGGAGAGGACAAGGGGCAACAGGTGTAAATTGCACCAGGAGAGGTTTTATCTTGATATAGGAAAGAACTCTTTTACACTGAGAACAATCAATCACTGGAACAACCTCCCCAGGAAAACGGTGGAATTCCCATCAGCGGGAGGTTTTCAAGACACAACTGGGCAGGGTGTTAGATAATTCCAGGTAGGCTCCCTTTCCCACAGCAGGCTGGCTCAGTCGATATTTCAAGAACCTTTTTAATCTGGGCTGTTCTATGTTGTATGATTCTAACATAGCATAAGCCCACCTAAAATTTATGCCAGAATTTAGGTGGGCAGCTTCAGCTGGGATATTGTTAAATATATCTGTCTAAATTCTGCAGAAGTTTCAATATCTATGGCTCAGAATACATAATTCAGTCCTTGCAAACAGAAGAGGAGAGAATTCAGCATTGAAACCACATTAGAAGCTAAGATACAGAGAGGTTACTTCCCTCCTTGTAATAAAGGATTTAAAGGGCCAAGAGTTTCAAACTTTTAGAAACAGTAATCATTCACCTCTCCTCCCTGACCTGGAAAAGCATTGTATCCCAGAGACTGGACTCTGCAGGAAGTTGAGAATGACGCACAAGGAGGAACAGGCAGCACACTGTGCTATCCCTCCCCTCACTGCAAGGTACAGCTGCAGCCCACGCTCATCATGGGTACCATTGTCATGTTTAACCCTCTCTAACATGATTTATTAATTTATGTTGGAAAGATCAAACTTCCAACAAACAGCTCGTTCCAAGCTAATTAAAAATGGTAAGGAATCCCAATCTAAAAAATGGGACTAGGAATAGTATTAAGATTTAAAAAAAAAAAAAAAAAAGATTAAAAAACCCTCTTGAAACCCTCTTGAAACTGTTAACTCATGTCTCCTATTGACCAGGTCCCTGGTTTCTTCCCAGTCCTAGCCTTTTAAATTCCCTTTTCCTCTTCAGATCCTTTCCTTCTCCAATTTTCCTGCTAAGCAGTTTACACAACAAACAACAGAACAGCCATTTCTATCCTCTAAGAATTTGAGAAAGACTAACAGTTTCAACACCAAAATTACTTTGCTTTCACTTCTCTGACTTAGTAACTTAATGTACTTTTTCCATACACTTCTCATACAGCACTTCTGGAGGCGTTCAGTACATAAATTCATGAAAGATTAGGGAAAGTGATAACAGAAATTGTAACACAAAATGTTGCACTGTTCATATAACAGAAAGAAACTTTCTGCATAATTATCTTAAACCACAGACACCTTAAGCTTTTCTGCTGAAATCCTAAAAGCTTCACAAATATATCAGAACATTTGCATGCAAATGACAAAAGAGGATTTTCACCAATGCCTTTTGCATTTCTCCAGGTACAGTGTGCAAGTATGAATTCTGCAAGCTATCATATATTTTTCCACTGTTTCCACCAGAGAAGCACTGATGGTCACAGGTGGTAATGGCAGTGGAGACACTTTTCCTTTCCACTACTTCAGTGTCTGTGAGCCCCAGACACTTTACAGTTCAGTCAAAAACTTGGGCTTCAGTGTTAAGGTTCAGAGCAGTATCATGGTTTTCAGATAAATTTATTTTATGAAGTCACTCCAACACTGAGATTAAAATCTGCATGTTGAATCTCAACTTAAAGAATTCCCCAAATGAGTCCTCATAATTACACTGCCACATCTCACTGAAGCTGATTTGCCTGCAATTTTATTTCAGAAATCTGACTCCCAATTCAAATAAGCTTCTCACTTAATCCTCTGTTTTTTTACTTAATAATAGTGTAATATCACAAAACTCATTTTAACACAGCTAATGCAAAGGAGTACAAATGAAGACAAAAATTAAGCCAGAATTACTCAGTGCTGAAATGGCAAAATTAAAAGTGAATTTAGAAGCTGTCATAGATCACTACACAGGAATCACAAAGGTTATGCTGTGGCCAGGTGGTCTACTGTAATAGTAAAATAAACTAAAAAAAACAAACAAACAACACACAAGTAGAAAAATTACCTTCTTTAACTTTGAAAAAACCCTACTAGAATATTATTTCTGGTTTTCATGAGCACACTTCAGTAACAGACATGAAATATCAGAGTTCAAGGAAGGGCTTCAAAAATGATCTGGAGAGTAGAAGACTAATTTGTAGGGATCAGCAGCTTGATCTATTCAGTGAACCAGAAAGATTAACTGGTCACAGAGGTGACAGGGCCTTTCAGTCCTGCTAACCAAAGTATGGAGACACTTAAAAGTTGGGAGTGAATAACAGACACATTTGCCCTTGAACAGAGCTGGAAGTTCCCCAACCATGTACGTACAATACTGAGTCCACAACTTTGCTTTGAAAATCTTCATAAAACACAAGTTCTAACCCAACTTTCAGAGTACTTTCAGTACTACCTGTCTGCACTGAGATCAGAGGCCCGTCTGCCTCTCAAATCTATGAGCCTGCCCTTCCTTCTCAGGCTTTGTGAAAAATAAGTTCCACATGTACAATATGCTCATGTTTTTTGCAGCTTCCAGAGCACTTCTAGTCTTGCACCACCTTTTTATTTTTTTTTAAAAGCATTTTTCTCTGCTGGTACGTTGGTGACAGCTGAAGACTGAATGACAGACTAACAGACAGAACCAAAAATCCTCCTTGATCCTTCTCCTACGCTCAGGTCAAACTGATCAGACCCGCAACCAGGACAAATTTTCTGTCAGAACAAGTAGGATTCTTACTATTTTTAATAATCTTTGACAGCATGAAGTGCAAACTCCTGAATGATTCAGGCATACCCTACCTGAGAAATTTCAGTTATGACAACTACTGAAGTTCCCAAACCCCTCAGCCTGTCTCCCTGGCTTTGCTGCATTCAGCACTTTACTCCACAGAAACCAACTTGCTCGGGTTAATGTTTTTTTCAAGTTAAGTTTAACAGCCTATGGAATAAAAAGGGTTGCACTAGAGAAGGAGTCACTCTATGCCTTATTGACAATTTGTTGAACAGAAAACATTGGTGCCAAGTGCTTTTCCTGCCTGCTTTACTGTGACATTAAATTTCACCCCGATGTCACAGAGACTCAGCTACTCGGGCTATGCAGAACTGCACGAGAATGAGTCAAGTCACTAATTCTCACTTTCATCCTCTAATTGTGTAGAAAGCATCTGAGGCCAATGTAAAATTCAAATACTTTCCCACTATTAATATTCATGGATGGTGGCAGCAGCACCAGAAAATGCATGGACATTTATTTTTGCCATCAGGGTCACGAGTCCATACAAATAAAGAGGTTTAACCCAAATACTGCTTATTTTTAGGTTTCTGTGAACCCACATGCACTTCCCAAGCCTGACACCAAACATGCTAAGAAGCCAGTGCCCTGAGATTTTTGAACACAGGTCAAATCAGATCACCAGCTTTCCAAGGGCAGGGACCCAGCTTGATCCAACAAGTATTTAGAAAGCTTGAGACATACTGATCAGCATGTCTGACCCAAAAATGAACACTGGCCTTAAACTGAAGTTATAAAAGTTGCTAGACTTTTAATTCCAAGACTGAAAAAACACAAATGTATGTACCAGTTTGTGAAACAAAGAACCACCAGTGTACCGAAGCAAAAATAATGTTTACTTTGCCAGTGTAATTAATCAGGTAAGAAAATGCCCATAATTTCCATATACACACAATTGAAGTCAGATTTTCCTAGGAAACAACACACTTAAAGCCATAGAAGTGCCCAAATTCCTGAAGAGTACTCCACACAGTCCCCAGAAGGAAAGCCACCTGCACTTACCAGAGCAGAGCCTACCGCTGCTTCCCAGAACAGCAACTTCAGGGGGATGTGCAGTGGCTGCACCAGTGGCTTCAGACACTAATGAGAACTAGGTCAGGACCTGGGACCGAGGACAAGGTTTTACCATGTCCACTGTAAACCTGGGGGGGTTTCTGACACAGCAGTTCAACAGGGAGAGCACCCAGCACAGGCTCTTCCCCACAGCAGTGGGGAGGCTGCAGCACCACAGAACTGTGGAGTTCACAAGCAGCTTTATCAGAAGGCAGAAAACTCCAGAGCTCCTTTGAAGGCAGGACACGGTGTGGGCTGCAAGTTGTCTGAAGTGAACTCACACACATCCTGCTGTAGATGCAATGACAGGAGGAAAGAAAACCTTTCTTCTTCCCTCAAGACTTTCTATTGACCTCAAGGCCAGCAAAATAGGCAAAATGAACAAGGCTCCTCCACTATGCAACTGGACCACAGTAACATTGTTTCACTTTACCCATAAGGTTTTATAAGTAATATTTCCTGATGGTAGTACCTATCCAGCATTCCCCTTCTTTTAAATAAAGGACACTGGACATTTTAAAATTATACGTGAACATCTAATTTTATTAAAATGTTTGTAGGGTTTTTCAGAAAGATCATACTAGATCAGTGTCTGGGAAAAAACAGATTCCACACATACACCCAATTCTATCAGATACAAAAAACTGAAAAACTTATGTTTAAAATGTAAAATAACTTTTAATGCTAACCACTGTTGAAGCCTTCAAAACGTGCTGTGACTAACAAAAGCTCCTACAAATGACAGAAGAAATTAAAACTCATTTTTCAACAGGAACATAGATACTTCCCTGATACTTTAAAAATGCAAAATTTTCAGTAACTTTAAGTATTCACATCTAAAATATCAGTATTGTGACGCATAAAGGATCAACTCACTGTAGCAGTGCACAGGCAAAGTGGCCCCATTTTGGCCAGGATCCAGTTATTTCCATGTAGATTGAATAGCGAGGGAGGAGATTCCTGAAGCGAGTTGGCAATGAACAGAACAATGCAATTTAACCCTTGGAACTACTCTGCAACAATAACTTCTTCCAGAACAGCTGGACGACACTTAGTATCTTTATTTATTTACAGGGGAGAAAAAAAGTAGACTCTTTTCCTCAGTTTCACATAAACAGTAAAAACATTGTCTCTGACTTGTTAAAGCTACAATTTCACTTTATGCAAGCATGAGAGATATTTTATAGGTTTGGATGGGTTTTTTAAAAGTCAATTTAGGTTACATGCTGGAAAAAATCCCTTAACCTGGTATGAAGAATCTGTTGACTTATTTAGTTACTACCTTCCGGAACAGAAGACATCCTAGGATAAATTCTTAAATGGATCAGATACAAAAACACCAAACCAGGTCATTCTGGTTTCAAATACAATTGCATTGACAATGTTAGGGCAAATTTCAAAGCACTGTATTCCCAGGGTTCAAGTCAGCCACAGACCTTACAACAGACTGTAAAGGACAACTCCACACTTGACACTCTGAGTGCACCAACCCCACAGAGCAGTACCAGTGAAGGTGCCGCGCCCAGAATCCCTCCGAGCTGCCTATGGACACGCAGGAACATGGACACCAAGGCTCAGCTTGTTTATCTCACCTCCAGTATGGAAAGGACCATACCTCAAGGAAAAAATTCCATTTACTATTACTGCTCCTTATGAAGTTGAAACTGGAATGTTTAAAGAGGGGAGTAGGAAATGATTCTGTAGGGGTTTTACCCACAGGACATCTAAATGTGGAGTCTAGACTTGTTGCAGTTAAATAAATAAACATGAAGTTTTTGGATTTTTTTGTTGTTTTTTTTTGGGGGGTTTTTTGTTTGGTTTTGGTTTGTTTTTTTTTAAATCAAGAAAATCTACTAACAAGCTGAAATCCTAAAACCCAAGCACATGAATTGTCAGATTCTGCATTTCAGTTTACTCCGATTGTGGGATTTACGAAGGAGTCTGGAGAAAGGACTGCAAAACTGATACACTCTAGTTCAACTTCTTCATTCACCAGAATTTATTAAGCCTTAATAACAGCCCTTACACATCCTAATTTGGAGACGAGGCATTCTTATTCAAGTAAAGGTGAATTAAAAGTGCATAAGCACGTCAGTTTTGCTTTCCAGGGTGAAATAAGGTATTAGTATGTTCCTTACATATTATAATAAGGAACACTGTCACTAATGTTATATCATATAAATGATATCTAATTTTGTTATGCTAAGGCATCCCTTTCATTAACTCTTCTTGTGCTGTTCTCTGCTTCTCCTCTGAGGTACAGTCTGGGAAAAAAAACAAAAGTAACTTGCCTATCCATCAACAGTAATAATTAGTTTTCAGAGAATTTGATTTACACCCCCTCTTTTTTTTTTTTTTTTAGATGTTATACTCCATGATACAATTTTTACTTGAATCAGAGGTAGACTAAACTGTCTTTTTTATAGAATATCCCATTTTGTTGATGGATTTGTTAGACAAGGACATCATAAATCTTAAGTATGTTCTGGCAGCATTTGTTGCCATGCAAAATTATGTAATAACCTCCTATAATCAAATTTGAGAATTACATGAATTTCTTTATGCTTTTCAGGAACTGTTAAGTTTCAAAGAATTAGTGTAGCTGCTCCAAAAAATTATGAAAGTGCAAAAAAGAAGGATGAAGAGACTAAGTAACAGAGTGAGCCATCACTTGGCAACAGAGGCACAAGGTGAAGCTTCTTGATGAAGTCATGACTGATACACCTATAACTTTGGAGATTCTACAGCATATGCTGTAAGTCAAGTAAGTCAGAAATTGCTCCAGTGATTAGGGACTGTGCTGGAACCAGCAAGTTTGATACATAAGCAGCACAAACGTTGTTGATGGGTGTTACCAATTCAAGCTAGAAGACAGTGAATCAAAGTGCATTAATGAGGTAGAGGCTAATATGAAGGCTGGAGATTTCAAGTAGACTTGAACTGGGCAGATGAGGCAGTAGAAGTGTTGAATTTTTCATTAATTTCTCCTTCATGTTCAACTTGGCCTTTTCTAGGTGGCATCCTCCTGATTCTTCAATAGCACTTCCCAGTTTTGATGGGGGACAGAGGGAAGCAGGGAAATCCACATAAATTATGAGACTAATTTCGTCTCTCAACACAGTAGAAGGGATCTGAGTTTAAAAAGCCTGTATGCAGGAGGAAATTAATATATTTGGAGAATGCAGGCCTAAGTATTAATTTTGATGTAAGCCTTCCATGTGAAATTTTATACTGTACTTGCACATAAAAACAGCTTTGAAATGTGAACCTTGCATATGTATTGTCATTCTATTTCCAAACTGACAGCCAACAGCCAGGCTTATTCAAATTCAAAAAAATACTTTATATGGTGGTTAATCAGGCATTTGTAAGTCCTTCAGGTAGATGAAGACAAAGTGTTTTGTACCCACTGAAAATTTCTGGAGAGTGTTTAAAATACATGCCCTATATAAAGGATATTAGCACTGTCTTCATGGAAGTCTTAAAAGTGACAGTACGACAAAGTTCATGCTATTACACAGCTCCCAAAGTCAGGAGCATTCTCTTTTCTAGCTCTCAGAATGCTCCTGACAACTTAAATCTACAGATTAAAACATATCAACTAGGGATAAAAGTGTTACTGGATCTCATTTTCCCACATTAGATCGCTGTTTGTTCCATATTAGGAAACAGTATTTCAAGAAACCCCCATGAACTCTATTTTAGGAGCAGCTCATCTCTGCTTTTCTTTTCCACAAGCGAGTGTGAATGTGCTCCCCAGCCCAAAATTATGCAGTTTCCTACTTCTGGGTAAACCTCGAGGGTCAGGGACACCCACACACAGATGAAACACCAGGAGAAAACCACCTTCCTCATTGTGCTGCCTCCCTTGTCAGGCAAGTCTTACCCAACTAGACATGGCTGCATAAATTACCACCACACAAACCCAGAACTTCTCTTCCAGCTCAGTTTCTCATCGTTTCCACCTGACAGTGTGAGAAAGATGTTATTTACTTTGCTCTACAGGGTTTCAGAATTATCTCTGGGGAGAAATGCAGTAGTCCAGTTTCTCCAGTCACCGCAAACCATGTGTTAAGCAGTGTGTAATGGCCACTTTAGTGAAGTCACTTCCAGAATCACAAACCAAACTTTAACATTTCAGGAATCACAGCCACACTCCCACTTTCTACTAGACCTATTTCTTTATTTCTTAACCAGGACCTTTGTAGTCTCTCAGTGTTATTCAATTAAAGACTGAACAGAATAAAGCAGCATGCACAAAACACAAAAGGACATGCACCAGACATGGCATAATGATTCTGTTTGCATTGCAGGAGGACAAGGACTAACTCAGCTCGATACTTACTCAATTACTAGAGTGGTTGTAGAGCCTTGCACACCACAATCCAGTTAAATGACAGAACAACTCGTGCTCTGCTGGTGCAAAGTCAGCCCATCACAAAGGCTGCCTTCCCTGAAGAGGCCAAGCTGGATGCATTTACATTTTGGGTCTGATTTCAGCCATGACTCCAAACCCTGGGGGATGAACATCAGCTTTCCCTCCTGCTCTTCCACACACACAGCTTTGAGAGCACCAGCCCCAAGCACAGGGTCTTCCCTTAAGGTTCATCCCCAAACAGCACCTGAAGTCAGACATGCACACCAAAGTATCCAAAGGTCAAAACAGTATTGCAGGGCTTCAATGTTCTACAAAACCGATTTAAAATCATTATTAAAGCCAAAAGAACAAAACTGAAGTTGTGCTTCTGGGCATTCTGGACTTACTGAATTCAAGTACCACTGTAAAACATGAAAGGCTCCTGTTCTACACACACCCACACTTTCAGATTGTGGATGGATGGTGTTCAGTATAAAGATTCACATCCCTAGGCAAGGATTGTTTTAGTTGACAAACATTTGAAGATTAATAGAAAAAACACCAGTGTTTCTACATATCTGTCTTATTATCTATTGTCTAAAAACAACTCCACTGACTATAACATCACTTTTAATATTTGTTTTTGTTCAAATATACTCCCATCTTTCAACCTTACAACTACCAATAGCTAGAAAACTTCTAAAAACACAATACCAGTACACCTGTTCATGTTTGCCTACTAGTAACCAGAGACCTTTCCCCACTGTGTTCCGAAAATCACACCCAGTCAGCGTGGGGCTTATAATCCCAGATACAGAAATTTAAACTAAAATAATGAACATCAAGGATACATAGATGTGTCAGATCAGTTGGGAGTCGGACAAGGATCCTGAATAATTCACATTGCACTAAGTACTTCCATTCCTGACTCAAGCTATAAAACGAAATCTTTCTAGAAATCCAACTGCCACTGTTTTATTGGCAAAATAGGTGTGTGCAGTTCTTTCAAGTGCATCGAAAGACTACTGGCATCAGAAATTGTAAAACACAGTGACATGCACGTGGTATTCAAAGCCAGAATCCTAATCCCAGCTTTTAAAGCGATTTCCCAAACAGCAGGCAGCTGGATACGGGCCATCAGTTTCTGCCCACGTGAAGTCCAACTGATCTCAACAAAACCTTAGAAGCTGGTAAGCAGCTCTCCAAGGGGATGGGCAAAACAACTGTGTGAAATGGAAACAATAATTACCTGCATTAAAGCTGTACTGCGGTAGTTGTTTTTACAACAGTAATATTTTACATGTAGAAAAATCTACTCTTTAAGTCTTTGTTTCCATGCAGTCTATCATGCTTTCTCCAGAGCACAGTATTATTTTCAAACTGTTCCTTGACAGCTCTCCCCACACTGTGTGGCCAGAGGGCTGAGCCTGCACAGCTGTCTGTGTGGCCACTCTCTGAGCTGCAAACAGACCAGGACAGGGAACTTGGAAACAGCCCCCCAGTCCAAACCTGCAACCAGACCTGCTCACAGGAGTTCCTGTCCTTAAGGGATTTCAATAGGATCTAACATGTCCGCATATGTAAATGCATATGAGGCCCCAAGCAATTCCAATTTTTTGTCAGAGTTCCTCAGCAACAAAGTATCTAATGAAGCTCATGAAATCCAACAGAAATCCTACAAAAACGTATTCTATAGGGCCACATGATAAATGACGCTTACTGTCCCATTTTTAATACTGTTACCTTTCTGTGCATATGCAGAAACCAATGTGTTCTATGACACCCCTATCCAGAAGTCCCCACACAAGATACGTGTAATTTACACTGGCCATTCAACTTCAGCTGCCTTGAAGCTAGAAATGAGTAGATCCAGATTTTAAAGTTTTTCTCTTTTTTAAAAACCAAGTCTGGAAATTCTAATGATCAAATATTAAACCTGATGCTTATTTAGTCAACTGCCCTGATTTCATAAGGAATAGATTCTGTAGCGTTCTCTTTTGCATACAAAGAGTTTCTGTAGCTGTCAGAGTCAAAGCCATTTGGGCTTTTGTAAGCAAATATCAAAACTTTGTCCAAAGAGGTAAAAATTGTCAAACTCAAACTAGGGGTTTAACTCTCCAAATATCCTGATTACTATGATCTGTGTGCAGTTTTAAGAACTGAATAACACACACACTCATTTGCAGCAATTTATGCTTTATACCATATGTTCTAATACTCCAAGCATAACTGATATAAAATGTGTAATCTTATTTTGCACTGTGCTAAACCCTTGACTGTAACAATACCTCACAGCAGAAAGTCCCATGGGCTAATACAGAATGGCACTTTTTTTTTAAAGTGTCTTTTAAACATATTCGGTGTAAAAAAAAAAAATCCTACAGAAATCATCTCTGTAATGCAATCCAGATTTTTAAAACTGTTTCTGACCTTACTGTAACAATGTATTTTTCTATTCTACTTCACTTTTTCTCATCTGTCTTTTCCAAACTAAACCAACCTTAACTTTCCTTCCTCATACTTGTCTGCTGTTTTGTTTCCTATTAGTACTAGACACTACAGAATTTCATAGATCAGCTAAAAAAACCAGGTAATACTTCAAAATTTTTCCCCCCTTTAATCTCATTAACCTCTATTAAGATCATTAAAATTCAGATGGTTTTACAAAGATGTTCAATGACACATAATACCAATATACCTCACTAGCTTAAATTAGTCTTATTTATGAGTCTGTTATCAACCTTATCCCTGAACTCTGTCATCCTCAAGTTCCTCACTCTTCTCCAAGTCTCAAGTTATGCAAGACCATTACCTAAAATATAACTTGCTTCCATTTTCTAGAACTTTCATAAAGTAGGAAGGAATTAATGGAAACAAAAACCAAACAGCCCATTGCCCAGTCATTGTACTGTCTCTCATTGCTGCAAGTTTGTTCTGTGCAGATGCTACAGACCCTGCCATCCCCACCAACTACACCTCAATGTTCTTCACAGGAAAACTGATCTAATCCAACAAATCTTGGTAAAGGATATACACCCGCTCTTCTTGAGGGGAAAAGGGGGAGTAAGATTTTCCTGATTTATTCTCCGAAGATCAAACTGCATATCAACATGCACCTTCACTTTATAGGACAGTTAAGGGTTTGTGTGTTTATGAGGCACAGTGCCAGCATGAAAAATTACCTCTAAGAACAGTTACTTACAAAAAAAAAGTGTCATCAGCTAACATGACACAACATGGGAAAAAAAAAAAACGTTGACATGACTGATGAAATAAGAGACCAAAATGCCAGATCTGAACATGCGGCTGAAAATACAAATGATTCCAACATGGACTGCATCCCTTTCACAACCACAGGCCACATCTGCAGGGGATGCTCTTCTAGACCATACAACAAAGAAAAGATTATCCCAATTTAATACAACTGAGCAATATTCAGCTTCAATTTTGAAAGACAAAGGAATTAAAAAAACCTTAAAAATCTAAAGAATGCATATATAGCCAGAAAGCTTTTTCTTCTCTCCAGTGTTTAATAGTAGAATTCCAGTTAACAAACATGTTAGCTGGTTCATTAGAAGGGAGAAACTGCTAAGGTTCCAATGCCATGTCCATTCAATGACTTAGAAAAAAAAATTGCTTGATTTTTCAGTAATTATGTCTATTATTCCAAGGTAATAACATTATTTACTTTAATCTGACACCTTTTCAGGTACCATGACAAATCCTATACAGTCTAATTGAAAAACATACTTTAAGAACAAAAGGTCAAAATAATCACCTTGTACAGTTTTCTTACTGCGCACACATTAATACATTCTTTCAAAATACCAGTATTCATAAATTTATTCTCCTCATTGCAAGAGCTTTAAGATGACATCTGCTAAGTCATCCACACTTTGGAGATGACTAACAGTTCCAGACTTTGGATTTTTTTCTTTTAATACATGAGCCTCTCTCTATTTCACACCTGTTTCACACAATGTCTAAATAATAAAACAGATTTAGTCAATTTAGTCAATATTCATATAACAATGAACACTTACTCAAGCTTTAAAGTATAAACTGTTATTTATCAGCTTTCAAAATTATAACTGCTAATCACTTCCCCCCCAAATTGTATTTTGATGTAATTTAGCTAACACTAAGACTGAAAGATGTGGAAAGTGCCATTTAAGTCATTGATGTTATACCTATGTAATTTTTTGCCTTTCATAATAATCATTATGTGTGAATACAGCAATTTAAATGGATAAGATCTAGTTCTTAGTCTTCCACATTAGTTCTGAAAATATAAAATACTGTTAAATCTGCAAATAAAGAAAACTAATCTAAGCACATAGAGAGAGCTAGACACTGCTTTGGCAATTATTTGGATCCAAAAATCAACAGGAAATTCAACTAACAGCTGAAGGGAAGTCAATAAAACACATTAAGCACAGTCAGGAAGGAACCTTTCAAACATCATTAAATTTCTAACCTGTCCTAACCAAGCTACTTTCCATGCTTGAACTTCCTTCCTAAAATGAAGTTTTCTAGATGAACATTTAGAACAAATAAGTAACACAGAGATGCAGAAGAGAAAAATAGAAAGCAGTTACTGTATTTCTGCACATATAAAAACCATATCCAGTAATACAAGCTAACGATATAAACAATTGCACAAATGAGTGTTTACAAGTTCCCTCCTGGGTCTGAAATACCTCAGCAGGAATTAAATCATGATTTAACATGTCCTAACCATTGAATAAATTAGAAAAATATTGTAACCCCAGGGAACATTAATTTCTCAATTTGCCAATTACTGCCTTTCTGTCAGGAAGAAAGTAGTAGAACCTTTTTCTCTGTCAAGTCTCCTTTAAAACCACCAATCTTCTGTAAGACAGATATAGGAATGTCTCTCATTAGTGCAATCAAAAGCACAATCCTTCCCCAAAAAGTGATATTCCAAGCTTATTAGATGGACAGCATCTTAGGACAATACACAGGAACAGCAGGGCAATACATGGTGTGGAGTGTGCTCACCACATCAACCCTTCAGTTTGCACCAAGCTGGTTTTCTCAAGCAGTTCAAAGGAGAGTTCTCATAGAAATATGAAGACAATGACATAGTTATGCACGTGCTGTGGGCAGCTTCCTTCAACCACACAGGCCAGAAAGGAGAAAAAACAATACAGGGCTCATTATTAAATCTGTTGAATTATTCTGTGTTGACTTAGGGTTTCTGAATGCAAAACACAGAATTATGGCCACTACAAAAGACACAGTTTAGGATATTCCATTAAACGGTACTTAAAACATCCTACTTGTCTAACATCTGTTATCCCTCCATATAAGATTTCTGTATCTCAGAACACAACTGGTGTATTTGTCCAAGAAAAAGACAAGGGCCATCCATGTACCCAGCGGTGTGTGGGCAGTATCTGGTCAAGTTACTGCATCATCTTTAACTAACAAGACAGGAATCCTGGGAACAAATGGATATTCTGGGTCAAGAAGTTCAAATCCCGAGGTACTGTGGAAAACTACATTATGTCCCCTCCCCCTCCCCTTATATAAGCTAACCAGCTCCATCTTAAAGAGAGCCTTATTCCACTACTCCTAAGGGAAGGCTGCTGCAGACTTCTTTGCCTCCGTTGCTTAGGAACCATCTTTTCTAATTTCCAGATTAGGTTTATTCTTGGATAGTTTATACCCATTTGTTCCTATGTCTCAAGCATAAAAAGCTCTTTTTACCCACCTGTGTTGCTTCACTCATTTTTATGAAGAGTAACCTCCTTCATACTTGGTTTCCCCAGATCAAACAAGACACTCTCTGAGTTCCAGGAATCAGTCCCTGGACCTCTTTCAGTCCGAATGTCCTTTTTACTTGATGGTGGGCAATAAGAATTAGATGCAATAATTCAGATAAGCTTTCACAAGTACCAGAAAAAGTCAATACCACTTTGTTTCTTTGAAGAAAAATACTAGCAGGGCAATAACAGCATACTTGTTATCCTAATCCTGTTCTCCACTGCTAACTTTGATAGGTTTGTCATTCTTAAGTGATATAATTCTTTTAATGCTATTTAATACAACTTCTTTTTCTACTTTTCATGTCTTAAGGTCCCAAGTTTTTCTGTAAAAAACCTTCTTTGGTACTTATGATTCTTGACATCTGATGAGAAAACATGAGATTGGTATAAGAACTAGGAATGGATCAGTAATTTTAATGAAAATACTAAATCTTGGAACTGATCCTTGATAAATTCCACTAGTTACATAGTTCCAATACATCATCTTCCGGTCATCCAGTTCTATCCAGACGACACATCCTGTCACCATTTAAAATCAGTTTTCATCACTCTAGTTTTCACATGGTTCATGTTGCACATTATATGACTTCCACGTTAAAAGAGGTCAGCTCTAACCATGTATCCTCTCCAAGAAGTCAGGGATCTTATAGAAGAGAGGTGTTAAGATTTCTCAAAAAAATCTTCCTCTGTCAAAGAGCTGTATCAGCCTTTTCATCTTACCTCCACTCAGAACAGCTTCTCTTTCTACATTTAAACACAAGTCTGTATGCCAAGGTCACACTAACGATGCAATAACTATCCCAAATCACTTTTTCCTCTTAACATTGTGACTACCATCACTACCAACCATCCAATACTCTTCAGCCTTGACATTTAATAACAATTCTTGCAATTGAGCCTCTAATTACACAGATCACCTACTTCAAAATTCCAGAGTAAACATTATATAGTCCCACTGATCTGCACCCTGTAAGTCTGACTTTATCTTTATGGCAATCACTTTTATAACCTCACTACAGTCCGACCTATTTGCCAGTGTGGGTGTGTTCAAAACCGTCTTCACTGAAAATAAAGGCAAACTTGTCATGTAGTCTTTTACAAGCTTCTAAATTATTTTTAGTCTTATTTCATTGTCCCCACGCTTCCTGACAAGACAGGTGAACAGTCTTTTTCAGGTTTTCTGTTTACTCTTGATGCTCCTCTTCAATTTGTTAGTAACCTTGTTAGATCTTGCAGCTCCATTTTTTTGTATGTGAAAAAAAATAAATATCAAAGTCTAGTAAGAGCATAAATATTTTATACAGTTGCCAGAATTACCTTCATTTGTTGCTGTATCAGAAGTTCAGCCATGCCAAAAGTAGCTGAAAGCACCTCATCAGGTAAGCCCTGAACACTGCTGTAAAACTGGAATTGCAAGAACACTTGGATGCTAAACTATATTATGGACTTTGCAATTTGGATGTTCACTTCTGTAATTACAATTATAAACAGGTTTTCCTGACACTCAGACATATTTGGTCTTTTTTTGCTTTAGTTGGGCCCTTTTTTGCTTGTTTTTCCCCTAAATGATGTATGCCTAAAACATGAATAAAAGATTAATGCCAGAGCTAGAAAAAGAGAAGGCAAGGTAAAGCCGCTTAATTTCAGCTTCACCTCAGATGATGGATCCAAATGAAAAAACAGCAACCTGTATTATCAATATTTTGGCTTGAGAACACACTGCACAGCTATTACAAAACTTACTTGAAGGTAAAAAAAAAGTCTGCAGAAGTAAGGTTCAAATTTAGCATTACTATAGCAACAGAGAAGAGGGAGGGGAAAATAACCAGATTACTGTCAGATAGTCAAATCCTTGAAAGAATAAATTTAGAGTTGCAGTCAAATTAACTGGATTTATCCTATTCATTAATGATTAATAAATCAAATTAAGGACTAAATTAAACAAGCAAAAACTAGTACAAGAAGCAAAGTAGCAAATGCAAAATTTCAGATTGAATTACCTCAACTTTTCCTTCTACTATTAAATATCTGGTATCACAACAGGTCTTCCTACCAATAACTGATAACAGTATTTTTAGGAAGGTGTCTAGCCCTGATTAAAGGTCTGCAAAGGAAAAGAGGCATTTGATATCTGCCTCATTAAGTGACCCAAGTAACTATACTGTCCCCTCATTTGACTTGGAGGTGTAATGAATTTCTGAAAATACAGTTGGCACAGAATTAACATATTTCAACAACGTATGTGAACAGAGTAATGACTTTATGCCCTGAAAAACAGAGAATGAAGAAATAAGCTCAAGCTCTTTAAAAAACAAGCCCAGGATATCCTAAGTAACTAATTACTCATATATTTTTTTCATTATGCAGTCTTTAACATTCTTCATATTTGGGGGTTGTTTTAATTAATGGACACATACATTAATGACTGAAAAAAAAGCAAGAAAAATAGCAATCAATCTTCTGGGGAGACCAGCTATCTCAACACTTTAGCCCACTCACAGTAGATAGGACCCTAAACCCATTGAACATGTAGTTGAAGTAACAAATGCAGCTACAAAGGCTTCTTTTTGACACTGCAAGCTTTGCTTGAGGCATTGAGGGGTGTCTCCCCACTTTAGCTGTAAGTATTGACCCATAAAGACTCTAAGACTCAGGCAACCTTTCCACCAGCCAGAATGTTCAATTAATAAGGCTGCCCTCATAATTTGCAAGACCAGCTTTCCTGGCTGACATTCAGATTTTAACCATGCTTCCCAGCCTTCTGTTCACCACTTCTGGCTTTCGTTGACCAGCTGCCAAAATGCTCTTTATTTTCTGGTGGCTGGGCAGGCCAGAGAACAGTTTGAGAGACTACCTTCTTCCAAGTTGTGCAGCAAACTGTTCACTGTGTTCTCTGCTCTTGGCTCCTGCCCAAGTTTCTACAGTAAGGGGAAACTGGAGGATACTGGAAGGACTATCATTCCATCACTGTGAAGTGAGGCCACAGGCATCTTTACTGGGGTTTCCTTGTCCTTAAACCAACATCTCCATTAATAGACTGGAATTGAGTCAAAGTAAGTGTCCCAGATCAAAAATAAAGACTATGGCAGATTTCGAAGTGGATCCCACCTGTAAAAAAAATCCTTACCCTATGCTGCAATCACAAACACTCCCTCCAGGACAGGGGTAAGAAGCTCAGTGTAAGATGGTCCACATAATTCAACGGTCTTAAAATTAGTGCAAGTTCTAAAGGAGATTGAAAGCGAAGTGGGAAAACCACCCAGGCAGACGCTCAGTTTCACGGAGCAGCAACCAAAGAGAACAACAGGATGGTCCTCTCTGAGTCCAAGGCGTGGAAACCTACCCACCAACTTTCCTCGACACATAAAGACAAGAGAGCTTTCCTTTAGATAAAGGATAGCTATCTCATCTTCCTCTCCATCGAAACCATGTATGATTCACTTGCTTTTGGAAAACTCTAAAGAATTTACTAACTTTTAACCAAAATCACTATATAAGCAAACAGGGAAAAAACCATTTATTTCATATGGACAGTTGACATCTAAGCAAACATCTAAGACCATTGCTCATTTATTTTACGTGCCTATTAATAGATCCAACCAATGTAATACTGTACTGCAGTTGTTCTACATAACCAAATATATGTTCACTGTATACTTCGAGCCACCAACACTTCATGAAAAACAATTTACAAAAACAAACACCATGTTATCCTGAATTCATCTATAGAAGACATAAAACTATTCTGAAACGCTTCTAAGTTATCAGTTATAGCCAAAATTACCAGAATATCTTTGAAAACTCACCATCTGATAAATTTTACTCTAAGCCCAAGAGGGAGGGGGGAAAACAAACAAACAAACAATCACACATGTTCCTTGCTAGGTGTACTAGTAAACTTAAAAATTATATCCACAGTAAGGAAAGAAAACATACTTTGGATTTAAAATAAAATTTTGTGCTTTACAAGTTTGAATCTATTATTCAAATCCTGTGGAAACTTGAAATGACATTTAAAAATAAAGCAACACATGAGCTGTGTAGAATTTTACCTGAAAACCACAGAAAGTTTTCCAGTAACTGAAAGCAACTAGAGGAAGAAGACAGAAGTAACGAAACATCATCTCCTAGCAACTGAAGTCTCCTATACTTCACTATTTATCCTTGTTATCCCAAGTTCTGATGTTCCCCCCACATCCTGCATGAGTCCATCCTGGCTCCTCCCTTCATCTGAGCCCTGGCCCATCCAGGTCAGCCCTGCAAGAGGCAAAATGCACTGCGACTGGACCAGAGCTACCCGACTGGCTGGAAGTGTGTGGCACCTACACAGCCACATGCTCCTGCTGCCCCAAACAAACCAGGAGCCATGCCCCTCTCTCAGTGAGGGCACGAGTTTGGCCATCAGATTATCTCATTACTGGCAGAAACCTTTCATGTTTGAAGTGACCATTTTCCTGTCAAATTTAATTGAATGTAGCTAACAGGTTCAGAAGGTGAAGAGAGAAATGAAATAAGTCCCTTTAACTCTGGAATACTTTAAGCTGTGCTCATTCAAGATCAGTGTGCAAAGCTTTGCTAGACAAGATTTTTTGGAGAAAAAAACCCCAAGTATATTGCATCTCTCAGTTAATGCACAGCAGCAGCAATGTCTTCTTTCAGTGGATTTTTGCTGGAATGGGTGTTTCACAAGCATACATACTTTACAGATTTCCATCCATTTTCTCCAGTGACAATACCTAAAGAAATCGCTTCATCTGTTAAAACACTAAACTCACAATACACTTTATCCTTCACCTCCACAGTCACAAGGCAGCAACAGTAACTTTATGCTCATGTGTATGTAACACACACGCAAAATACCCCCAAACAACAAAATCAAAACAAACAGCCAACAAAAACAAACCACAGAAGGCAGCCTTCAAGGGTCAAGGTTTTCCTCAACACTTTCTGGTTTAATCTGGTGTTAGCTACAGTAAAGCTGAAATAGAGTATCAGACCTCTCAAGACTCAAGATCTAAAACAAGATAGAAATGAAAACCATAAAAAGCACCACAACAAAAATTTGAAATGTGTAGGTACAAAACAAAAACAAACCCCAAATTAACTAAGTTTCTACTGCTCCAAGTCAAATTACAGTTTTTAGTCCAAAGTTGCTTTTACATGTTTACTGATTACAAAAACTTAGAAGATGTTAAGTACAGTAATTTGATTTCCCCTTTAATCTTTGATGCATAACCATATCACAACATTCATCTACTCATTTCATGTGAAAGTATCAAAGATACCATAAAGTGTTACTGATTAACTGCATTTACTACTCCCTGTTTCCATGATCCCTTTACAGCAATTCAGTTACGTATATGAAAGAAAAATAAAATCTCCAAACTCTGAAATATTTTACTCCTTATTTTTTCAGACTTCATGAGTCAATATCTGAAAATCATACATAACATACAGTACAAAAATCACTAATTTTAAAAAGACAAAGTCCAATACATTAGTCAAAAATGCAAAGGAGTGTTTAATTAGTCTGAAGAGCACAGAAACTCCAAATCCCAGTTTAAAAGAGTAGCCCTTAACATCGCAGTTTTAAAACTGAATTCAGATTTGGTTTTGTGTATCCTAATTTTTAATTAATCTGCAAGGGAAACCACTCAAATTAGTGAGTGAAAAACGCTTTTGATGCTCCACTTGCTAGTGCAACTGGTCTGAGGCTGAAAGGTTGTTCTTTCAGTGGATAACAACTGCAGCCAGCAGAGCCGGCAGAGATCATTTCTCAGAATGCAATCTAATAAGCAAGGTCAAAGGAGGGAGTCAGGAAGGTGCTGAAGAAGTTGTTGCTCCTGTTTGGCTGCACCTTCAAGGACAATGTTTTCAGTTTCTCAGAAGGGTCACAGACTCAGTCCAGCAACCCCAGCAATCACACATGCTGGTCAGCAGCCCCACAGGCAGGGGTTATTCAAATCCATCTCTACTCTGAAACTTAATTTGCCCTGAAGTAAAGAACAGTTAGACTTTAAAATTCCCCAAAGCAGCAACAATACTTCAACTTAATTCAAGACCAGGACCGTTGGTTAGAATGTTAGAACAGAGCCCTCATGGCAAATGACATCATCTCATCTTATTTATCATCTCAGCTTGTACCTGATCTGAAAAGCAGTAGTTCTAAAACGGGCATTTCCTGGAGCCTCTTCCCTTACAATGTTTGCAACTACCAACCACTAAAATTTCTGAACTGACAAGACTACAGTAAACAACATCTTCTGAGTGGTGAGGAAAGAAATCAATTATTTGCTTCAATTTGACTAAAAATTATCAAGATTACTCTAAATAAACAACAGATGCTTATTGAGATGGCAACAGATGTTAACTTAAATTATTACAGAACTCTGTTATTGTACACACAATACTTCAAAGTGATGGAAAAGTAGCCATAAATTTTAATTTTAAAGTAAAAATTATCACAGATCAATATATCTGTAAAACCAGCACTTTTTAAGCATTACTACCTCTGATGAGAAGAAGCTTTCCTCAGGAAATAAACTGGTTTACGTTTCACATTTTACACCTTTCTCTACTAACAAGTTTGCACAGCTACTACCCCCAGCCCTACCAAAACCAGTATTTCTGAAGAAAAATGTTTAATACGTAGCAAGACTAGGTAATATCTTCCCATTCCCCTGAGAAGGCTGATTAAATTATATGAATGGAAACTGCCAAACTCAGGTAATCTAGGAACTTCTACTAGTTTTAAAATATACCTGCTTTTGAATCTGTTACTTTAGAAGGCATATAATTTACCAGAAGAGCTTTAGACAAGTTCCTCAGCAGATGTCAAGTGACCTGCACAATGGAATAAGCAGAGTAAACTTACATTCACATCTCACAACCCTTCTCAAATATAAAGCACACATCACTCCAAAAGTGCCTAAGAAATATTTAATTCCAGTCTGAATTACTAATACAGTAATATTTCAGAGATTGCTTTCTGCCACGCAGCATGGTCCGAGAGCAAGTTCTAATTTAGGAGCCACCGAAGTCAGAAATTCAGCATGACTTTCACTCCATGTCCTCACGCCTCAGGCGTCCCCGCTGCACAGCAGAAGTCGCACTGATGTTCTCTCCTTCATAGAAGCAGTGGGCAAGTCTGGTTACTATGCATTTTTCCCCTCAGAGCAGGACTGACTCATCTGCATAGCAACAGTTTGGGATTTATAAATTACTCACTATTCCCAAATGCTACAGCTCTTTAATAATTAAGAAAAGTATTTCCCCCAGTCAGAAAAGCAGTGGGTACAAGATTTACTGCCTGGCCTCCTCAGAAAGCACTTGTCCCATACAAGTTATGTGTAGGAGCCATCAACACGCTAAGCAGCCTTCTCCTACTTTGAAACCTCCAGTTCTATTATTTTACTCTATTTATTAACAAAATTGGATACTTCAAAATTCAGTTTTCTCCTCTCATAGCAAGTCACAGAGTGTTGGATGAGATTTATTAAGGGCAGTTCATGCTGCGAAATTACCCTTCAAAAACCAAGACTTGAATGAAGTAGTTTCATCCCCACTTCTGTCAGTCTCAGTGCTCAAATGGTTTTTCTCTATATAATCTCATTAAATGATCCAATTCCATGTATGGATTCACAGACTGGTTTGGGTTGGAAGGGGCCTTAAAGATCACTCAGTTCCACCCCCCCTGCCATGGGCACCTTCCACTAGAGGAGGTTATTCAGAGCCCCATTCACACATCAACTTGACATTGATGGTGAATCGCAAAGAATGAGAACAGTTGAGTCATTTTCTGTTGGAATCACCTAAAAAGAGCTGTCACAGAGAAATACTGATGCAGTAAATGACCTTCTTCACTCCACAGCATTAGTGAACCATACTCTAATGAACTTACTGGCGCAACACGCCAGCAAAAATACTTGCTTCAAATGAAGCACAAAGATTCGGATTTCTCACACCATTTTATAACAGTCAACCACAGAAAGAAAACATTCAATCAACACAACAGTTTTTGGCTAAAAAGCGCTATTCTCAGCATGGAACCTCATATGGAAAACAGATCTCCAGAAAAACTACAAGATACTTAAACATGCAAACATAGTCATGCATATATTATTATCTTGCTACAGTAAAGATGTGTAAATTTGCTATTGCCTCTTCCTCAAAACTCTCCTAAGAAAACCCCCAAGCTTAAATTCTGAAACTGAGGCAAATTACATAGATCACTACGTTCACCTAAGACTATTTTTACAAGGTGGAATCAAATCTGCTTACTGAATATAAAGAAACACCAAAGCCACCTGCCCCAGAAGTCTAGTCCATAGTTGCATTTCTTCCTCACTTATTATACAACTGCTCTTAAAAGAATATTTCCTTACTGAGATACTGAATTGTTACATCGGGATATTTAATTAACAAAAACAGAAGCCTATTTTAGAAACAGCCTGTATTTCCTTATTTTTAAAATAAATTATTGTGCTCTATTAAAAAAAAAAGAAAAAAAAAGAAAAAAGAAGGAATTTGTGGCAGTGAAGAACCGCCAAGAATTCCGGTGGCACATTCAGTCACGTTCCAAGAACCAGAGCCGTAAACAGCCTGCGCACATGGAGATACCTGTAGCTTTCAGCAAAGCGTACAGGAATTATCCAGCAGCAGTTGCAGTTTGAGAATTCACAAGCTGAAGGTAGACATGTTTTGTAAAGCTCTGTATAAAGACGTAAGTCACGGTGCAAGAAAACAGCACACCCCTGGTATATGATAATGCTGTGACCTACGCAACTTTCCAAAAAGCAGAGAATAAAACAAAGCCAGCAATGAGCTTACACCATTGAGCTACAGCAGTATCTCATGAAAGATTTAAATGCCGTGCTATTCCTAGCCCCCATCTCAGCACAGCCACGGATATTTTTCCAGCTTGACTGGATTTTCCCCCTCCCTAATTGCTAGTTTTAACCAAAGCCAACATAGATTAAGAATCAACCTTAAAAGCAGCGCAGAGAGCGTGCATTAATTACGTGCAGAACGACATGTGACATTCTGTATCAAAAGCAGACCCTGACAACGCTAAAATGTAACACCCCTTCCAACAGATGAGACAAAACAACTGCCCGCCTGCTGCCGGTGCTGGTGCCCCGCCAACCCCCAACACCGCGCATCCCAAATCCTCCTTCGCTCCTACGTCCTCTGCGGGCGATGACTCGGACGCTGCGATGCCCGCATTTCGCCCCGCACCGCCGGCGGGTCACCTCGCAGGCCGGGGGAAGGGGCAGGTGAAGCCAGAGGGCGGTGGGGGCAGCGCCGGTAGCCGCAGCAGCGCTCGGTGCGACGGAGATTCCAGCGCAGCATCCCGGCGGGCACGGGCTGGGCACCGCGTCCCCCGAGGGAGGGCTGGCAGCAACCTGCGCGCCCCCGGCAGCTCAGCCCCGCCGCCCACCCCGCACAGAGCCCGCACAGCGCCGTCCCGCCCCCGCCGCCCCGCTGACCCCGCACCCGCCGCAGCCGCGCACGGCGGGCACCCGCACGCAGATGGTTTTTCCGAACACACGTTTCCCCCCCGCGCCGTTTTCCAGGCAGACGCAGGCCCCTCTGCGATCCCCTCCGGGCTGAGCGAGCCGGCTCCAGCGGCTGCGCCCCCGTCTCTCCTCGTCGCCCCCTCCTGCGCTCCGCGCAGCGCCCGCCGCCCCGTCACCGCCTGCCCGCCGCCGGCTGCACCCCTCAGCCTCCCCCGCACCGCCGCGGCGCTCACCCGAGGGCAGAGGAGAAGGGGCCGGAGCGAAGAGGCCGCGACGGCCAGTGTTCTGTCCCTGTGTCGCCGTCTCTGCCCGTCCCCGCCTCCCGCCGCTCCCGCCGCCCCCTCAGGCACAGAGCAGCCCCCGCCCGACAGGGTGCGGCTCCCACAACCCGCAAGCCCAACAACGGCACCGCCCATTGGCGGGCGGGCGCGCGCCCGGCGAGCAAGCGGCCCTGCCATTGGTGGAGGGGTGGAGGCGGGCGGGGGTCGGGGCAGCCGCACCGCCCCCGGCGGGTCCCGCGGCTCCGGCAGCGCCGGGGGGTCCCCGGGAACGGGCCGGGAAGAGCTTGGGACACGGGGAGAGAGGATTCTTGTGGCGCTGGATCCGTGCGGAGAGGAGCGGCGCGTCACCTACAAGGCTTATCGCCGAGCGGGCCGGGCGATAGGGACGGACAGACACCGCTAAAGGCCGGACGCGGTGCGATAAGGGCTCGGTGGCGGTGTCTGATCCTGCCAGCTCGGACAAGGCCCGGGCGGGCCGGGAGCGCGGGAGTCGAGCTGGAGAACTGCCCTGGTGAGGGCTAGAGACACCTGTCAGACCCGAAGGTGTTTAATCGGCGGAATATCCTGCGGATGTTGAATTCCAGGCTAAGGAGAAGCTGTGCGCTTGGTTCAGGAAGAGCAGATAAGATACGTCGCGTAGCTGGTATACAGGAGGCCTGATTAGATCTTTATAAATCATCTCCTTAGATCTTCTGAATCCTGAGATCTTTCTGAATCCTGTGTAGCCTTTATAACCCCACAGTTTGTTGCAGTCGCTGCAAGTAAAGCACCAACTGTAAACTTAACTTCTGTTATCTGTCATCATTTTCTGTACATTTTTACTATCATTGCTGTATCATTTTAAGACTGCTGCTTTACACTTCTTTTTGGACACTGTTGTATAGAATCCTGCCTGCCGAATGAAGAGTTGGGTGTCTGGGAACATGCTCTCAGAAACACTGAACTCTCTTGCTCTGCTGTCTATAACTCCCACCCCCAAGTTATCCATAAGTAGGGAAGGAAACAGACTGTAGCTAGCAGAACCTGATGGGTGCCTTCGGGAGACACCTCCCGTGGAATATGGGAGGAATCTAGCCTGCTCCAACCAGCTCCACTGAGGAAACACACTCCACTTACCTACTTCTCACTTTCAGGCAATCATCTGTTTACTGTTCAGAATGGGAAAACAGGCCGTAGAGATATATGTAAACTTATCTGTGAATTCAGCCTCCAAAAATGATGGTTTGGTTGTCAAGTGATGATGCAGAATGATTATGGCACATCTGACAAAAAGGCCCTGCTGGACACAGATCTGCCTAGTCAAAACCATTCCACAACAGGACGTGTGTTTGTGTAATTACTAATGATTAGCGAATTATGTCTGAACATCTTTTTGTAAGAACTGTTGCTGTAAGCCTAGAGGATTAAAGTCACTTCACCTTCCTGTCCCTATGTTAAACCCAGTGGATGTGTGTACATACCAGGTAGCACACTCTTGTCCTTGCTCTGGACCTGTGGGCTCCAGCCACCTGCCTCATGCAGTGTCTTCTCTTTGATTATCTGTCAAAATGCTCCTACATCTTGGCACCTCTCTTTCTTTCCTATCCTTTCCTCACTGTGGCATTTAACACATAAAGCTCTCTCTCTTCTTGTCTGGAAAAGTAAATGGGAGAACGAATCCATGTTAAAAGCAACTCAGAAAAAAAATACTGCTTTAAGCTGTTTTAAGCTGAATGGGTTTCCTCTCCGGCTCAGTGCGCGGCTCCAAGACCAGCAGTGCCAGGAAGGATGGGGATGTTGAGGACAGCAGCAGTGCCTGGGGGCTGGGGGAGGCAGGGTCATTCATTCTCTGGTGGTGCTCCTCTCAGTGTTTGTGTAACACTGGGTGCAGCGGCACAAGCAGCTTGGGCTAATCAAACGATGCCTTTTGTCAGCTCCTCTTCACTCTCCTGCTGCAGGAGAGTTTTGTTCCTTTACCCTTCTTGTGTCCTACTCTGTGACCTGCCCAAGAGCACAGGTCCCCACTGAGCCCTTCCAGCCTTCCCCCCACCCCTTGCATCATCTCCCATAATCTTGAGGCCAGAGAAAATATTGTTTTACCTGGCTAATCTGAGGGAGGGGGCAAGGCCAGCTTCCTGCCGAATCAACCAACTCGCTCTGCAGGCCGAGACTGTGACAGCTGATGCATGATGGTGTTTATTTTCCCTGTTCAGTTTTCAAGCTGACCAGGTTCCTGCCCTGCCTCTGCCCAGCTGCAGGAAGGGCAATGCTGCAGCAAAGGCAAAGGTAGGGTTACATGGGCAGAAACACAAGGGAGGGCTGATGTGCACTAAAGCAGTACACTGTGCTGCAGAAATAAGGCAAGACAGTCTGAAAAAGCACTGCTGCATTATTTAAGACATGAAGAACTTGTCTTTGTTAACTCTTGCCAGCTGGGTTTGCAGCATTACAGCTTCAACAAAAGGTACAGCATGAACCACACAGTAGTTTTCAGGCTGAAGTATTTGACTCCTTCAAGATCTTTGTGCTGCTGCTGTGGGCTCTGGGATAATGACCAAGGCAAGTTTGTAGCCAGTAGGCTTCCACTTGTCATGTGCACATCTGCACCTTTACTGGAGAATGGTTACTGGCCTTCAAAAACCAGAAAAATACTGTGGTGGATGCTAAGGACAGCAAAATGTTCCCACGAGAGGTGTCAGAACGTGGTGCTGCTCAGGCAGTACAGATGTTCCTCTTGCTGACTCATTCACAGTCAGTTGTTCTCCTTAGCAGGCTCGAGCAGCAGCATCGCTGGACTCAACTTACATCAAACAGCCTCAAATACAAGTGTCAGTGTGAATGTATTCATTTACAAATTACTGTAGTTTGGCTTTACTAGATATCAGAAAAATAACACTGTACAGTTATTTTTATGCAGCTGGCCTCTTTACCTGGCATTAGCACTTCTTGGTGCTCCAAGCTGCCTGAGAGAAGCACAGGACTGGATTGATGTCATACATCTGGCCTTAGGACATTTATCTTTTCCTTTATATGGGGTGCACTTATTTCACATAAGCAGTTCCAGATCAGCTTTCTTACCTATAAACTGTGAATGATAGCATCAAGATAGATCTTTCTGGGCCTGCCAGAACTGTTCTGTCCTGACAGTCTGTTGGCTGGGCAGGACTTGCTTCCCTACTGTCGTCATTCATTTTCATCTCACACAGATCTTTTACTCCATTTCCCAGGCAAAGTTCTGGTTCCTCTAAATAAAACAATGCCAGTATGCAAACTCTCTACTGCTTTCCCCAGGGGCCTTCAAAAGGAAAGTCTTTGCATTGGAACTTTCTTGTGCCAGCAAAGTAAAAGCCAGTTCCAGGCTAGTCATACCAAAGCTGGAGCACTGGGAGGGTGTGCATGGACAAATAGAAATTATCTGTACAAAATACCCCAAGAGCAGCCCCCAAGTGCCGTGCCTCTCACTGGCACACAGAGCTGTGCTGGTGGTGGGACAAGGGAGCTTAAGCACATGCAGCATTACTACTGAAAGACTTGTGAGGGATTTGTCTTTGAAATTATTCAACTTAAATGCCTTTTTTAAAATTATGTAATGGGTTGTCTTACTTTAAACTGTGATTAACAGCAGTAATAATACCTCGTAGTTTATGTGCAGTATTACTAAATTTGGTCAGTGTAGGTAAGGCTATATCTATGAATTCATATTCTTCACAGGGAGCTGCTTTTTTGAATTCTACTATTTATGCAAGGAAGGAGAGTTTTCCCAATGGGCTGAAAATCGTATGTAGAGACAAACTCTAAAGTACATATGAGAAACATTCAATAGGAAAACTACATGAAAGAAAAAAATGTATTCTGGTCTACTTTCACCTCCCTCTGCAAGTAAACAAAAACATATTGGAGGTTTGTTTGAGCTGAAAAAATAAAGATAACTGAAGCAGCAGGTGGGAAAAGGACAGAGCAGCTGGAACAGGCCAATACTAAATGTTGCCAGATTTTATACAATCTGTTAAACTGAGAGGCCGCTTTGGCTTTAACTTTGAAAGATATTGACTTTATGCTCAGGAAGCATAGAGAAATTTTTATACAAGACTGAGATGAAATGTAAATTGAGCTACATGGTTCAAGCTGGTTAATAACAGTTCCAGTCAAATGCAACCAAAGGTGCAATGATTGCTTCAGCCAAAGGAACTCCAGCAACCGACATTCTTTGTGGAGGTTTGGGGTTGTTTTTCCAAAATGCTTTTCCAAGTAAATCCAATTCTTTCAATTGCAACATCTATGGCTTCCTAAGTATCATCTGCCTTCTAGTTCTATGTTTTCTGCAAGTTGCTTCTATATGAATTCCAGTGTGACTAGAGCTGCTGAAATTGTTTTTAGCTGCTCTCTGATGAACATCTTCATCCTTAGTAGTAGGAGAAGGAAAAATGTCACTAAAAGAAGTTAGAACCTTTGAACCAACGTTAGAACTACAAGCAGACCGAAGAGAGTAAAACAAAGAAAGGAAAAAGGTACCAGGGCAAGTTCAAAGTAATGAGGAGGGCTGAAAAGCCTAAAAAAAGTATTTTAAGGCAGTTCATACTTCGGTTATTATTATATATAGGAGAAAATTAATTAATCTTGAGAGAAGCTTTGTAATATTAGAATATAAAATTTTTAATTCCCTTAAGTCATATTTAATTTTAAAATGACACATTTTCATCAGCGCTCCCATGGTTAGGGTGTGGCTGGCATTTCCTTGGAAAAAAACCCCAACCATGAATTAAAGCACAGTGTAAATTAAAGCACAACATAATCAATGAAGCCTAAAACACACAGCTCGTGAGGCCACACCTGGCACATCTTTCCATATTTGCCCTGTAATAAAATCCTTTAGTAAGTTTCCATGGAACAAACTCTTCTGTTTTCTGTGCTGCTGTGGTGGCCCTTTCACATCACTGGCCTTCCCTATGGGAGCAAAACCCCATCCAAGTAAATGGCTTTCCAGATCAGAATTTCAGCGCACATCAGCCCCCCAGCCAGAGAACTGATCGTGCCCAGATCATACACAGAGGGCATTTGCACAAAGTGGTTGTTAAAAGGCAGAGAAGGAGGTAACTCAAAGAAGGGTTAGGTGCTTTTCCCTCATTTTAGATATACATTTTACATATATATGGATTTTATATATCCAGAGATCTAATCCTGTAAATGGTTATTACTGTCATTTCTGTGCAAACCAACTCCAGTGAATATATGTGAATGAAATGACATTAAAAACAATTCTTTGCTATCTCCAAGATTACATACCCATTAGGGCCACGCCATGAACCTGAGAGGTTGGATCACCTGCTTGCTAGGAACGAGATGCTGTAAGGAAGGAGGTACAAGTGTGGGATTGTAATGACCATCCTGTAATTAAGATACAGGAATAGAAGCCCTGAAGGAATAGATTTGGAGGTGGCTGTGCTACAAGGCTTGCTACATACCTGGAGCCTACTGAACTTGATCACCTCAGCCTGTCCAGTATTAAAGTGAGCCCAAATGCTCTCTGCTCTAGAAGTTGGAGTAGTATTTGATATTTTGGTACTTTGAGTATTTATAGAAAAAGAACTATCAGCTCTCCTATTGATGGGTCTGTAATTACAGGCATCTCAAGCACTCCCACTACTAGGAAAAAAAACCCCTCCTTGAGATCAAGGAGTTGACTTTTTCATGAGATAGAAACTATTGCAACATTATGCAATTTGCTTGCTGCTAGGTGAAGTATTTAATGTTCAAAACAACTCTTTAATGCTTCACAAAGTGGATATATTTAGGTGGTGCTCAGAAGTCCATTAGGTAAATTCAACCTCAAAGTCTATTTTAAGAATAATTTTAACACAGAAATATGAATTAATTTGGTTGTCATCTAGGTTAAAAGACATTCAAATGAGTAATTTTGCTAAACAACATTGCTACATATGTGAAAGGTGAGCCAAAAGATTCTTAAGATTCAAAGACCCGGCTCATTAAGTTTCCACCTGAAGTTAGCTTTAATCTCTAGCTTCTATCTGAAGTCCCTTAAGATTGATTTCTCTCTAATGACTTCCACGCACATGCTCAGCAGCTGGAATCAGGTTGTGTGGATCCCTGCGTGGAACAGGCGGACCAGCAGATGTCCCCAGATTCTAAGTAATCACGGTTAAAGCTTCCAAAATCTTCAGTGCCCTTTTGCACGTTCCAAAGGATGAAGCACTGGAGGCTACAAATGCTCTCGCTGCTTCCTCACGCACATTCTTGTAAAAACTGAACTTCTGAACCAGGGAATACTTGACTGCTGACACAAAGCACCTTTATTGTCATAGAAAAAGTGTCTGGATATTGATTCACTTTTTATGACATGCTGCCTATTGATTGATTGTCCTTTGTTTTATTTTCAAAAGCACTTTAATTTTCTTTCCCCTAGAACAGCAACACCCCCCCTTCCCAAATAGCCCCTGTAACACTTTTTCCTGGAGGTTCAGACAGAGGAAGCAAGACTTTTTCCCAACTAGTATCAATTAGTTTTAACTTGGATAGTACCAAACTCATAAACTGTTTTTGCTCACCAAATGCTTTTACATTTTCCAACAAACTCCTTTAAAGCTAAGGAGCTTGCAGGAGGCTGAAGACACAAAGGTTGCTTTGTGGTGAAGGAATGAAGAGAGGCAGCTTAGTGAGAGGTATAGGAGATAGACTGAGCCATGTGTTCTAGCTGTGACTTTCTTCCCTACCAAGACCAGAAATTTAGCTTCGTTTGATTTGGCATTAAACAGACTAGTACATAGGAGCAAGAGGGCTTGGAGAAAAGTGTGTAAGTGATTGCAGATTTGTTTGGAACCCTTCTACCTGTTTCTGGAGGGATGAGGGGATTACCTTGCACCGTCTGATGACCGGAATGCCAGATTTCTCAGCGTTGCTTACATGAAGATTTGCTTCTTGAGGGGACTGAAAACTAATTCCTTTAACTTCATGGTTAGAAGAGTCTAACAGTATCTAACACAACTACAAAAAGAGCATTAAAACGCACACCCACGGAATTAAAGATGACCACACAAAATGAGGTGAACTGGCACTGAAAGTTTTTATCTGTTTCAGAAATCTATACATTTAGATACAAACCAGCATTAACACAAAAATTTACATATTTTCAACTCTTGTATTACACAAGTAAAGAAAGTGTTATGTTGTAGATGTATGTGTACAATATAAAAATCTTCTGAGTGTATGGGTGGAAAAAAAATCTGAATAGAGCCCCGAAGAGAACATACTGTAAATATGACTGTCATGACACAATGAAGTCCATTGTTCCCAGACAGAGAAAAATTTACTTTCTAAACAGTGTATGTGAATACTGTAAGAAACTTGAACTTGCTCTGATATACATATATGTATTTGCCAAAAATGTTTTTTAAATGCTGTCTTGGCTGAGCCTTCTTTAGAGTCGATCATGTCAGAGTAGTGAATCACAGGGATACTAATTTAAAATAAAAGGAATTAGAAACTTAAGATATTCAACGAAATCTGAATTTTGAGTACTTAATATATACATAAACCCTATTAGAGCAGGAACAGAGATCAAAAGACTGATATTGTGTATGTCTGTGTCTCTTGCAAAAGATGGAGGCAGACTTTCTTGCCTCAATTCCTGTGTATGACTCCTCATACTACATCTGATTAGTAAGGAAAATTCCTTAGGGGCTAAAACCTGGTTTATTGTTTTTGTAAACAGAAAATTCTTATTCCGTGATGGTTTTGTTATGTTTTTAAAGTTGTGGCAATCTAGTGGTAACAACATTAAAATGGGCATGTGTAAACTTTGAAAAGGTAACAGGAAAAAAAAGAAGTTTGTGGATACAGATTCAGACTGAGATGCCACAACTGTATCAGCTGGATAGTACCTGACAGTGATTACTGCAGACACTGTACTCGGAAGGTACACGTATGTATGAGGTGGCTTAAAAAAAAGCCAGATTTCCTGATCATCTTTACCCATAGTAAATCAAATAGTTTGCACAGAAGTCTTCATTATTTACATGTCAACTATACAAGTAATACAAAAGAATATCTCAGTTGAGCACCAGTGCTGACTTTAGGAGCACTACCTTCAAGTCAGAGTATTAGTATTCCCTGTCACAAGTAAATTCTGATATATGTCCACAAGCTTCCATTTTCTGGATCAGTTGTATTCAGTCCACTTCTTTGTCCATGCCCATCTTTGACATTCCAAGAAGATTAGTGATAGCAGCAGTTTTATAAAAAGTCTGGGTATCCTGGACAGCTTTCCCAGCATAATCAGTTCAGATCTTTTTGAAAGAAAAGACCATCAAATCCACGGATCTGGATTGTAAGGTTTTACCAAGAGTTCTTTATATGGCGTTTATATACAATTCATGTGAGAATAAATGGTGGGAACAGACTCAGTTTGTGTGTGCAAACAGCAGGATGTCCAGCAGTGGCAGGAGTCCACAGTCGACTCAAGGGCAGTGGGGTGTCAGTGAGCTAGGGCTGTCATGTCACCTTGGTTTGGAGTAACCATAAGGACACCGAAGCATCAGGCTGTCGTGACTAGGTAAGACATGAGTGCTGTAGTATTCAACCAAACTTCCCATGTTCAAAAACATGATGTCTGAATCCAGGTAAAACTTGTCATCCTGTTGTAGAACAGAAAGCATATGTAATCATTGACAGTAATGTTTCCAACTCATTGTTTAAAGAGGAAAAGCCGAAACTCCATCATCAGAATTAAAGAAGTTCTTTCAAACATATGACTGCCTTGCAAACTAGTCAGTCACACAAATAAGTCCATATTAAACTCAGGAATTTAATATTCCATCCTTTAGGATTCGACTGGAGCTGAAATTTAGATGTGAACATTTACAGTTTATTTTTTGTGTGATACACCAACTCCTAAATCTTCGTTCGCGAAGCCCAGCCATGATACACCAACTAGACAGCCCAGATCTGAGTACTCAAACTCTCACCCTAGACAAGATATTTGTAAATCAGCTGATTTTTACTTTCAGGAACGGGAACAAGTTTAGACTTTAACTTAGTAATTCCAATACATACCTATATGCACCCACATTTTATATACACACACATATATATAATATACACATGCACACAGAGTGCAGCGACTAACCTTTTCAAAGATTCTGTAGTTTCTCACTTTTCCTGCAGGTTCATCCCATACAACCAATACCTTGAAGAAGAAAAATGCAACATATTCAGTCTATGCAACCAAGCTCTTCTAAGTCAATGTATTATTGAGGAATCAATTAAAATTCAGCCTAAAAAAAAAAAAAAATCTCTGACAGGATAGCAATTGTCTCAGATTTTCTTGCTTTAAGAAAAGAGCCCATCTAAATTATTAAGTACTTTGTCATACATAAGATATAGTATGTCTCAATCAAGAAGTTTTTTGAAGGGTAGATTCAGCAATTGCAAGTTACCTTTCCAGGCTTAGTAGATGAGTTCCTAATACAGTACAATCCATTTTGCGGTTGTCCTTGTGGGCTACTAGCTTTAAATATCCTAAAAAGAATAAGCAATTACATATATTAGCATTTTATGGCTCAGATAAGTCAAGTGCCTACAGTCCTAAAATCCTTTTTTACAAATCTCTATATCAGTTGTAATAATTCATAGTAGATCATCACTGAAAGAATGTCACTGTTCTAACATCCAAACCAGCAGTGCAGCACAGAAGATTTGGCTTTCTGGTCTCATCTACTTTCCTGGCAGAACAACCTTCCCCAAATGGACCAAAATCACGTTGCATTCTCATCTATCAATTGATACACGAGCACTGAACTAACTTCCCTAAGAAAGGATTTCCATATTAAATACTTGTAGTGTGTTTTTAAACACAAGTCGTACCTATCAAAATTATCTTTGCACTACTGCTCAGTACAGGTTTTGGTAGGACTTCCAAGTAACTATTTTAAAAGTCACATTTTTACCTTTCAACTTCAAAGGATTCAGAGGTATTAAGAAATATTGAAGCAGGCAGCCCAACCTGTAAAAAATAGGAAGAAAATAAAATCACCGTGTAAGTCAATGACAACTAAAAATGTGAGCAACTTGTTATCCAAATAAGTTACAGCCATCACTATCTGAAATTATTAATGGTGATGTAATCAATACTTTATGCTTTTTTCTCCTTTATATCCAGTATTAAAATCCAGAACTTATCAAGGTATTCTCAAAGAGGCTCAAAAAGAAATTAAAAAAAAATTACACAGCACTGTGCTTTCAGAAAGCTATTCTTTTCCTGGAATAATGTATTTAAAACAATTGCCAAAAGTATACATGAGCAAGGAAAAAAATATTCTTTGAGAATGGATCATCTGTTTAATCTTACTTTTTCATAGTCATCATCAGAGTTATCATCATCAGGTTGGCTTGGCTTGGAGGGTAGTGCTGGTTTTTCAAATGAAAAGCTTCTAAAACTCTGTCCATCTGGTGGTGATCTCCTGGAAGAAACAGAACGAAAACTGAAGGATATGTCATCAGGAAAACAGAACAAATTTACACAAAACACTGAAGGGATAGTAAAACTAGAACAGAAATTTCAGTTCATAGAACGGTTTTGGTTGGAAGGGGAACTTAAGGATCATCTCGTTCCAACCCCCCTTCCACTCAACCAGGTTGCTCAGAGCCCCATCCAACTTGGCCTTGAACACTTCCATGCTCCAAAACTTCTCTGGACAACCTGTTCCAGTAGCTCACCACCCTCACAGTAAAAAAATTAATTCCTAATATCTAATCTAAACTTACACCTTCCCTCTTTCAGTTTAAAGCCCTACCCCCTTGTCCTACCACTACATGCCCTCGTGAAAAATCCCTCCCTCTCCAGCTCTCTTGTAGCCCCTTTAGGTACTGGAAGGTGCTGGAAGGTCTCCCTGGAGCCTCCTCTTCTCCAGGCTGAACAACCCCAACTCCCCCAAGCCTGTCTTCACAGGAGAGGTGCTCCAGCCCTCCAATCAACTTAGTGGTCTCCTCTGGACCACTTTCAACAGGCCAACACCTTTCTTGTGATGGGCCCCAGAGCTGGAAAGCAAAATAATTTGAGTAATCATAGATTAATTCAGGTAGGAAGAGACCTCTAGAGGTCATTTAGTCCAAGCTCCTGCACAAAAGAGGTCCAACCAGATCACTCAGCTCAGGAAGCTATAACCAATCAAGTTTTGAGTATCTCCAAGCATGGGGATTCCACAGCTACCTGGTTCTGGTGTTTCACCATCCACATGGTAAAAAGTTTTTCCTAATACCTACCTGTAATTTCCCAAATTGTGACTTCTGCCTGTTGCCTCTAATCCCAAAACACTGCAGACCTAGGAGGTCTTGCTCTGTCTTGCCGAACCCACCCACTAAGTAGTAGCAGGTACCAGTGATCTCCCACTGGTCTTCCTAAAGGTTGAATGAATCCAGTTCTCTCAGCCTCTCCTCACTTATGTGCTATAGCCCAAATATCTTGGTGGCCTGACATGGGACTCACTCCAGTCTGTCACTGTCTTCCTTGTATTTTGTCTTTAAAGAGTGTATTACTTGTTCTTCAGAGCTGCTGAATGATCCAATGGACAAAAATATTTTCATCTGATTCGCCACCATAACTAGTTCCACATCCCTTACTGAAGTTGATCTTAATATAAAATGGAACACATTTCCTATCTCCACAGAAGCCTGAAATTGTTTTTGTAGTTCCTTGAGGTTCTGACATAAAGGCTTCTTATTCACTGCAGTCAAATGCTATTAAGGCTTTGAGACTCACCTGAAAACAAATTAACTACAAAACTTTGATGTAATTATTTTTTTTTTGGTTTATCTACTATTTCTTTCTGAACTATTTCTGAAACTAAATTCATTACAGAATTTTCAAATAACAAACACAGGCAATAAAAGCACAACACTGAGGAAGAGAGGGATGGTGCAGGGAAGAGAAACAGGTATCACTATGAATCTGAGAAATATGTCTGTCTACTCGTTAACTAATACACAATGGAAAAACATAATAGTGCATTGTGTTTTCATACTTACTGTAACTGGGGACATGAAGACTTCTCTGCTCTAGGCTTGATTCCAGGGGGCTGGTGGCTTGGCACAGGTGGCTTTGGGAGCACTGGTGGCACAAACAGTCCAGGTTTACCATGTTCTCTTGGCACTTTCAGCTCCACTGGTTTTTCAGTGAGCTGTGACAGCTTGGGTTTATTGGCTGGTAGTGGAGGAGGAGTTCGCTGTGAAAGGTTTAAGTTTTTTAGCTTCTCGCATCCTTCTGGAAGAGCAAGGACTTGGGCTGGAGGCAGAGGGTCTGGAGGCAATGGGTGAGATTCTTTGACACACACAGGCTTCTTGAAAACAGGCAAAGGGGGCACAGGGGGCAACTGTTCACTTAGTCTCCGGCTTGAGGACTGAACCTTTAGATTAGGTTCAGCTCGGCACTGCGGCTCTCTCATGGTTACGGGATCCTCTAGTTTGATATCAGGTAAGCTCCTCTTCGGAGGTGGTGGTGGTGCTGGTGCTGTAGGTTTGCCAGCATAGGAATTTGCCCTTGCTTCTGTGTAGGCAGCTTTTCTGACATGAGGAACGGGTGGAGGTGGGTATGCTGGGGGCAGCACCATATCTGCAGAAAGAAGACATCCAAAAGCATGACACTCTGAGGGGAAATACAGTATGTCAACAAACAACACTTTTCACATTAATTTTCTATGTGATTTAAGGTATTTCACTGGCATCTGGTCTGACAGTACCCAAAATGCTGGATAAGCATTTAACTTTCAGCATAGTTCTTCATGTTATAGGCAGTAAACTCCTGCTATTTTTATTCAGGCATGGCTTGTGATGACTTAGCAAAGGTTTTTCTCTTTGCTAAAAATAAAGAAAAAACAGACTACATTAAAAGCATTAGTCCTGCTCCAGACTGATGGCCAGATGCAGGTCATCCAGGGCAGGAGGCCTGCAAGCATGTTCTGCTTTCTGTAAATGGTTACTGCTGTTACTATAAACTTCTGACCCTAAATACCTCTCTAGATACACGTGCATTACTTCAGTTATTTTACCACTTGCAATGTTTTAGTTATGACCAAAGCAAAATAAAAACCTGGCATTCCATGTGAATATTGCCTTCACTGGGGGCCTTTCATAAAGGGAATCAAAGAAATCACATACCATCTTTCACTATGTCACAAGTATCTGGCTGCAAGTAGGACTCATCCTCTTCCTCCTGGTCATAATCTACAGATAAAAATAAGTGTGTTAGACTCTGATAAGTAGTCCTGGAACCAAGAAAGAGTATCAACTACTTAGGGCTCTTTAATAAACAAATATTTTTCAGAATTTTTTTTAAAGAGGTAAAAAAAAAAAATTAATAATTTTGCTCCAACTCTCTGCCATCTAGAATAGGTGTTTCCTTAAATTTTAATGTCAATTAAGAAAGCCATCACTTACAACAGGGGGAGATGAAGTACGCTAAATATGAAATTTTTTTCCAACTTTTAAGTTAAAATTTCTAGTGCTATAGCCTTCCTGAGAAAAATTCTAATCACACAACTACATGGATGTATTGGCAAAACCACTTGGAAAAAATATAATCCCCAAAACTTAACCCTAACACAGAAACATTTATGATTTTGCAATATGGAAGCCTAAGCAAGCCTAGTGATCTACAATTAACTCTGCCTTGCTCTGGCAACAAAAAAAAATGTGCCACAACAAATGGCTTAAGTGGTTTCAATGTTGTCTCTAACTGTAAATCAGAATAATCAAGACAAGAAAAACATGTTACTTCTAGGCAGTACTTTCTCATTGATTATAAGAGGAGTCTCAAGAACAGTATGAGAGGAATGCACTAAAAAGAGAAAAAGGTAAGAATAGAAGAACTGATTTTTATCAGATAATTTTCCTAATTTAAACTCCTACTAGGCCTCTTACCATAATTCATCTTGCATACAAACCTTCCCTCCCATAAACACAGAAGGACTAAACTACGATCCTACATGAAATGCTGATGAGTTGGTTTTCCTCTGCTTTGCAGCAATTGAACCGGATTTCCTAACAAGACTCAGTTCTGCCTTTTTGTCTTAGTCAAGAAAAATAGTCAGGAATTTCCTTTCAGGAAATGAGAATACTCACTCCCATCAACCCTGCCCTTAGAAATCTGAAAGGGAAGATGAGAAAAGGCCTAGTAAAGGATTTCTGTTGAACCTTGAGGCAAGGTTTCTCATATTGGATTTTACTAATATATTTCTTGACTAGAAGTCAGTTGCTGAAATATGTTGTGAGTGCCTTCCGGACAGGCTCTCTGTCATGTCCTCACTTCTAACTAACCTCCTTGAAAGATCTGAATGTCTTTATTTTTACTAACAGAACATCTGCTTCTGATTTAAAACTACAACAGCTATACACCTTGTAAAAAAAACAGTTGCAAAATGGATCAGTTTGCTTAAGTTAAGGGAATAATTCCTGCAGAATCCAGAAGACATAAATAAACAAAAAAAGAAGTCTTATTTATCAGCATCTGATTTGTCACCTTCATTATCTGCTGAATGATGAGAATACTTGATATCAATGGGACGTTCTACTGAGCCATAGAAACTGTCTGCATCAGAACCAGAGTCACTGCAAAAAAAAAGACAGAGTATCTTCTGTTTAGCAGGGCTCTAGCACTGGAAAAGAATGTTGGAAAAGCAGAAGCCATCTGTTCCTATTTCCCAATTAACAGTCTTATATGTTGCTGCTGTCTTTTAAAAAGATTGTATTACACAAAGCTGACATTTAAAGTTCTCTTAGTAAAAAGATTTATTTTTGTCTTGGTGTTCTTTAAAGTATGAATTAGGAAGGGCTTTCCTTCTTGGGTCTTACTGCACCTGTTCTTATTCAACAGCAAGTTACTTGTAGGTGCGAAAAGCCTAAACCACCACTGTCAAGAGCTAGTGCAAAAGTGATAAAAACCTAATAAAGATTAAGGGCTTATACCTGAATTCTGTTATTGTTTCTTTCTTCTCATGGTAGTGATCAATTTCTCTCCTCAAGGACAGCATCCAATTCTAAACAAAAATAAAAATACAACATTCAACACAACCA
Organism: Lepidothrix coronata; assembly: GCF_001604755.1. NCBI lineage: Eukaryota > Metazoa > Chordata > Aves > Passeriformes > Pipridae > Lepidothrix > Lepidothrix coronata. The sequence goes on along the minus strand of NW_016690265.1, from coordinate 3,304,057 downwards.
TCTTTAAATCATTAAACACAGATGTATCTGTCCTCTGTAAGAACAGAGCAACTGTGCAGGGAACACACACTGAAATAGTATATATCCATGACTTTATATTGAAAGGACTCAGTCAAATGTTTTGACTGCCTAAAATGCTGTAAGAACATACTGAAATATTAAATTTTCAGTTTTCAACTTTCAAGCTGTTATTTCCAAAACCAGGTACCGATTTGTAGTATGTTTATGGGCAAGAGATTTCACTGAACAGTTTTCACACTTTATCAAAGGTTTAAACATATAAATATTTGTTCCTTGGCTAAAAATAAATATGAAATATTTATGGAATATGGAGAAACATATGCTATCTAGTATGACACTTACAGCCATTCCCTAAATTACAAGTTGAACTAACACCAACTTAGTAGTTAAAACTTCAGACATGATTTTCAGAGGAGCCCAAAGAACTAGGTATACAAATTTCAGCGACAGCTGCATTTCCAGTTCATTTAGATTTTAGGGAAGTCCAAGATTTGCTTTCCACTTCAAGGAAAATTATGTTGTAAAAGAAGAAGAAAGTTACCTTTCTTTCATCTTCAGAAGAAGCTGAAAAAAACCACGTCCGGTGCTTCTTGCTTATGTGAACTAACTTGAAAGGAAACACATTACTTGATGTTGTCTCCTCAGCTGCCCGCATAACCCTGAGAAACACAACGACCGATACAGAAACGCCTTAATCTATAAAGTTAATGCTGCTGAGCGAGTCAGAAAGCTCTGACAGAAAGCAGTTATACTGGCCAGTTTTGCCTGATGAAAAATAACCCCCAAGCCCAGGAAAACACCACAGAAATCCCCATATGTGCATTGGTAGTACTTCTCCATTTGAGTGGTAGAAAGGACAATGCAAGAGCTCTGACAGGAGGAAGAGCACTCATTCAACCGCCAGCCAGAATTAGGAACGGATGCTTTGACGTGTTCAAGAGTTTTAGTGAACTGCATTAATTCACAAGTGTCACACACAGTAAGAAGTATTTAGGGTGCTTGTGGTCCTTCTTTCAGAAAGGCACTATTTCAGAGGACAAATCAAAACATACGCTTCCCATGAAAAAAAGGAAAATTAGGAAAACTAATATTAAAAGTTAACTTAATTTTGTCACTTTTCCCTCATAAACACTTTCTTGCACTTTTTTTACTATTTTAAAACAAGCATAACTCAACTTCTTTCTTTTTTTGTGTGTATACAGAATTTCCTCATTTGAGATTCCTCTGGGAAAAAAAAATAAAAACCCCTTCATGCAACTACCCAGTTGAATAATTCTTTCATTTCAAATTCTTTTTCAATAATGTTTCCCTCTGTGCATAATACTGAGGCCTGGTCCCTATTCCAACCAAGATCTCCGCAAGGTTGCTAGAATGCAGATACATAAAAAGCAATAACACAGTCTCTAGCATTTACAAATTCCGTGGTGTTTTTCATATTAATGTGGATTACAGGAGTTAGTGTCACAACCACGTTACACCATGGGTTTCTTCTACAAATTAATCTTGAGTTTTTAATTAGCTACAACGTTTACAAGTGCATTCCCCTAAAATATGCCACTGTTGTGCTCAGTTAGAAAAGCTGTCATAATCTAAGAAAAGATAATTCCTTATTCCAGAAGTCCGAGAACATTATACAGTACAATAATAACATATACGAAACCAAGAAAATTGCACTGATATTTCTCTGCATTCCCTCTCTCATTAAACCTTTCTTAACAATTTCCTAAGGTTGGATTGGACTTCCATTAGTGGGCCTTGTAGGTCTGCTGCACTCAGACTCTGACAGGACTGGCTAACCTGAAAGCCATATATTTTTATCTTCAACTTGCAAAGCAAATATTAAGATTTAAAAAGTGTAGCAAAACGAGTAAGACATCCTGCATGTGCATTCTCTTATTTATCACTCTGTAGTTCAGTTTTGACACTAGAGTTGCTGAATCAGTAACTCCATAAATTTTCCTTTCTGATTCCTTTCTAGTTTTATGATGATCATCGAAATCCCTACAGAACAAAGATCATTTGTCTGAAAGAATCCACATCTATCTGCACAAGCATTAAGTCAATAACAAGAGTAAGCCCATTGCAATTCATACAGCTTTACTGGTCAAATTACAGAACATGAAGGCTACCCACTTGCCAAGCACTGGAAATGTCATATACACAATTTGAACGGAATACTTCTCTTGGAATCCAAGATCAATGCTTAACCCAAAGAACAGATGTTTAACTGTGTTTAACTTAGTTGGAAATTAAGCCCATAGTCTCTTGCATTAACTACAAGGAGTTTGGGTGTTAAACAAGTTTTTGGCACTCACCTGTTGTAACCTTTCAAAGAAAAGGCACCCTGGGGAGATGCAGATGTGCTGCTTTTAAAATAGTAGATACATCCCTCGTGGATGATCACAAATCTCAATGGCCCTGAAGAGATAAAAAGTGAACAAAACATGAATCCAAGGGCAGTACAATAACTAGAACTTGGGTAGAATTATTGCTTAAGATTTTAGTAACCTTATTAATCATTATAAATGAGCACAAACTAGTTAAGGGACAGCTTGCTGATGATCAATCACATGGTAAAGCTGTCTATTCACAGAGTTTCAGGAGCATTTGATTCCCTCATTTGAGAGGCAGCTGATCTGAAAACTTCAAAAGCAGCCTCAGAGACTGCAGGTCTGACCTCCACCTGTGCTCCTTTACTAGCAGGATAAACAACAGGGGGAAGGTAGCTACAGGCTACAAACACTTATTTACATCCATCCCAAAACCATGATGGTATCTCTTCTTTCACCTTAAGTACATAATGCTGCCAATAAAATGATGTTCTATTTTCTTTTTTTGAAAGGGGCCAAGACTCCTTCCTATATCAAAGGCGGTAATCTTTGTCCTTAACTATATATGTATAGCTTCAATATAAACAGGAATAGCATAGGAATAGCACACAAATAAAGCCAAAACCTGAAGTTTTCTCCATGTAAACAGACTCTGATTTCAAAAGAAATTACTGGTTTTAAGTACAGCCCAATGTTGGCAGTGAGAAAATTTCCATTTCACAACAGCAACAGGAGTTGGGATATTTTTCCAGTACAGATTAACCAACTGGAAAAAAAAGCTGAGTACTAATTTCTTTTAGAAAAGGGTATTTGAAATTGATACTTATCCTAGGAATCTGTCTTGAAAAATCTTACTTGTGAAGGACTTGACAAGAAATTTAAACAAGCAAAATAAACGACAACATTTGTTATTTAAGATTTACAGTTCCAAAATAATTAAAGGAGAAATCTTTCAGTAGGGGTCTTTCATACATATATTCAAGTAAAACTGTATTCCAGTACAAAGTGGAAGAACAGCTTCAATAAAGAGTCTGCTAACATGATATGTGTTAGAGGCCCCAGAGGCAAGCATTTAAAACACCTAATTTAGTTAATACTCATTCGACTTACACTTCAAGATCTGCAGCTGGGTGCCTCCTTTTTTATGAAGATACCCCGATTTGGTCACTCCTCCAGGCATTGTCAGAAGGTTTTGTGCTCCAATTGCCTTCATTGGGACTGGCCAGACCTGCTCCTGCGAGGCCATCATTCTGCAATTTTGAATAGTTAAAAGCAGTTTAAAACTTCTATTTTACTTTAAAGAGTGAGTACTGAGAAACAAAGCTTGTTTCCTTAAACAAGCTTTCCAAACAACTAATATGGTTCAGCACTCAAGAATGTAGCACAGACGGGTGTTCAAAGATTCCAGGAACCTCATAATGTATAAAAAACTGTGGTGCAAAAAGTCCCGATTTATTTTTGTACAGCTCTCAAGAGTGATTGACAGTAGTTGAAACAATGGAAGAGTGTTTAGTAAATGTTATTTAAGTATTTCTGTGTTAAAAACGCTCCAGATAACACTGCCAGACTTAATCAGGCAGGTGACTAGAAAGAAAATTGGTTTCTTCTCCCAGTGCTACACCACACATGTAAATACAATGTCATTTTCTGTACAATGAGGGACTCAAGCCCAAGTTTAATAACTGAAGTATCTAATACTACTCCTGATATTTACATGTTTTATTCTGAATGAAAAGATTAGTATATAATCTCATACCAGATATTATATGCCACAATATCCTGTCCAAATGAAGTTCATCTAAGATTGCTGCAGGCTTCCATTTAATTTATATACCAACCATTAATGCCATGCTCCAAGCTCCTTTGCAGTTACCACTCTTTCTGCTGTCATCTTAAACCAAAAAGATTAGTTTCTTAGGTAGCAGCTTTTTCTGATATATAACTATGAGCCCTCTTTTTCTTCAAATGGTGACAGAACTAGGCTAAAAATCCTGCTGGGTAATAGAGAAAAGAAATCATGCATGGACTGAATGGGAATTTTGACCTGGACATAAAAGGGTCTGTTATCCTCAGGTGTAGGGCTAGAGACCTTTGCTGGTAAAAGGCAAACTAATGAAGTTCCAGTTAATTAATTTCTGATCAAGGAATGATGGTTTAGAACTGATAAGCTTTCAGTGGAGGACTGAAATCTAACTGATCTTGTTTGCTTCTCGTTTACCCAAAAAGGACAGTAAGGGAGGTCAACAGTGAGGCTCAGCACAGAATCCAAGAGCCTCAGCACAACGCCATGCCCAAACACTTTTCCCTCCAGCCTAAGATGGCAACTGAAGTTCCTATATTGAAAAGAACGAGGAAGTGTTGCAGTTTTTTTGAGGGATTAAGTGCAACAGCAGAGCACACATCCATTGAATTTGTGTTAGGAAAAAGAGAAACGCACGTCAATGGATCTTTAGGTGGATCAGCATAGGATTCAGATCTAACTGCTTGCCCTTGCTGTGTGTGGGAAAGGGTAGAAGTTCCTAGTAATTTCTACCAGGAGAATTTAAACTAAACTAAATTCTTCAGGCAGCCTAAAAAACTTAATCACAAAAATTAGGTTTTGGTCCCCAGCGTTACGAAGCAGGCACAACCAGAGGAGGCAGGACCCAAGGCCCTAGAAAGGCTTTCACAGCAGACACATTAAGGCATCATGGTTTCCAAATTTTCCCCCATGACTTTCCTCCTCACCAAAAGCTAAGTTACTTTTGTTGTATTCAGCTGTATCCTTCCTTCTGCTGCTTCCTCTGTGTTCTTATTAAATGACTGAGATCTTTCCAGGCTGAGTTGTTCCTTCCTCTTCCTCCCCCACAGTGAAATGTCTAGCACCAGCAATGTATTAACAGGTCCGAGAAGGGGCTACTCACATACTTAAAGCTTCTAAGAACAGTAGTAAAACAAAGAACAGCAGAAGAAGTTAACACCCCACCCCAGCAAATCCTTCAAATTGTTACTCCACATCTTGCAGAAAAGTCTAAGTGAGGGAAATGGAGAGTGTTACCCAGCTGGCTGCTGACACTGCAGTACTGCTAAGAGTAATTTCCTTGAAATAAGGAATGCAAAGGCAAGTCCTAGGCCAAATTCTTCTTTTAAGATGTGCTCATCAACGTTCAAACATTAAAACTTAATTTATGATTATTTCAGTCTGTTTCTAGTTCTGTTCAGAGAAAAGATTAAGTAAAAGTGGAATCTTTTCATTCAGATAAATACACTCTGATGCCACTTTTCTTGAACTAACTCTAACTTTAGTCTCAATGCCATCCAACAGTTTCAAGTTCATCATGGCTCTTGAAATCCTGTGTGCCTTTACTACAAAGACCAGAACAAGAAAGGACTTAAGTACATAGAGTATGGTGTAAAACTGTTTCAGTGTTATGTACTTAGGTTGAAAAGCTATCAGAAGAGGCAGAGTTAAATGTTTCAGAGAGGTTACCCAAAACAACCAGTAAGCTGAAATTTCTAGGAAGCCAAAGTCAAACACCGGGAACAAGTGTGTGACACCCTAGGTAAATACAGAAAACAGAAATATTTGTCTAGGTCATGCTGGCCTTCTGTACAGGAGTACACCAGTCAGACTACTCACTAAAGCATGCCTGGATGGACATTTTCTTCCCCACCTGAAAAGCCAGAATTTCAGGCAGACAGGAAAAAAATTAAAAAAAAAATAAAATAAATCACAGAAGCAGAGGAGCAAGCAGAGGGAAAAAAAATAAAGCCACTTCTACAGTGTGATGACTACAGGATTTAACTGAGGGGAAAGGACAGCAGAGTATCAGGTTCTGCTTCCTCTATCTACATTCATTTCTTTCTTCTGACTACTTACAATAAAACAGTCCTGAGAATAGAGAGCAAAACTTAGAACTTCTCCAATCCAGCTAATTGAATAAAAGAAGACATGGCTGAACTCCATGCAACCAAGTACACATTACTTGAGCTAAAGAGCCCACCTAATACACCAGGCTTTTCAAGAGATTTAGAAGCTGCTAAGCCTATTATCTGGATTTCATTGTGGCTTATAGCACTCCCCATCACATCTTTAGCTCCTCAAGCACTTTCATTTGCTGGCACACTGCAGACACCTTAGGGAGGACTTTCATATTTGGAGTTGAAATCTTTGAGTTAGGCTTCTAAAATCCATTTAAGTACTTGAAATCTAGTCCCAGGCAGATTTTTCTTCTTTTCTTGACTGCAGAAAACAACTCTGTAAGGACAGATGACGCTATTTTGCATCATGCTGCTGGGAGAAAGCTGTCAAAACTGTATAACTTCAGGATCTTCATTGCAGGGGTGGGAGAGAGGAAGGAAAAATGGAAGCTCTTAAAGATTTTTCTGGTCTTAGCATCTACAGTCTTTAGCTCACTGAATTGGTTCCTTCTGTTCTTGATATTCCTCTTATAATTTTTTAAATACATTACCTGAAGAACAGATCAATGTTGCATTACCAGGTATGCACAATAGCAAGCACTGAAGTCACTGCAGAGCCTGTTAACTTTGGCATCATTGAGAACAGAAAGATATTCCAAGTTGTTTCTGATGCAGTTATATTCTTGCACTACAAACCAAAGATCCCAGCACACATTTTCACTCCTGGTGCATAAGTAGAGTCTCTTCCATGGAGCTGACAAGGAAGTTACCAGGAAGGGCCCACAATGTGCAACTAGAGCTAAGACAAAGCTGTCTCTGACAGTGGTCCTCTGCTACAAACAAAAGGCAACATCACCCATGCAGTATTTGGTTGAAAGCTTCTAGTAAATAGCCACACACATTATTCTTCTTCCCACTCACCTAGGAACCAGATGCATTCACATCTGTGAGGCAATTTTAACATATCCTCTCAGTTAGAATAGTGAGATTGGAGGATAGGGCATAATTTTACAGTCTAAAAGTCCTTCCATGAGTAAAAGTAAAATTCTGCCACATTAAAATCTGGATTACATTATAGAAGAGCATTTATCCCTCTTGGCCTTAAGAGTTATTGGCATTTAGCCCAATTAAAGCAAGTACAAGCTGATTCAATTAAGGATTGCATCTGGAAAAGCCACAAGTCCTCAGTTCTTGCTTAACTTCAGCAGAACACATGGCAGATATGATCATCTCCACATCTTGCAGTATATAGGCGTAAAAAAAACATTACCCTCATCTCTGAAACTACAGCTGCCAAAAGCTGTATTAAAAGTTCTCACTTGTTATAATAATATTTATGGTCTGTCCTGGAGCCCAGTTCGGTCATGCTGGAAAAAATAAAAAGCAGCCTCCAAAGCTGCTTTAAACCTGAAGTTTTAACAACTACCTCTATACCAATTGTGTCTGAGAACTTTTAAAACTCTGTAGTATCTCATAACCTCTAGTCCATAAATTCTGTTTTGAAAGTAAAACCTAACAAAGCCAGATGCTAGTTTCCTTCTGAATATATAACTTACATACAACATGATATACATAACCCATAACTTATAGAGCTGAATGTATTCCTCCTATCATGCAGAGGGAGACTGAAGTCTCTACAAAATGCTTTACCAAAACCGAGGCAGCATTGCATACTGCAAAACCGTAAAATGAAAGCTTCCCCTAAGTGCTCTCATCGATTCTGAGCAAAAATGAGTTCTCTGATTCAACCACCTAAACATTTACCAGCTGTTCCCAAAGCTGCTTTCTGCAGAATTTTCAAGTCTCTTGTCCACTTATTCTCCAGTACTTCTGAAATACTCTTCTATATCTCTCCCAGTTTTTTGGCTACACATTCCATTTCTTAATACTTAACAGCCCCTTTCACAATAGTTTCTCAGAAAGATTAATAGCACAGTACAAACACTGTGAAGTCAAATAAATCTTACAAGACAAAGGGAACAGAGAACTAAGGCTGACTGAGATACACTGTTTTAAGTAAGTTTACTCTGTTTAACTTGCTTAAACTTGCTTTTGTTTTCTGGCAAAAGTTTTCAACCAACACTCTCTAATTATTTATCCTTTAATTTTCTGCATGAGTTAAAAGTATTTTACCCCAGAGACCGTATTCTACTCTTAGTTGTAGCCTGCTCTCTACCTTAAAGAGAAAAGATGACAGAAATACAAGCCACAGAAAGCACTAACCTGGTGACCTTGCCCGATCGACACATAGTTTTCCTGCTGGCAGTTTCACCGAATGATTGTTTCCTTTGTGATGACAAAGCCATTAATAACTTGTGACCCCTCTCAGGCATGACAGGAACATCCCTGCGCTTCACCCTGTCGTGGGTACTGCCAGGCTGAACGTGCCGGCGAAGCTGCTGTGCAGTCCACACAAAAGGGAAAGAAACCCTGCCCCAACCGCTTGTGCATCTGCACTGAGCTGTGGCCAAAAGTGACGCCGAGGCAATGACTTGTTTCCTTTGCTACTTCCTGTTTCCCCCAGTGTCAGTGGGCAGCACTATCTTTGTCAGATTTCCCGGCTTCCCAGAGAGGTTATAAATCAATTCCTGCATACCTCGAACCTCTGCCAGACATCGAGCTAGAAAGCAGAGGGGATTTTCCAGCGCTCACTTTCTTCCTACTCACCTTTCATCAACCACTTTCCTATGGGAGAAAAAGAAAGTCGTCCTCTTTTCTTACAGTGTTCTCAGGCTCTCACAATGGCAGAGGCACAGGTCAGAAACGCTGCCTGTGCTTCTGAAGAGCTTGTGCCTCAGGTACCTGCACTGCACCACAGAACTGTGATGAGTATTCCATGTTTTCTCCCCCATAGCTGGAGCTTGTTCTTTCCCTCTTCAACCCAAGAAAAATCAAAACAGTCATTTTGAAAGACTTTGAGGCACAGATGTGCTTTAGAGCAAGTCTTGCCCATACATTGCCACAAAAGACAATAAAATTCAAATTCAAGAGGCTCACAAAGCACAATTCTACAGGATGAATATCACCAACTGATGATAAATAAATGTCATTGTTTTTACACTTATTTTCATATGGAGTTCTAAAAAGGATTCAAGTGTTTCACTGATTTGTCTGGAATTAAACAACATCATAGGTGAGAAAGTTCAAATAAGACAAAACCAACTAGCAAGTTTCTGAATGATGGACAAAAGTGTAAGTACGTTAAGCAAAGTTTACTTCGTGTATTTTTAGGGAAATGGATGTGAATCTGTATCCTAAAATAGAAGGAAGAAGAAGTCTCTATACAACATCATCTCTTTCTGTAAACTACCCAACAGTCAAAGCACAAAAGAAAATAACATTTCAGGTACTGGTCATGGCTGTATCAGCTAGAAAAGCAGTTCTCTCACCATAGGACATCCATCTGCATTCCTTCCACAGCCATGCTCTATAGGAAGGGGAAGCCTTATTTGCTGCAATATCAGTTACCCCTTTAGACTTTAATTATTAACACACACTGCTTTAAAGTATTTTTTTCTTTCTAAGTTCTCTATCTAAGCATACTCTTCTAGGTTTGCATTAGCATCTTTGAAAGCTTTATCTCTGCCCCAGTAATAAAAGTACAGTCAAAATTACAGCATTTGAGTGTATGTAACACTGGAAAAAAAACTTCAGTTCCTCTTTCCCTTTTCTGGTGTAACACACCTAAGTCTTGGATCTTCCCTCCAAACTCTACAACTTATAGTACCATGCTCTTTGGCCTCAACAAATTAAGTCTCCTTTATCCAACACATGTTCCTGACATACTGCTTTTCCACTCTAACCTTTCTGTCCCCTTCCTTTCCTCATTTCAGCACTCAAATGCAGCAGGACTTTTCATTTCAAGTTCCAAGATCCCATTTTGACTTCTCTGGTGATTTCCAACACTATCAAGATGGTCCCAGAGTCAAAATAGAAACCATTTCACACACACACAGGCTGATGTTCCACCAAGGGACAGTACAAATTTAGATGCTTTACAGTTTTGGCAGAATGAAAATTTAGCTTAATTTCTAGACCAAACATTCATCAGAAGGATTGCATTTCAAAATTGCAAACAAGAAGCCTGAAGAGACATGAAAGCTTTATGGATTTGATTGATACATCTGTCAGAGAAGTGAAAGAGTATTAAATATATCCTTCACAAAGCAAAAATTTGTTATGCATGGACCTTTGGTATATGGTTTTCAGACCACTAACCTTCATTTGTCCCCACAAAAATTAGTCATGAGGAGCAGCCTTGCACCAAGCTAGCCTAGGGAGAATTCCACTCCAAAGGAGTTGCTTCATTTCTTTAACATTATAAGACATCACTCAGATAGCCTTAAAAGGAACAACCAAAGCATCTGGAACCAATATTTGGATTTCAATCCAGCAGGGCCACTGTCCCAGGAAGTCAGCCAATCCTCTCTGCCATTGTTAGGAACAGCTCTTGCTGGCAGAAGAAAGCAATCCTACTTATCATTAGTTAATGGAACACAAGAGCAGTAAAATACCGGTATAAATTCACCGGTCTCACTGCAGGGCTGAGCTGTCTCTGCAGCAAGAGCTTCCTCTTGCCGACAAATTTACAGGAAACTGCAAGAATGGACTGCAAATAAAAGCAGCCCAGGAAGAGCCCAGCAACAGGCGAGGCAGGGAAATGAACAAAGCAACAAAAAAAATTAAAACTGCATGAAAACCACTTTCTTTCAGCTGCAGCAAGAGGTCAGCTCAGTAGTCATGTTCCACTGAGAATAACGTAAGGTTCACACATTATATATTTCCATAAAAGCCTACAGTATAGGAAGGCATTAAGGAAGGTCACATTCTGTTAATCCTTCACTGACTTTAACAAGCTTGGATCAGGAGAAGTCTTATTATTTTATTAATTCTACCAAAGTAGTTTAGTCCCAAGTAGATCACAGGGGAAACATCCACTGTATTGAGAGATGATATATTTGTCAACTGCATGCTTCACAACTGCAGAGTGTAAAGGAGCAAGTGCAAATCACTCGCCTGAATCCTTCATCTACTAAGTAAGGCAATCTTGTGAAAATGCAAATTACTACGCATCAGAATTACTTCTGCTGGGTGAACTGCAGCATTATCATATAAAAAAAACAAATCTGCAACAAAGGGCAGAAATGAGGCCAAAATTTCCAAAAATCCTCTTTCGATGCCAAAAGAATTCCTATTCCTTAAACTTCAACTATCATTCCTTCCTTCAGCTTACTTCAGAAGAGCTGAAGAAGTCCTAATATTTCTACTTCTTTATTGCGTGTAGTAAAAAAGCAGCTGAAGTCTTGATAACATATATTCAATCTAAACCCAAGAAACACTTCAGATCAAAAAGCTTCCAAATTGCTACTTATACCCCTCTGGCTCTTGAACTCTGAACATCCGTAGACAGATTGTTGGCTTGGAACTTCAAAATAAGCCCAGCAGCAGTGGTCTGCAATAAATAAGCCATACCTCAGAGAAAGAGCCTATCAATGTTAAAATAAAGTCAGAACTTTTCGTGATTGTGTCACCAAAGAGCTTGGCACACGCCCAGAAGATGATATCACAACTTTGATTTTGGGATATGATTAATGTTCAGTTTGTCAAACGCCTGTAAAACAATGTACAGCCACAAAGTATTTGCAGTATATGCATAGTTCCTAAAAAAGCAAATTAGAAAGTAGAGCTGGAAGACAAGAACCTTCTGCAAACTCAGAATAAGAACATTATCATTTAAAAGATTCTCTTATATCAGCTAACCTTGAAAAATACAGCAAGATTTTATAATAATATATTGTAGGGTCCCTCACTACTAGAAAGATATTGAGATCCTGGAGCATGTCCAGAGAAGGACAATGAGGCTGGTGAAGAGTCTGGAGCAAAAGTCCTATGAGGAGGGAGCTGGGATTGTTTAGCTTGGAGAAAAGGAGGCTCAGGGGGAACCTTATGACCCTCTGCAACTATCTGACAGGAGGTTGTAGCCAGGTGGGGGTCAGTCTCTTCTACCTGGTAACAAGTGATAGGACTAGAGGAAATGGCCTCAAGTTGCACCAGAGGAGGTTCAGATTGTATATTAGAAAAAGTTTCTTCACAGAAAGGGTTATCAGGCATTGGAACAGGCTGCACAGGAAAGTGGAGTCATCGTCCCTGAAGGTATTTAACTACATGTAGATGTGACACTTGAGGACATGGGTTAGTGGTGAATACAGTGTTGGTGCAAGGTTGACATTGGACTTGATGATCTTAGAGGTCTTTTCCAAATGTAATAGTTCTACAAAACAAGGATTGAATTAAAATCAGTACAGTTATTTCAGTATAATTTTCTATGTTGGCAATTTTTTTATGTGTAGTTTTTCAAGTTAAGTTTAAAGGATTTCTACTGAATCAAACCCCCCCCCCCAACTGTAAAGGAGCTTTCACCCAGCAAGGTAACTGGGTCAAGTCTATGCCAGTCAGACCACACCTGTAAAATCTGGTACAAGTAACACTTAAAGTAGAATGCAAGTTCTTAAAGTATTTTGCTGTTTTTCTTTTTTTTTTTTTTTTTTTTTGTGTTTTTGGATTTTTTTGGTTGGGTGGGGTTTTTTGAGTGTTTTTTATTTTTAAAAATAAATTCAGTCACATTACCAAGACTCTACTTTCATTTACTATTCAAATTAGATGGACACATTCATTGTTCCTGTTACCCATATACAAGGTCCATGTAAAAAAGACTGTAAATGCTGCTATGGCTGTGATCAGCTTCTATCTTTCATCAGTGCTTGGAGAACAATTTAAACTGGAACATAGATTAAAAAAAAAAAACAAACCACGTAACTGAGCAGAAGTACAAACATGATTGCCAAAGTCCCATTCCTGCAGACAGCTACAAAGGGAGTTCCCCAAATATACATAGACACTGAAAGTGGGACTTTCCACAAGTGATTTATTTCCTTGGCAGATGTTTTTGATTCCAAGATGTTACTGTTCAAACAGTTTTACTGCAAGGCTGGTTTGTGATGAACTGCATACAATTCTATCACTAAGGTACTCATAGCTGATAAATTAGGAAGCATTGTTGGACTCCAAAACAACTTCTGCTTAGATGTCAAAACAGCTTTAAGCATTTAAGCTGGCAGATCACTGAACTTTGGTAAAAGCAACACCTAAATAAAGGCTTTCAGAAATTTATAAGAAGGAGACAAATATCCATTCTGTCCATATCTGGCAGTTACATTTACCCGGCAGACATCTTGCCATATAAAGTTAAGTCTGTTGTTAGGAAATATTTTTTTCCCGTTCTCTTACAATTTTACTTAAATTGATTTCAAGTACATCAAGAGTCCAAGGGAAAAAAAAAAAGAAAGGCGAAAAACCCACCTTAGCCTACACTTAAGTTCACCATTTTCTACCATTTTCTGGTACTAAAGCCTTCTGGCAAGACATACAACATCCATCAGTTCATTGTATACTGTGCTTGTAAAAGACTAAGATAACTTAGGCCCAAGACTATCAATGCCAGTTAAAAGAGTATTTTGTGTGAATGCATATGCAAATCAACGAAAATATTACTGAATATAAGCCATTTTAAAGCATTCCTGTCGTAGGATACTAAAACCAACAAAACCACATAAAGCTTATAGAGAAAGTCCTTTTGAATGTTTATCAGCAAAACCCTGCAATGAGCAAATTCATAATCTCTCTTGCTGACCCCAATAACAAGCTACTAATTGAATCCTAAAGAAATGCAGCAAGCCCTGCTTTAGAGGAAGCATTTGGTCCTGTCATCTGAGAGTCCTTCAAGCCTGCGTGTCCCTCTCCTGGTGAACTGCAGGCATCTTGTAGTTATGAAAATGTACCTGCTGCAGCCAGCACCAAAGGGGAAGCTCAACTTCTGCCAGACCCTGGAAAAACAAAACAAACCAAACATTTTCTACTTTTATTTTGCTTGTAAAGAGACTATGTGATACAATTCAAAGACACAGTGTAACTGCAAAGGGTCACTCCATACTTCGCTGCTGTACAACACAGTAGGTGGTATGGGTTTTGAAAGAACTATGCAGTGAAGCATCTCAGAGGTTGCTGTTCTCATACTTGGAAACTCTGACTATGAACCAGAATATCAGAATAAGTTAATAACCATGCAAGTGTAATTTATAGAATTAGAAGGCCCAACTGGGCTGTATTGTTAATGGACTGTCCCCACCTCCAGCAGCTTTGAAGCTCCTGGTGCTGAAAACCTCATGAAGTGAGTAGGTGTACCAGAAACACGGATTCTTTACTCTGATTCCAATGATTGTTCCCCTTAAAATCATGATACAAACTTCTTCATCCGTTTCCAAAGGATGTTGTAAAATGGAAGCATTTTGCCACTCCTTCCTCACAAAACACTAGATCAAAGGACTGAAACACGTAGGAGCACGGTTTAGAATAACCAGCATTTAAGGCTACTGTGAATTTCACCACTTTGGTAAATATTACCTTTGAGTTTTGATGGGATCTTGTTTTGTTTTGTTTTTTAATGAGCACCAGGAAGAAAAATCTCTCTAAGATCATGCTTACTTTCTACAAAAGTTGAATTTAATTATGAACACCACATCACGTGTAGTTGGGATTTTAAGTAAAGATTTTAAAATTAAAACAAATGTGCACCACAAAACTGGGTCAGAAAGAGAGCAGTAAACAGTTCTAATCTGGAGGACATCAGAGGAAACGGTCAATTAATATCACTTAACCATGAAAATGTATAATCACATGCTTCTTCTACAAGACAATTTGGACATTGGCCTTTTATATTATCATTTCTTCACGGAAATCACTACTTGCTTCAGAATTATGACCAAAAGGAAAAAAATTCATTCCCCTTCAATCTTGTTTAAATGAACTCTAAGAGCAAGGATTAGCCTGACATTGACCTATGTCTCCAAAGCCGTAGAGTTGCATTCAAAAGGAAAAAAAAAGAAAAGCAAACAAAGAACAGAAAAAAAAGAAAAAAGGCGTAGTGCATCTTGCTTACTGCACAGCAAGTGAGAAACTGGAAACACAGAAATCCATCTCAGATCCCAAGATTTCAGCTTCTGGTACTTCAAAATGACACTAGTAAGCCCCTGAGCTGCAAATTCTTTGGCTGGAAGAATATTCTGTATCTGTGCCCAGTTCTTACACTTTTCAGCTAGCACTCCTCAGATCTGACTCCACACAGCTATTCCTATTCCTGGCCTCAGTGACTTTTCACCTCCAAAACTTACTTTTCTATATTACAGACAAAAAAGAAACACACACACATATATAAAAATACATATATATTTAATTCTTCAAGAAACGGTGTATGTTACAAACTTCAGCAACCCTTCTTCTTGGCAGGATAAACTACAAAGAATACATGGCCTTTGTGCACCATTCTTTGTTGTACTGTTTTCTTGAAAAGCTCTTTTAAAACAGTGCAGCCAGACTCTTTACAGAGATGAATTGACTATGACAGAAGGGCTTCCTTCTTCATGACCTCCAAAATCTTATGTTTTGTGCACTGCCTAGAACTAATAGTCATTATGTCCAAGGAGTCTGTACAGCATTCTTTCATTTCCAAGTTTTGTTCCTACACAGAATTCATATGGACCATACAACATTTCCAGCAAAAGTTTTTACAATTTTTACACAGTCTCTTCCTGCTATACATACCCTAGGTAATCTTAAGGCATTCTAAATACAAGTCACTTGTTGTACACAATGAAGAGCTGAAGCTGGATTTCACTTGCACAAAGAAAATTCAGGAATTTGGGTCAATGGCATTAGCCCTGTTTCAACCTAAGTAATCAAACCTGACATCTTTGTCTAGTAAACACAGCAGCATTTCACCCAGACCCAAGCCAAATGACAGATCGTACATGTCACAGATCCATTGATTCAGCTGTGTGCATTACAGCCACCACAAAATAAAAGGTCTTCAAAAGCTGAACTTCAAGGAAAAAAGTGCTCTTTCTGCACACTTTAAAAATATTTAATGCTATTTGTGATATTTTATTTCGTATTTGAAACCATACAGACTGATACACAACATCCTCTAAAAAACTGCACATAATAACTATATCAAAGTACAGCTGTACTGCAATACAGCCTAACAAGGAGTCTTATTCTCCAGGACTCACCATTCATTTGCTATTTTGGCTGTTCTACAGAACACTACCACCAAAGTACAGCTGCACTTTGATAACACGTTTATATCCACAGCCATAAAACGAACTCTCACCTTTAGAGGTGTACTAGAAAGCATTACAAGTGCATTGCACACTGTCCAAAAAGCCTTCCCTTCTTCCAGAAAGCATGTGACAATCTTTCATGCATTCTAATAATTTATTTTTAAATAGCAAGCCAGCATTTTAATGAAAGACATTTCCAAGATAATGGAGTTAATTTTCAATTTCTGTCAGTTAATTCTCCAACAGATCATAACCTAACAATCCCAACACTTCAAACTAAAATTATCCCATTACATATTAAAACAATTAAAACAATTTTGTCTACAGAATTTGATGAAAAATTTCTAAATTTGGCATTATCACAGATTAGTAAAGATTAACATAAACTCACTGTGGGTCATATCCATTGCTCCAGTGCCACTTCCTCTCCTGTGCAGTCTACCAGAGAACCAGCAGCTGGCACAGTACAGTCAAGAATAACAAGTGCAAAGGCTGCACCAGTTATAGTTTAACTGAATGTGAAAAAATAAGCCTTTCATCAGAAAGGACAGGAGAATTTTTGAAATAAATATGTACTTTATACCTTGAAATCTCAAGGCTCACATTTTTTGCTCCACTGGAATGCTGTATAATTTTTCTTTATTTTTCATTGCACTTGGCTGGAAATTAAATTTGTTCAGTCAGAAACAACAAGGAGTCTATTCTCCAGGACTCACCATTCATTTGCTATTTTGGCTGTTCTACAGAACACTACCACCAACCCTTTTCATTCTAATACAAAGTTCCTTCTTTCTCTAGGTAATCTTGCTGAAATACACAACATAAAAACATCAGCCCTTAGGTGACTAAAGGTTACACAGTGAACAGTGATATAGTTTATCTTCTTAACACAGAACTATTAGGAACAGATCAAGTTTGTATTTACTTTTTATGTGGACTCATGGTCAAGCATCAGGCCAAGTTAATATTTGGTCTTTATCTGCGAGTTGCTCAAAAACCTAAAAACCCAACAATAAGAAACGAAAAAAAAAAGGAAGTCTGCTCAATGCCACTGCTACAACTGGTAAAGACTGTGTGGGAGACAAAGCTCTTCCACAACTTTTGTTTCTGTGAGAATGACACTTCACAACTCCTGATTCATATGTCAGGTGTGTTTCTTCCATATACCTTCTCAATTAACACAAACGAGCAATCACGTTTAGAGCAAAATTCCACCAGGCCATGCACTGCATCTCCTTAGAGTTACAAAAATTACAGGGGATGAGTAACATGTGGCAGGCAAATTACTCAGTATGTTGATTGGAAAGATAGAAATGGCATAGGCATAGAAACAAAGATTAAATAGAAACATCTAATTAGTATGTTCTTTGCTATCTAAAACGGAAGAGAACACTCCAGGAAGGAAGGGAATTGTGTAAAGTTGCCAAATTAAGAGTTTCAAGCAAAAATACTTCTATTTGCCAGATTTCATAGCAAAGACTCTGCTGCAAATTCCTTCTGCTTGGCTTTGTCTCAATAAACAAAGCTCATCAATCAAGTGCCACAGTCCTTGGAGTATGATCTCCAACCTAGAAGAAGAGACCCAACT
The DNA here is from genome assembly GCF_001604755.1 of Lepidothrix coronata. NCBI lineage: Eukaryota > Metazoa > Chordata > Aves > Passeriformes > Pipridae > Lepidothrix > Lepidothrix coronata. The sequence goes on along the minus strand of NW_016690265.1, from coordinate 3,286,043 downwards.
CCCAGTTCAATTGCCCAGCACTGAGTTTCCTACTAACAAGTCATTGTTAAGTAGCATGATAAGCCCATTAGATCAGCATTTAGTGCATCATCAGTCATTAACAGATTTGTCACTAAATTCTTGCCACCTGCCAACCCAATTCTGCTGGGGAGCCAAATCCCAGAGTGCAAGCGCACCGGTGGCATCAGCAGCACTGTGACACCCTTCTCTCCCACTAAGATATCCTTCTAACCCCAGCAGTCCTCTCATTTCTCTAGGATTCATTTCTCCTGGCTAAGCAGAGAAGCCCCCAGCCTGCAGAGAGGAGGAGGAACACAACTGCTCTCCACTGAAGGAGCAGGGATGCCATGCTCCACAGGGAAACAGCCTGGCAGCAGAGGCACAGCAGGCATAGTGCCAACATGACAGATAAGTTTCCGGACTTAATCACTTTGATATCATCTAGCACCGTGTACATTTGGAAATATGGTATTCCATCTTATCAGTATTGTTTCCATCACTGTTAGAAAGGTTATCTTTACCTCAAAGCAGAAGATGTGATATTCAACAAATCCACTCATGCCCCTGACAATGCTTCAATCGGCCTCTTCACACACTTGGATCAGTGGTGTTCTGAACTACAACCTTCTTCACAACAGCTGTGGTATTTGCCAAAGGACAAAAATAAGGGCTTTTTCTATTTTTCTCAGGGTGGGGGGGAGGAGGGCTGGGGGAAAAGCAGGAGGCAGATGACTCACTGAGGCTTTGAGTTCTGAAGGAAAAAAGAATTTCACTGTGAGTTCTTCCCATAACAGCTTCCCACAAATACAGTAATTTCTTCTACATGGCTAGAGAACAGTTTGGCTATCTAACTCTGTTCTCCTAGTTTAAACATGAAGAATACATTTAAAATATTCCTCTTTCTCTTCCAAATTTCCTCTCCTCCCCCACTGCACAGTCACACACCAAGTATTTATCTACCATAACCGTAGCAGTCTGCCATGCTTAATTTACTCCTCAGTAAGAGTACCCACACAAGTATATTGGTGGCAGGACCAGAATACATTTGTGCCAGACTGTGCATCATATTATTTGTTTGGGTTCTCCCAAAGCCAGGATGACAACTCTGTTGCATACAAGCTCACTAGTATTTTTCAAGGTGGTTTTCTACCTCCAGCTCTTTAGGGGGAAGAAAACTACTAACCTTATAAGCAAGACTTGTGTGCCCCTCCTGCAATGGGTATTCTGCCTTCTGGTTAGCATTCTGATGAGTGTATTTGCCTATTTACAGTCCTAATGCAAGGCCCCAGTTAAATATCGAAGGTAAGCACTCTTTCCTAGACACCAAACAGAGACTGCACAGGATTGATTGTCCCATGTTCCTATATGTGGTACATCCCATTTTGACAGAAGAAAGTGTATTTCTCCACACAACATGTACAAGAGTCTGTGTGCACAAATCCCACTTTGCTCACTTAAAATGCACAGTGCTTTGGAAACGTGCCTACCTGGCATGACAGTAGAGTCTGATTAACTGACTGAAAAATTACAGTGGAAAGCTTGAGTGTTTAAGCCTGACTGATTAAAGGCAATTAACAGCTGCAGATGCTCAGCAGCTGTGCAAGTCAGGTCACTTTTCTGCCCAAACATAGCTCCAAGTGCCTCATTTTGATTAGTCAAGCTTACAGATCAGTTTTGAATTAGCTAATTATAAGCCTTTCATCTGTCAGTAGGACCTGCAGGCTCATAGTCCAGGTTTCCTTGTGCTAAATTTCTCTCTACATCATTATCAGAAGTAAGAAAAAAATGCTAATCCTTCCAGGAATACAGGAAAGTACAGAACACAAGAAAAAGATAGCTCTTACACAAGCCTATCTAAAGTGTACAGTGTATCTAAAGTGTACAGTTTTATCAATATAAGGACATACTAGAAGCTGACTTCAGTACGTATGCTCAGTCAAAACAGTGTGATTACTACATTTGTGTCAAAGGTTTAGGAGAGCATGTAATGCAAAAAAAAAAAATGTTCAGTAACAACCTATGCCATCTCTGCAATAAAATCATACCACAGTGTTCCAGGATAAGAGATGCTCTCGCTTGAGGAAACAGCTGTCTTGCAATTGTAATACACTGAACTGAGTTCCTTCAGAGCTCCAGCTTGGTGTAAGAGAAACCAACCATTATGTGCCATGTTGTAATAGAATTACTGTTAAGCAACATCAAGGTAATGATTTACTCTTTTTAGTAGGGTTGTCACAAGATTAGAGACTAATAATTTAAGCCTCTGCTGCTTGGTTGCAGGAACTGGCTCTCAAGTAACTATTTTCTGGTTTGAATGCCAACCTCAGCATTTAGATGCATGCAAGCAACTTCTGATGAAGTTAAGGGGAACTAGGTGAAATTTGTAAGGATGTGGCATTTAAACCAAAATTTTTTACTTTATAGCAGAGTCTTAACAAGTTTTACAAATAGAATATTTTTCTAGAATATTTTACCAATAGAGGGATTGTCCCTCACTCAAGTCAGAACTTTAAGAAGTATGGTATGTCTTGTAGAATCATGTAAGAGCTAATAAAGCATGATATGAAGGACCATTTCAAAGAGATTTTAACTTGGAATAAGATTTATATGAAGGTATTGAAAGGAATCACAGAAAAAAATGTAGTTTCTAATTCTATAGGTCTTTATAAAATTTATATTTATAAAAATTGACTGTTTCTAGAATGAAGATTAATGTCTATCACTACAGTAGCTGAAGTTAAAATTAGAACAAGGAAACGAAGCTTCCTACCAAACCACTATTTTTTTTTTTTTTTGGTCTTACAAGACATAATTCAACAGATAAGACCAAGGTATTCACAACACTCTACTTCCACCTCTCTTCTTCCTTTTTCACCACTAAGCAGTTATTACACAAAAAATGAAAATGAGTAACCCACCCTTTTACATTTATTAAAATCAGTTTCAGGATGTGAGATGTAGCCCTGGAGTGCTGCATTAATAAAAATAAAGACATCTCAGTGACTGATTTCAGTAGAGTAAAACTCTGCTGGAGAATAAGAAGCTTATTTGTCTGGAGAAGAACTGAACATGGAAGTGGAAACTAGCGTGCTAAATAAGATCTCCCTCCTCCAAGGGTCCTTGTTTTTTATTTTGCATATCTTTAAAAGAAAAATTCAATGCTAATAAAAGATGAAGCTGGAGTTATTTAAATCATCTCAGCTGAAAAGCATTTAGAATTAAGCCTTGCTTTTTTTTAATGATTAATTATTAAATTGCACAGCACAGGTTCATGGTTCATCTAAATAGGAATACTGCCAGCTAAACTAGGTCTGACCTTATTTCCATCTGTTACAGCAGAATAACACCAAAAGATGCAGTTCAGCATGAACTTCAACAACGAAGTACATTTACACTGAGTAACAATGGAGTTCAGGGCACTGAAGTCCAATCTAAATTCACATCTTTGACCTAAGAGAGAGAAAATCCACACATGCAGACTATATTTCCATCACCCACTATGTTTGTTTTATTTTCTTGACCGTCCAAGTACTAAGCCTAGGAATCCTAAATCTTCTTACTTCCTTCTACTCTTTGTTCTCCTCATTTACTTGGCTATGCTCCAAAATGAGAAATCTTTTGCTTTTAGTCATGTCTGTTATGCGTAAATCACCTTTCAAGATGGGTCTTGCAGCACACTTAGCTCTCTCTCTCTACTCAACACTTAGACAAAAAAAGATCTGAGGTAGCAACACATCCAGACATGCACACTGGTGCCACTGGACTCTCCCAGTCTTTTCTGTCCAAGTACTGCCAGAAGCAAGACTGAGGAATGCCATTCAAACTCCAATGTGCAGGTTGTTTTTATACAGCAAGTTGGGACTAATCACTTAACAGGAACTTGGTAACCAGTGTTAAGCCAAGGTGCTGGAAAACTACCGATCAGCTATAAGGCAGGAGATGAACTAGAACATAAAATACCAACAGCCAACTCTAAGAAATGTATATTTAGGTAAAATTTCAGTGTACATATTGCTGGTCCTCCTCTGCTCCTTTTCTGCTTCTTTTAAGGCTCCAGCTACTATGATGAGGGATTTTAGTTTCTGGAGTTTTTTAAAACTGCACGTTATCCTTCCAGTTAGAGGAAAGGCTTAAAACACACAGTACAGGCACACTGGAAGAAAGTGAATAATAAATGCTTGCTTAAAATACAGACATCATCTTCATAGGGACCTCATTCATGACCTTTGCATACTTGTGCAGTGTTCCTGCCAGAAAGAATCGAATTCTAAAATTTCAGGGTTTTGGTACTCACAAAAAAGGTTAAATATTACTCAGCACGGCCACTAGATTTTTAAAAGAATTACTAAGGCTGATACTTCACTCAGTTGTTGCTCCCATATGAGCTCCAACAGAAATTCCATTTTCATATTTTGAGGAAAACATCTGGAATGAAAAATTTCCTGTTTGAAGAGCCCTTACAAGTGAGTTCATGATTAAAGGCATAAATCCAAGTTTCTCCTAGTACTCTCATTTATGGCAGAGCTGAAGGGATAATGAAATAAAAGCCTTGGTTACATATGTTCAATATTTTTTCTATTTGGGAGTTGCAATATAATCCTCACACTGAAACAATTGAGAACATCAGTGTTTTCCAGCAAGGTATGAGAGTCCTTTGTGCATGCATGTGTCAAAGGTATTGTACATGTAAACAAAGTTCAGTTGCAATGTCAACTGCATTAATCAACAAAAACCATAATCTGTTTACATGGACCACTGTAGAGTTTTCATAAAGTGATCTTAAATCTATGTGCAGGTATTAAGTTTTGTAAATGTTCCATGAGAGAGTTAAAGCCATTTCCATGCTATAAGTCTCTGTAGCCACCTAAATCCATTTGGAATAATCAGGAATTACCACAGTCACCCTTAAGTGCTCACATACTACAATACACAGTAGTACCACCTACATAAATTAGTCATCAAACTATAAAGAACAGAACCCCAAATTTCTGTACTCTTCCCCTAACATATCCAAGGAAGTGGTCTACCATGATCAAAACAAATAGTCTTGTTTTTATAAGTTACAGTAGAATGGTTGCATTTAATTATGAAAAAAAGTGTTTATCAATTAAAAATCTAAGGATACAAAGCAAGTTTGAATTGGGAAGTTTCTTCTTTGACAAATTAACAGTTGAAGAACAGGGCATGGTTGGAATTAAAGACATATGCATTTTCCGGAAGACAGAACATATCTAATGATTCAAACATACCTACTGTTCCATTAGGATGGAAGTGATTCTGATCATACATGATTAATGATGTAAAGTTTATCAGCCGATGCTATAACTTAAGAGTAAATAAAGCTTTAATCATAACCAGTTGAACAGCGAGAATTTTCAAACATCAAGAGGATGAAAACAGGCATTCCCTGGCCTTCTCGGAATTTTACCTTTGGCCTTTCCAGAAAGGTAAGATTGTAAGGAAGTAAAGATGTGCTTTTCCTATCTGAGGGCAACTATAGACATGAAAATTAATCCAGCAACAAAATTCAGTGAGCAGCTATTCCAAAACTTAGCCAAAGACTTGCTTATCTCACACCAGCTGGATAGCTCAGCTCTTTACAACTGTTTTAGGAGACAGATCCGGAATGTCTGCTTTCTATGTAGCTTTGCCAGAAGTACTTTAGAGAGAGCCCTAACTACAGATTAGGTGTCCCTGAATTAGCCTGGTTGAACCAGCTTGTGACAGCAGCAGGAACACACAACTGGAATGCTTACAACAGGCATGGAAGCTGTTCTCTGCTCCTAAAAAACAGTTTGCAGGAGCCGAAGCCATAAGCATTGCCAGGCTCTGATTTCTGAGCAGTTCTAATTCCTTTTCTGCACTGTACATCATCTTTAAGTATCTTTCTGCCAAAGATATTCAGATATGCATAACTACTGCAATAACACCACCTTGGAAAAGATAAGAACTTGGTCATTACTGGAAATGAGCTGGCATGCAAACAAAATAAATAGATTTCAGTTACGCTGGTAGGCTGGGACAGGGGGAGAACAACATTTAGGTTTGTTTCCATAGGAAGTCATGTTCCTGCATTCTCCCCTAACCATTGCCGTGTTCAAAATTAATCCCTTACCTCAGGAAAAATTGTTTTCAGATTCCTGCACGTGTTAGGTAAAATGCAGACTCTTCAACTCCCTTTCTTTTTAAGAAAAAAGAAATTCAACATAGGAGTGTATGGAGAAGAGGCAAAACTGAAAAAAAAATCAGATCTTGGAGAAATACTGTGTAGTCAGTATATTGCTCTTAAAAAGCTTAGTGTACTAAGAATTCTCTCATGTGCTCTAGTCTAGTCATCTAAAGCAAGCAAGCTGATGATACATATCCTTGTAATATACAACATGATAAATAATTACTTAAAGTTTACAATGATACCCAGCGTAGTTATACTTATCAAAACTTCGGTGCCTTCAATTCTTCCCTCAATATATCACTAAAGGCATAACTCATTTAGTAATTTTAGCATAAAATAAGTAGTGTTGATAGAAGAAGGAGGTGGGTGTTGATTAACAAGAGAGTTAGCAATGGTTCATTAATATTGGAGGAACAAACAGTGACATATGTACATGTGATAACATCATAAGAAATACACATTCCATTTAGTACCACATTTACAGAAATGTATTGAGCCTCTCAGATTACCTTTGAGGCTGCCTTAAGTCCCTTTGATTTCTAGGCTCCAAAATTCCCTTCCCAACACTGTTCCAGTACAGCACAGGTTCAAAAGCAACTTTGAAGCAATGTTATCAGGAAATGCCTTTGTGGAGTAAGTTTACCTTAAAAAAAAGGCCAGAGGAATGCTTAGCTACTCAAGAGAGGAGTAGCCATCTAAGAGGTTATTTTCTCTCTCCCACCAGAAATCCCTATCAAAAGACAAAATGCATTGTGATAAAATCATTGTATCAACCAACACTTTTAAATCTAAGCAAAACCAATTTATTTTGGCAGTTCCCTGCTAACTGTTAGGAGTCCTCACCATTGCTTACAGAGCTATTCATCAATGCTACTGAGAGTCTGAGCTTCTGTGAACTTTCCATCAAGGCCCGGTAGTAGTAAGCCAAAATCCTTATCCTACAGTAACACAAACCAACAGTTTACAAATAATAGGGTTACTTACATCTGTAAGTTCTTTTAAGATTAGGGCTTAAGCCAGAAACCATTAATGGACTCAATACTTGCAGGGCTGCACATTCCAAACAACTTATGAAACTGCTGGATAGTCTGACAAAAGCATAAGTTACCCATTGTCTAACATCCCATGCCAAACAGAGTGGAAGACACACCAACACTAAGGCAATGCTGTCATGTTAAAACACATATCCCTCTATTAGAGCAACAAATGCCCCAGCAACCTAAGGGCTGTGGGGCAAAGAGCAAACAGAGCAAACACCAGGGCTTGAGTGTCAGAGGCACTTTTCCTACCGTTAAAATGACAAATATGTATGTGCCTTTTGGTCATCCCTGTTTGTGTCTCACTGCTGCAAAGAACAAGTTAACAGTTCTTAACACATTTCCATTTCTACTCAGCATTCATTACCAAAGTGACTACCATGTTTGGTTTTCCATCAAAGGAGACTGCTTCACATACACTTAAGGAAGAAGGAAACTTTCCATGGCCCCTGTTTTGCTTTACTTGTAGTGTAATCAAATTTTCTAACAGCAATATTAGACTAGAAGTCTGGTCTTCGAAGTACAGTGGGTTCATCTGCCTGCAGGAGCTTCCAGATTCACAGTCAACTGATCAGTTGGCCACAAACACAGGAATTCTCACTCAGACAGTCCTGCCTGAGATGTCTGCTGGAACTTATCTTGATGTATTCATTCTTACTGCTTTGAAAACTTTAAACCCTATCCAGAACTGTTATTTTCCTATTTCCCTCCTTTATAACTTAAAAAAGGAAAAAAAAAAAAAGATCTTTACTTTCTGGACCTTTTAGTATGAAGTTTGTCATGCTTTGTGGAGAAGTTTATGGAAAGCTGGGAGATTTTAAAACAAAAACATGACAAACAGGACACAGCATTTAACCCACCACTAAGCTGACCCAGTACTGACTCCTCACTAATGGAATATTGGCAAGGTGCACCTATTAATCAGCTCTTCTGCAACAGCAAGATGGCTACAAAATACCGTAACAGGAAGGGAAAGAAACGTGTTATGCCTAAAAGAAAAACAGCGAGTTAATTCTGCTTTTGTCTGAAGTGTGAAAGAGATATATGAAGGAAACAAACTGCAGAGGCTCACACTCTACATTTCCTGTACAAATGTAACAGAAATAAACAGAAGAGGTGTATAATTATTCAGATCTAAATTTGTTTCATAACCCCTAAGACACTAAACCTAAGAGCAGAGTGAAAGTGGAAATTTGCTTTTCACAGTAGGAAACATATCAGTATAATACAACTAATTTCCAAGAGGAAACTTTAAACCTCTCTGTGTACAGCCAATCGGAGCACACAAACAGCAGGAGACTCTGACAAGTGCTCAGCAACACTGCTGCACCTGTACTGATGAAGTTAGACATGATACAAGACCAGTTCAGTCCCACTACTGACCTGGACTCTTCTAGCATCAAGACTCAAGAAAAGAAGTCTTAGCGGGCAGGATGGTAGGATGGGAAACATTTATCCACTTTCTAAATTCATTTGGGATGGCAGTATCCAATTTGCACTGGTCACGTGTGGGATAAAAGCTGACAAATTAAGTAAGCACACTCCAGGTGTCCTTGCTCTCTCCTGATACAAGAGGCACAGTACAGAGCTTGCACAGAACCTACACCTGTAGATGAATGGGAACTACACATCGAGGCTGAAGTGACAGACCCAAGTAAATTGGAGGGGACTTCCACGACTGAAGCAGATGATAACACTAAAGAAAATGCTGTCACAAATGCATTTGTACTCCATGTTTCACCTCGAAAACGTCTTGCCTCATCCTTTAACATACATTTAGACTACCACTGGAAACATGCTAGTAAATGACTCCCGACGCTCGCACCGCCAGCCCAAAGCCGCACCTCAACATAAGTGGGAAATACAGCTACAGGAAAGCACCTACACCTTTTTTCCGCCACCTAAAGAGCCTTTCCTTCTCACACGGGTGGACTCAGGCCGGTGACCTGATCCCACTCCGCCTCCCACCTGCAGGCGACCAAAGTAGCACCGACCTGAACGCGTCAGCCCACGGGACAAGGAAACACGAGGCGTCTTCCCGCTGTTCCCCTCCCAGCATCGGGAACAGCACCTTCCCCAGGGAAACCGGCCGCTCCCGGGCGGCAGCTCCGGGGCCGCCTTTCCCCGCCCGGCAGCGGGGCTCTCCGGGGGCGGCCGGCACGGCGGCTCCCGAGGCTCCCGTGACTCACCCGAGGAGTTTCCCGGCGCCCTCCGGCACCGCAGCGGCGGGAGGGGGGAAGGGTGGTGCGGACACGCGCGGGGCCGGGAGCGGGGACAGGGGCACGAGTGGAGCGGGGCGGTGGCCGGAGCGCGGAAAGGGGAACGCCTCCGCCCGGCCCCGCCGGGACAGGGAGCGTGAGGGGACAGGGCGCTTACCTCAGCCGCGGCTCGGCTCAGCTCCGCGGGCAGCAGCAACAGCAACCGCCACCGCGACACCAACCCCTCATCCCCGCTCCGCAGCCCCGCCGCGGTCAGCGAACCCCGCGCCCGCCCCTTCCTTCACCTGCCGGGACGGGACCGCCCCCGCCTCCCTCGCCCGCCCCGCCGGCGGGAGCTGCCGGCGGGCGGGGCAGCACCGCCCTCACGGGGCGGCCGCGGGCCCGGGCGGGGAGCGGGCTGGGCAGGGGGTGCTGAGGGGGCTCTGCCGGGGTCCGGCCCGAATCAGCCACCGCTCGGCTCTGCCAGGGCTGTGTGTGCTGAACCCTCCCGGCGGCCACTGCCTCGGGTCTGTCTAGAGCCAGGATAGGTTGTAAAAGACCTCTGAGATCGTCGCGTCCAACCTGTGACCGAGCACACCATTCAACTAGACCATGGTACTGAAGTGCCTCGTCCTGCTTTTCCTTAAACACATCCAGGGGCGGTGACTCCACCACCTCCAGAAGTTGCATCCCCAGAGGACGTGACTTGGGGATCGGGTTTTGTCTGACTGGCAGGAGGGTCTGACACAGGCGCCTGCCTGGAAGACACCAGGCACCGGGAGAAAGCAGGTTGTAACACATGGTGAGGATCCTTTGTAAGTGTCCCGTGTCCATCGGAAAGCAGGTGGAGGCATTGCCCCAAGTATCTTGTGTCCGTGGGGGATCAGGTGGAGGCACTGACTCAGGCCTGGTGCGCTGCGAGGGTGGTCGGCCCAGGTCTGGGCAGGGCACAGCGCTCAGCCAGGCTCTGTGGACACAGGTGGGCTCTCAGTGCCCGGTTTCTGGTACCAGGGGCACTGCAGAGGTAACCCGTGTCCAAAACAGCCCAGGGCCCTGCCAGCCGTGCTGACTTCAGGCTGGCCACGCGCAGAGCCATGCGTTGCCTCTGCACTCAACTCTCATTTTATCCAGATTTTCCCCACACCCATGGTAGCGAGACCATATCACTCTGCAGATTACCTGTACCCCCAAGAAATGTTACATGGTTGGAAAGGTATTTTTAAGTGCTCTAAAAGGTGACTTTTAAAATTTGATAAGATGAGGTTTACTTCAATCTCACATGTTAAATGTTGCTTTGAGATATACTTTTCATTCAGTATTTCAGATTTTATTGGGCTTTTGTTTGTTTCTCCATTTGCCTTTTATTACTTCCCAGATGTTTTGGGGTTTTTGTTTTATTTTTTTTTATTGATATGAGTAGAATATTGAAAAATCAAAATGATGTTTAAAAATATAGATAAGAAAAATCATGAAAAAGCTATTTAAAAATGTTCAGCAACTTAGAATGCATTTTTGTTCTTGTAAAAATGATCTACAGAGTAGTTTTACTGCTGTGAGAATACTGCTGTGAGATGTACAAAGTGGTCAGTTTTAATACCATTTATTTTTTAACAAGAATGTAACTGAAAACGAGAACTTAATAAGGCAATATACCTAAAACACTGTATCATTCTGAGATTTATTTGAATAAAAAGCAGTGTATTCCTTTGGGGCTTAGTCAACTAATACTTTAACTTAGTTTTGAAGCCCTTAACCTTTACCGTGGTATCAGAGTAGTTTCTGAGGTCAGAAAATAAAGCGGTGCAATATTTCCTGTCAATGCCATTTATTGGTATTTCTCTTTGCCATTCACAGAAATCTGTAGCAAGAAGTAGCAAAGAGAATCCCTCTTCTGAATACAGCAGAGAGGAGGCTTGGTCTGTGGAATGAATTCCTGTGTTTTAAGTAAAACAGAGACTGGCAATAGCTGGAAATGTGGTTTGGTGCTGACCTTTGATTAATTTATAATGTAAATACAGAGCTATTAACACCTGCTATTGGATTTGAAGGAGTCTCTATGTAAAGAAAATAATAATTTCTTAGTACAAGAAAGGCATTGCGCTGGCAGAACGTAAGGAAAATGTAACTTCTTAAGCCTTCCCACAGTGTGTGTCTCAGTTGCAGCCAGCAGCAGCCTTTGCCCCAGACTCAGGTTTCTGTTGCACAGAGACTGAGAGCTGTGTACAACCGTGGGCAGGCTGAGTAACACAAGTCCCATATAAAGACCACAAGCAGGAAGGCTGTTTGAATGCAGCTCTTCCACTGATTTTGGTGCAAGTTCTGTGTCAGAACATCATGACTTTGTTGGTGGAAATTACAGCATTTATTTTCCTGCCTGACTAAACCCAGAACTTTCAGTCTCCAGAGAAGACAGATCAGTGTGTTAAGCACATTAAGCTGAAGCAGGTGTGGGGAACCTTCCCTTTGTTGGCTGAACATGCCCTGTGACTTCATTTTATAGGGTACAGCCCGTGATTAAAATTAGTGTGTATGTTATTACTGGATAGCAGAACATGTTAATGTGTGGTCTGCCAAATGTGTTGGAAAGGCATACTTGGTCTTAGCAAGGAAAACGTTCCCCACGCCCAAACCAAAGGCTAAACTGACAAGCCCTGATACAAACTGTACTACAGGGTATCTGGCCCTCCTCCATCTCTCTTCTGAGTTGAATTTTGGTTTTGTACAAGATAAGCTTTCTGTGTGACCTAACTTTCATGCTGTGTTCCAGCTCAAGGGACTTGAACACTTGCTCATTCCTACTGGAAAAGCCCTGTCCAGTACCTTTTAGGATCACACCTGTGTAACATCAAGAAAACAGTTATTTTATGAGCTTGCTCTTTCTCAGTTGTCTCGAACTGATAAACTTGTTACTTGAATCTGAAGATTTTAGCAGCTCACAACTTTATTACACACTATTGAAGTTATAGAGTCATAGAATATCTTGAATTGGAGGGGACCCACAAGGATCATCAAGTCCAACTCCTGGCTCTGCATAGGAAAAAGCAAAAGTCGCACCATGTGCCTGAGAGCATTGTCCAAACACTTTCTGAACTCTGCCAGGCTTGGTAGTCATTGAAGCTATCCAGTTACTTTTAATTACAATAATCTTCTGGAGTGAGGAAACATTCCAACTTCATTTCATCAATAAATATTATATTACCTTAATCTAAAAAATCCATGCTCTTTTCAAAGAGAATGGTCAGGCTAGTCAGGCTAGTCTGGCATAGTCTACTTTGTGGGAAAAAAATTTCCATTTTATCCCATTTATCTCTACATCCTTAATTATTTTTTTCCTTCAAATTTGTATATAACAAATCAGATTGAAGATACTGTAGCTGTGCTGCTGCTTTCACCTCCATTCTTCTTAAATACAAAATTTGCATAAGCCTTGTTATGAAAGATAGTATGTGATTTTTAGCTGAACTAGATTCCAAATCTAACAGACTTATAAAAATATTTATTTGTGATATCATTAGCCAGCTCACCCAGAATTCTGAGAAAGGCACTGTCCCTCACTGCCTTGAGGCTTTGCTTCCTCCTTCTTTGTTCTCTTTTTTGTTTTTAATGCGCTTGCAAAGCCTTGGTCTCTTTGTTATAATTGTCTTCGCATGCCTAAGTTAGCTGACACTTGGCAAGTCTCATTTCCTGGCCTCGAGACATGGCTTACCTCTGGTGATCAGTCTTTCTGTTTCTTGCACAATCCCTGCTTATACCTGATTTCCCATTTGTGATGGCTCACTACACACTTTAAGCTCCAGCTGCTCCATGAGAGTTTCTTTCCTTGCTTCTTACACAGTCACGTGGCACAAGGAGTCACAAAGAGTCCCGTGTAAGCTGTTGGTACCAAACCGGGCATCATTCAAATTGCAAACCTGGGGTGGGAGTAAGAGTCGGGTGCTTGCTTTTTTTGGTTTTGATTATTTGCAATCCTATCAATTACCCAGTAAAACATATGTAAAAACGTGCCCAGTCTCAAGAAACTAAAGCATTTGTATCAAATTTCAGGTATTTGTATTCTGCTTGAAAAGCATCAGAGAATTGTATACCTACAAAAATACAGAAGTGACAGATCAAAAGCTGGTGCTGTGATACCAACAAGATTCCTGACTATGGGATTCAGGACTGGGTTACCCATTTAAATATGCAACACATCTAATGCTTTAAATATTCTCAGGTATTTCTCATTCTATTGTTTACTCCAGAACCATGGCTAGTTTTATTTTGCTTGCTGCTCTTTCTTTTAGCTGCTCTGCCATGGGAATGCAGACTGAAAGCACGAGTCTGGCTCCAGAGACACTATCAAGGGGCCCTAATGGGGCCTCTCAGTAACAGTGCAGTACACATCAAAAATAACATTTGCTCCAAGAGTCACAAGGACTCTGATTGTTCTCCCCAAAAGGCACACATTAAAATGACAATATATTTAGGTGCAAAGAGAGTATTATTATTTCTTTGTTTGTTAGAAGTGCTAGAGAAACATGAAAAATATTTAAATTCCAAAGATAAAGAGATCTCAGAAAGAGCAAATGTTTTCATTAGCAATATTCTCTGTTGTGTTTCTAGGACTTTTACCAAGCCTTTGGTAAAAATAAAACCTCTGTCTTGGCTTTTTTTGTTGTTGTTTTTTAATGCTGACAAATACTGCAATTAATTTGTTACATAACCTATTCCAGGGCCCAACTGTATCCCTGTAGAGACAGAACAATCCATTATGGATTAAGGAAGTATGCCAGAAAAAGCAAGGCTTTGTGAAGGCGTTTTGCCTGTTTCTGTCACGCTTTCCGGCTGAAGCTTTAAGGAAATAAACTCACTAATACTTCGCTGATGTACTTGGCTGACAGCTGGTACGTCCCTCCTTGTCTTCAATATTACAGTGCTGTGGATGTGCAGGGTGGGAGTAAAGTGATCTGTCTGCGGTCGTTACCATTGCTGGCAACACAGATTATTCCATTTCTTTTTTGCTGTGCTGCATTTGCAATCAAATTGTATCATTCCTCTCCACAGAAAACAACAATCTCTCCTGCCTGGCTCTTAGTGTGTTTGTGTTGAAGCAGCTGTAATTTGGGTTTGGCATCATACGTTCTGTCATGGGAGACTCAGGGATGTCCATTTGACTAACATGTTTTGCAGTTGCATGAAATATCTAGAAAGAACAAAACCACCGTTTGAAAAACAGGGTTTCATGAAAATTCCAAGAAAGTAATCTGTCACCTACCTGGTCATCAGAGGAAATAACCACACTGTGGATATCTGGGATTTTCGGTCCTCATCATTATACTTATTAAGTGAGGAGAAGGCCATTATTGAGACTGGAAGAATGTATTTTCCTTAACTTGCCTACTCTTATTAGTAGAAAGCATGAACTTTTCCCACATGACCTCATCTGCTAACCTGTGTTCTGGCAAGATAGGTGAGAAACAGCAGTTTCCATATGTTCTAAAGGAATACTTCCTTAAAATTCAAAATGTAACCAGTTTCACACTAAGCATATAACTAGAATGACAGTAAACACCAAATTTTTAGTGACAGTGAAACACGTCTCCAGGTAAAGCTCTCTTTTTTTCACTTTCGAAACGGCATGAACAAACTCTAGCCTCAGCTACAGGGGCAGAGAATCCCAAATGACACACTGCTAAACCTCCATCATACGATTCATGATTTGAGTGCTCTGTGCTGTGATCTCCTCCTACTCCTTCCAGTCTGTTACAGAAAACTGCCCGGTAACGGAAATCATCGGAACAATTCCAGTCTGCTGCTAGTGAGTAACATCATCTTCATGTTGTCAAAGTGATATAACTTGCATGCTTGTGAAGTTTCCAGAAGGAAATTACTACTCACATAACTACAGCCTTTTTTATGATAGCTCATACTAAGCATGACATAAAATCCAGCACACGAATACAAACTTTCAGAGCCCTTCAGCTCCAGACATTCTTACGAAGGCATGAACACCAGAAAGCTTGGTGGCTAAGGGTTTCAGTGTCATGTAGCAGGATGAAATCATCATCAGAAAAATGGGAAATTTGGCATCTCACAGGAGCAGGGTTGATTGTGGGCACGACAAAAGGAGGAGCATCCCAGGGTTGAAGGCAGCAGCAGCACTAAAATCCTCGTGGTGTGAGGAAACGTGAAGCTCCTGACTATGTCTGCCTGGTGGAGATAGCTGAAGTTGCTGGTGTGGGTGGCAAGTATTGCTAGGGAAACCAGGGCAGTTTCCAGCTCTGCTCCCTAACAACAGGACACTGAGTCACCCTCATCCTGCCTTTTGACTTTGCTGACATCCTTATGCCCTTTCTCAAACCTTTCCTCTTATGTGGGCTATGTTTGCCCTGTTTCTCCCACAGTTATCTTTAAATCCTTGTTAGCATGAAGACTATTTAACTCTCTGAACCACTGCTTTGAGCATCTTTCTGGCAGGAATCCTCACTGTAATCATCCTTTTCAACTGAGCAAAGCTGAGTAGATTTATATCCTGCAAGGATGTAGAATTCATCTCTGCATCCTTTAAAAACTGATGCATATACAAATGCATATATAATAAATTTAAAAGGCTTAAGAGCACGATAAAATAGGCCAGAACTGTTGTTTAAAAGCAACTCGCAAGAAGTATAAAAACCAACAGTAAATCCTTTTCCAAATGCATCAGGTGCAGGCAGCAAAACAGGGAATCAGTACTGTCAATATATGATTAAAGTTTAAAGGTACCCTCAGAGAAGATAAGATCACAGCAGAGCATTACAGAAAAGCTGAATAAATATCTTACTTGTCTAAAAGAGTTAGGGAAGTTTCCATGTAAGACCTTTTCACCAGGACAAGACTGTATTCTCAAAGGGGTTCTAAGTGTATGTACCTCAAATTATGGTATATAACCTTTTGCTTAAAAGCAGCATTTTGAGAAGAGAAAGGTAATAAATGTGATTGTGATTTTTTCTTTAATTGTTCAAAAAAATCAGGATTTACAGGTGTGGCATCTGGACCAGAGTGAATTAATAAAGACTGTAATAAAACAATTAGGAGAGGCAATACAGATAATGTGTTATGAAGGAGTCAGTACAGTTCTTAGAAAGAGAGCTTATGTTTCACAAGCCAATCTGCTGGATTTCCTTATAGGAGTCACTAGGCATGTGAAAAGGGAGATCCATGTTATCCAGCTTATTCAGATTTCTAAAACACCCTCAGTGCAGTTACTTGTCAAAGACTTTTCAAGAAACTGCACACCAATGTCAAAAAAATGGCTAAAAGATGGAAAAAAAAGAAGGCAGGATTTAAACAGAGAGTTTTCACTTTGAGGAAAGGCATTTTCCTTCCTTGGAAACTGGCGTGGCAGTAAAGCTGTTGAGCATTTTCGTACCCGATATAATAAAAGTACTGTAATGGAAAACTTACTGGAGAAGTGAGATGAAAAAATGTGCTGATATTGAGTTACTCAGATAATAGTGAGTGTGAGGAAGGACTTAATAATACTGAGCAACACAGCAAGCTCAAATACATTGAACATAATTGCAAAAATCTTCCTAATGTCACGTAAAATGGGCCCTGAGCTGGTTATTACCACTGAGGAATGAACACTTGGGCTATCATGGTTCCAAAAATCTGGTGGTTCATACTCAGTAACAGTAAAACTGCAAACATTAGTGACTAATAGCAAGGGAACCAAGAACAAGTCTGGGAACAGCCTCATGGCATAGTATAAATCCATCAAGCTTCACCGCCTGGAAATTGTTTTTAGGGCAAGATGGCCCACTGCAAAGAGGGCATAGACAAATGCCACAAAATGTGGTGATTCTGTGGTTAGGTTGTAGATCTCCTTGCCTCAGGGTGCTGCGGATATTAAGAGTTCAGTCAGGTTTCAAGTGAGCCTGGGAAAACCTAAAGTGGGAAAACTCAAAGCAAGAAAACCCATCATCAATTAAAAAAATACAACACTTCTCCCTCTAGAAAGTTCACTCCTTTCAAGATTTTGGAGAAAAAAGTACTGGGCTAGATGGACCTTTCATATGACCAATAAAAACATTCTTACTTTATCATCACTGCTCTTAAAGTATTTTACATAAATTGTTTCCTTGTCATTGTGAGAGTGCTTCAGCTGATTTCCCTGTAGTCACCTGATGAACTGCACCACTAGACTGGCTCTTAGCACCTGAGTTGTTATGTTGTATTTCATCAGGCTCAATCCATTGTCTGGTACATTCAGCATGAATTTTGCTGGGACTTCCTGTAAGATCCAAGGGAAGGTAAAAACTCTGCAGAGGTAGAACCTCTGAATTATTTTTTTTGGTACTTTTCTCCAATTGTTATGTAAGAAATATCTGTGGATTTGATATAACTGGATTATTGTGACATAGCAATGCTATTAGGAGGAGAAAGATCAGAACTATGTAGAAAATTGCCTCGCCCTTCAGAAAGGTGGTGGAGAGGACAGCTATGTCTCAAAAGGGCACAGACAATGAAAAGGGAGCTGAAAGTTCCTTAGAAACCAAACCTAACGACCATAAGACCCAAAACAGTCTTGTGATTGTGTGACTGCTGTGGACATCTGTCCAACAACTGTGCCAAGAATTCAACTAATAAGCCAAAAACCCAGCCAGAAAGGAACAAAGGAGTGCTGTCTCCTTGGGGAAGCTGTCTGGTACCGTGCAGTCTAACTCTGAAGAGCACATACTCTGTGAGAGATATAATACAGATTACTACAGACCCCAACACCCCTCTTTAGATTGAAGAATGTATTTGAAATGTAGCATTTTCAAGACAAGTTTGCACATCAAACTGTAACAGTCCTAATGAAAATATGTGATCCTTGAACTGAGAATAAGTAAACAAGAGAGACATGGGTTGGTGTCTGCTGACTCACCACTTGAA
This sequence comes from Lepidothrix coronata, assembly GCF_001604755.1. Taxonomy (NCBI): domain Eukaryota; kingdom Metazoa; phylum Chordata; class Aves; order Passeriformes; family Pipridae; genus Lepidothrix; species Lepidothrix coronata. The sequence continues at coordinate 3,267,738 of NW_016690265.1, read as the reverse complement.
GACAATTTTACTATCCATAAATGAACGTGATGCTTTACAAGAGACAAATTTGTTTTAACAATAAATTCTATCCGTGCTCCACAAAACTAAATAAGTATAGGATGGATCACTCTAAGCAAGCACAACAGATGCCGTGGAGTTACAGAACAGAGCTAATGGTAGGACCATGGGTTTTGAAACATTGAAATATGAAGTAGGAATACAGGAGGAATTACATCAATCTGATCTTTGAAGCCTATCAGTCAGCTCTGTTACAATATTTGTCTGCATATCAATAGCAATAATGATATGAATAAACAGTAGTCACGAAGCATACAGTTACTTGAACAACTGAAAGTCTGTAGGAAGACTTTTAGAAAACATGTGGGCTACCCAACCACTGGTAAAACAAGGTACCAAAAGTTTCAGTGCAGAATAAAATTGTCCTTGCCTGCAAGGTCTCATCCCTACTGCCAAAAAATCTGAAGGGTTTGAGCTGTTCTAATATCTAATTTGTAAACAGTCATTGTTCATTTTGTTTCTCCATATTTTTTTAATAGTATTATTATTTCTGTTCCTGGTACAACTATAAGGAAGCTTGCTTTTTTTTCCAAGCCTTCTATTTTTCAAAATCGAGCCAAGCACATATTTTCAGCATTACATGAATTTTCCTTCACCTTGCTTTACATCACCAAGCTTATTTTCTTGCTGTTTGTAAAGCAATTTGAAATCTTCTCATGACAGATATAATATATCCAGGTAATTAGTCAGCCCCATTCATAGCTGAGTCTTCTCCAGTGCATCAGGGTAGAGTTATCTGGTGACATGTTGAACAGCTGAGAAAAAAAAAGCATTTCTCCTCTGTTTCTGCTCACACAAAACTCACTGATGCCACAAAACATTTCCAGTGATTTTCTCCTCTGGGAAAGTGGAGAAAATTTTGCCTTGATCAGAACTGATATGTCTGCAGAAGTAGAACTCTCTGTTTCTGATGTGAACAGACTGGTGCCCGAGAAAGTCTTTGTAATATCCTCTCTTATTGGAAAACAACTCTTTACATTAGGAATAAAGGACAGCAAAACTGAGGTGACAGAAGCTGTAATTTATAAGAGCCAATCATACAGTGTTGCAGCTCCTTGCTCACATAATATTGTCTCCTTCACTTCAGGCCATGCTGTACATCTCTGAGTATGCTGAGGCTCTCCCCTCCCTGTGCCTAACGTGCATAAACTACTTGAAGAGACTGCAGGTCTCAGTGATGTGAAGGACAGAAATCTGCTGGTACATTCTGCTTCTACAGATAGAGCATCTGAGCCTAGGACATATCCTGCACAGGTTAAAAATAAACCACACAAAATATTGCTACCGCAGATACATTTTGACATGCAATCTAGAAATGTTATCTTTTGAAACAAACTAAGCACAGTGTCAGGCTTGGACATAACAATTATTTTAACATATCCAAGTCCTGTGTCGAACACATCAAGCAAGATTCAGCTACAGACTAAGATACAGAAATTTAAATGTGAGCTAGCTGGGTAATGTTCCTTTGTAGCCAGTGGAGTTCTAGGCCTTGATTCTGGCTTTTCTGTTGCACACATAAATGGCTAATGTTATTTAAGATGTTCTGCTGCATCAGTGACATCTGCACAGGGAGAGCAGCTGTGACACAGGCCCTGCACCCCAGGAGCAGCAGCCAGGGGCCAGGTGAGGTGCCCAAGGCATCAGACCAGCCACAATGTGCCTCTGTTGGGGCAAAAGTGTCCTGTCCCTGCTCAGTGTTTCAAAAGGGCTGCTCAGCTTATCCAAATGCACCTCTTTATTCTTCATCAAATTACTAGGGTACATTCCCTAGATTTCCATTGGTTAGGAAAGAAGCTTTATTTGCAAATAAGTATCTCCTCTTAGCTTCCTCAATTAGGGTATATTAATCTGACTCCTGCTCAATGGGCTTATTCAGATGGTTAACAATTTGCATTTTTTGCCATTTGAGACGCCTTAAGGTATCCTGAGCTTTCCCACGGAGCTTCCAGGTATGACATAGGAGCTACACGAGGCACTCATGTCCTTGGAGCTGCAGCTGGAGGCATGGCCCTACTGCTGAGAGCACCTCAAATGGCACTTGGCATTCATCCTTAGGCAACCAGAACTTCCATATGTCCACGTGCTCTCTCTTTATCTTTTTCCCTCTACTAAAAGTCAGTGTACTTGATTTATGAGAACCACATCAAGCCTAGGTTCAGCTACTGTCACTTCCTCCCCTTCCTTTTATTTCTGTGGCCTGTGCAAAAGGCCCCTCCTCTACATCCTCCACTGCCACAGTGGTCAGAGAGACAAAGGTGAAGGTCACGTTCTCAGGCTCTGACAGGCTCATGCAAACCCACACCCTGACCTCAAGGCTTTCTGGACAGCAAAGACTTGGCTTGCCCCTCACTGAAGACATCTTCAGCTTGTCATGGGATCAATCAGTACACCAGCAGCACCCTGAGGCAGCTCACTCACATGAATATACTAAACATTCTAAATTCCTTGAACTCAAATGGGCACTGCTTATCATTGAAATGTTTTTTTCCCCATAGCTAAAACCTCCACACAGGCACAGGTGGTCTCAGCAAACAGTTGCTGAGCCCTTGTGTCTTCTGGGTTGCAGGTAGCTCAGGTCCTGCTATGTGTGAGCATCCTTTTCCTAAGTGGATTGTTTTGTAGTCTGCCAGAGACAGGTTTTCATAACAGGTTGCCATGGGGTGGGTGACTGGTAGTATATGACAGAACTCTGCTAAAAGAAGAAGTTGGGAGTGAAGTTAAGATACCAAAAAGAAATTTTAGACATGCATTAAGAACAAAATAAACTCTAGCTATCCTAGAAGGCCCATTAGTCAAAGGAAATTATAAATCTCTCAATAACGATTCAGAAAATGCAGAAGTACTTAAGGGTTTTAGTTTATATTTGGAGGAAGGAATATGATGTACCCACATCACATGAAAATGATGAACTGTAGTCAAGTTAGCAAATAAGTCAGATGATGGTAAGATGCATTCCTTGGGATAAACACTGCTACATCAACCAAACTGCGTTATTTGCACCCAGGAACTGTAAAAAAGCAGGCTGTGGAGTTCCTCTGGCCTACTGATACTTGACATATTTTGGCATTAACAACATCAAATGCAGTTAGTGTGAAATTCCAAAAGACTGAAGTGTGCGACTACTGTGCCAGTATTGAAAACATGCAAACCCATTGTGGGGGAGATCTGTGCAAGAAAAGATTTAACTCTGCCAATCTCAGGTAAAATAGTGGCAAAACTGATAAAGAATTCAGTGAAAGCACAGGTACGTGTTCAGTGTTTCAACCTTTACAGCCTGATACATATGTGGCAGTGCAAAATACAAATAACCCAAACAGTGCACAGATTCAGAACTGGCTGAAAGATTTCAACAAGTCCTCAGTGGGGCTCCTCATGGAATGGTGTGTTACTAGCAGGGTTTTATGCTGGACTAACACCGCCAAATATTTCCATCGATGTGGAATTAAAAAGAAAATAACCACAGGTAAGTTTGCAGATGACACAAAGATGGAGTCCTAAATGAAGATGAGCCCAAGATATTTTTATTTGTGGACGACTAATACATACAGAGTGGAACAAACTAGTTAAGGAAGCAAATTATCCTTCTGTTGATATTAGGAGATTAAGACCAGTGGCCTTTCTGGTAATGATGCCTCTGGTAAGCACAAAATATGCTACACTTCACTAGCACAAATTATCTTTTAAACAAATACAAGTTTTGCTTACACACTGACATTTACATGAACATTTGCACAGCACTACAGCTGTGATTGAAAACCCAGAGTAACTTCCCTAAAACATATTTTCTTATCTGGACTCCAATATTTGTTATGCTTTGTGGCACTCGATGCCTTGATAGATTTCTCTGAGAATTTCCTTGCCTAAATCTAATCCTGTTATCACCTGTCAGGCAATTTGCTCTGAATTGCTAGAGATTTCTCTAAACCAGATTAGATGTCATGGAAACGAGGCTTTGGCACCAGCACATCCTTTTCACCACCATATCTGACACTAATGCTTCCATCTGGTGAACAGTCTGCTAGTCAGCACAGTCATACAGCATCCTGACTCCTGGTGAGGGTCTTGCACCAGGCAAATAAACAGCTAAAAGGACACATCCACTATTTCCTGCAAAGGCATCCTTTCTCCCAGATGGCAGATGGACACCCTTTACTTTGAGGGCTGTTGTACAGATTGAGTTTCTCCACCACTGCACCTTTAGGTTTCAGGTTTACCAACATTCATTATGCTTTTTCACACAGATTTCAGCACAATTTTATATACTTTATTCTTTTCCCCAGGCCTTCCTATACCTTTTCATTCCAGTGCCCCATAATCTGTTTCTAAATTGTATTTTATGTTTTTTAAAGGACAGCTAGAAGTCAAAAGAAGAATTATTCATAAGTAGTCATCCTTGTTCAGCTGTTACATAATAGATCATGGCTTTGATGAACAGCATTGCATTTTTTTTATGTTTTACATCCATGTGAAGATAACCCACTTAGAAATATCTTTCTTTAGCCTACTTTATAGTTGCTTTGTATGCTGCTGTGTAGATTGTTTAATCTTTTCGCTGGAGTATATGTTTGCCAACACTGAGAGTTACATTAGAAATAATAAAAAAAATATTCTTTTATGCTGGTATTGCAAACTAAAAGCCATCTCACAACAGCTTTTAGGAATTTTAATATTAAAAGTCATCAAATACATGTGATCTAGATCATCTAGGGCAGGAAATACAAACTCTATCGGTAAATAACATGGGGAAAATTGAGCCTTTTTCACTAATGTATCCTACACAAGGGGTCTCCAGGACATATAAGGATATGAATTAGCAATGGCATGTGCAAGCAGTAAGAGTGCTACAAAGTGATTTGATGTGCAGCGTAGGGAATATATTTACACAGACAATGTGCTACTGTGTAGAAATATCAGAGCTGGCTCTGAACAAACTGGCTCAGAACAAATTGGCTGAGAAAGCAGATGCAGAGTGATTGCATTAGTATTGCTTTCCATCTGGGTTAATTAGTCCAGCTAAAAGACAGGCTAAATCAGCTGGTACAGAGCTCTACATCTCTACAACATGAGTTTGCTCCTCAGCTTGCTCTCTGGGAGCCAGCTCTGATTATGCTATTTGAAAACCTGTTTTGCCACAGAAGCCTACATTTGCTGCTGCCCAGCAAGTCTCAGTGAGGTACAGTGAGCATAAAGATAAATCCTTTTACTGGAGGGAATGCAGCATGGAGGCTTTGGTCCCTGCTGCAGGAGGATGGTACATTTTACATGCAGTATCATACAATGAAGTGCATGGAGAATCCTATGGGCAGAAACTGCAATCTGAGCGTCCAGATCTTCTTCCCAGCACCTTCTCTCATGAGCATCTGTACAACAGGGGTTTATATCATCCCAGACACACAAAAAAACACTTGAACCTGGATTTCCCACAGTGTCACTGGGAACATCAGCACTACTGGAACAGAAGATACTGGAAAAAAGATGTCTGATTTCAGAGGATTTACATCCTACAAGGAAGAAGCTGTGTCCCAGGAACACTGTGTTGCCCAAGGCCAGATGTGTTTCAGAACACATTCCTATCGGCTACTGTGAGCAGTTTATGCACTCCCAGAGCTGTGAACTTATTCCTGGCCTCCTGCTCACCATCAGAGCTGTGCTGAGCCTGCCAGTGAAAGTATTTCCCTACAATCTGGCATTGGGCAATGCTTTGCCTCAGGCTGACATTTCCAATCTTGCAATACTGCCTAGACTGTCCCTGAAAGCTGAGAATTGTTTCACAGGGACACCTGGGGTTCAGGTGAGGTTTGTCTTCACCTTGCCACATGCCACACAGCTTCCTCATTGCCATTAGCCACTGGGAGATGCTGCTGCTTCTGCTGACTTCCACAGCACCAGCCTTCAAACTGGCCTGTGCAGTTCCTGTGGACAACATTCTCTTACCCTCTGGGTATTTCAGACCAGCATAAGGAAAGCTGAAAACTTGCTTGGGGTGCTCCGGTGTTAAGGATCACCACTTCTTTAAAATTAAAATAAAGACTAGGAAGCTACTTTGAAACTACCCTTGTCTCCAAAGAGATCAAGTAAAAATATATACTTAAAACATTCGCGTCAGACAACAAAATTAGAAAATGCTGGTAAAACGTTTGTGAAGAAACAGAAAAAAAAAAGAGTTCAATAAACAACAAAAATCTCTTTCTGTATCTACTCAATTGCTTGTGCACATTCCTCGACCCCCATGGTGGGAACTCTACTGTCCTTTACATTTCATGTTGGAGGATACATTCCTTGGAGCAAACCACAAAAAACAGGACCTGTTACAATCAGTCTCTTGCACAGACTTTTTCAAAAGGACCCTTCCCATGCAATTAATCTGTGCAAAACTTCAATTCTAATCTGTTTTGAGAGGTATTTTGACATGGCTTCTACAAGCCTGTCAGTAGCACTGCCCTGGAGGTGCAAGGCTGACTTTGGCAGAGGTGCCATCTCCTGCCAGCCGCCGTGACAGCGCCAAGTCATGTTTCCCCATCTGGTGGCAGGACATGCAGGGAAGGGAGTGGAAGGGGCTAAACCCACCTCTTTCAACACAAAAATTAAAGACTTCCCACTCGTATCCCTTTCCCAGCACCGCACACCACCACTTCCATAAGTAATTCTGTACCTATATTTGCCTCAGGTTTACGAATTAGCTTTATCCACGGAAACTTAGATTTTATACCTATTTGTAACTTGAGAAATGATACAAATATATAAATGGAATTGAAGTACCTGCTAATTGTTGGATTTTTTTACTGAGATCAGATTAAATGGTAGTCTGCTGTTCTGAAATGATAATGAACAGAGGAAATGGACTCCCCAGATCTGTCTTTGAGGGGTTTTGCAAGAACCCACTGCATGTAGGGATCTCTGATTTCACCCAGAAGAGAACATTACAGATGAAGCACAAAGATATATATCTATCAAGAAGAAATAATTCAGCCCTTGGAGTTTTGAAGTTTTCTGTATGTTGAAAATGCCACAAAATAAGATGCATTGAGGTCAGGACATACTCTCACCTCTGAGATAAGCAGTTGTAAATCTCTGTTTTCTAATGAGACTGGAGATAACCTAGTTGCTATACCAAGAAAAGTGCACATCCCTTGCATGGAAGTGTCTGCCTTGACAGAAACCATTGATTATTTCTATCACTACTGCCTTTCCTGTCTGCTGCAACTGTCAGTGGAATGAGTTCCCACGGCAGAGAGCTGCCACCCTGACCCATGCGTGCTATCTGGTGACACCAGCAGTGTGCTGAGGTGTGACACAGCCAGCTCACATCCTGGAGAGCTGCAACCCAGCTGTAACCAAGATCTCTCGGAAATCAAAAGACAGAAAATCTGAGCAAAGGCATGAGGAAAAGCGGTTGGAGACAATTTAGAACTAAATGTTGGTGACCAGGCATGACTAACTCACCTGATGACCGGGTATGAAAGACATTTACAGGATGTTAAGAGCCATATATTGACCACACAAGTTGGGTATCCAAAGTAACCAGACTACATGAACACTAACCTTTCCTGAAATGATCAGAATTATGATCACAAGATAGGGGAAATTTACTTAGTCTGCTGTCAAACTACCTAAAAACCAAGACATTGGGAAATGCTTTAAACAGAGTTAGAGGGGTAAAAAAAAGGTGAAGCAGTCTGGAGACAAACTGATCTTCATTGTAGCTACTTAGGGCCAGAGACTGGGTAGTTTTAGAGACTGAATTATCCTCAACTCTTAGCAAATGATCCCTTCAGGTTATGCTTCAAGAACATCAGCCAGGCAGTATTTCAGTATGTGCTCTGTGGGCAGAGGCTTTGATGTCCAGACTGTCAATCCAATTCTTTTCAGAAGACACTGCTATCATTAGGAAAAAATGTTAAGGGAAATAAAAAAACAACCTGCAAAAAAACCCCTCACATACAAGAGTGACAGGAAAGCCTACCTAAAAACACACCTCTTAAAATTATTTACAGTAACTGAGACTGAGGTCAGGGGAGTTATTCTGCACTTTCACCATCACAGCTGCGATGAGAGTTCAGCCTTCAGTCTTTGAAGAGTTGAAACACTATCTTGTTTCAAAGGGAAATCACTGAAACTCAGGCTGTAGGGTTTTGTATCATGATGGAGACAGAAAGGCCAAACAAAACAAACATCGCAACAGTTCTTGAGAGTCAGCAGAAACTACATTACATCCTTCCCTTACTAATTCATGTTTATTTTAACCATTTTTCCTCCTGATTTATTTTTCTGTAGACAAGAATGCTCATAACCAGAGACTCAGACCAGCAACTTTTACTTCTGTTTCAGTTCCAGTTGAGGCCAGTAACAATCCCTAACTATTTGGGGGCCTTGAACTGCTTCCCAGAAAAAACACGCAAGTCTTAAAAATGAGAAGTCCCATGATAAGATATCTGTGTAACCTATCTTCAACTCAGACACCAGATGTTTGGGTTAGACTAGATGATCTTTAAAGGACCCCTCCAACCCAAACCACGTGTCTTAGCACAGTGTTTCCACTCCTCTCCACCTTCTCCTTGAAGCTGAAGGAGAGGAGCTGTGGTGTGGTTCTCTGCCATTCCCATCCAAACCTAGATGTATGTCTGCATGCAGACAATATAGCAATATAAGAAAACACACACACAGACAGAGGGGAAAGACCACAAAAGCATAATCCCACAGCCATATGCAGGGATAGGCAGTGGGACTGACAGTGGGAAACTAAGACTGAGGGGTTTGACAGGCTTTAGGGGCAGTGCTGGCTGTAGCAGTCAGCCACTCACCCCCACAACACGAGTGTCAGCCTCCTCCTGCCAGGAGCTGTACAGGTAGAGCTTACTTTATGCAAGTGCAAAAAAACTTCCCTTCCAAGGGGCTGTGGACCAGTGTGGTATCATGATGCAGGACAGGAACTGCTGCAAATAGGGAAGATTATACAGGTAGAGAAAAATGGGGACAGAAGGGAGGAAGATGCAGTGACAGAGTAGCTTTGCTGGACCAGGGAGGTGCCAGCTGTCCCCAGGCTGAACAAGTCTCTGCAGAGAAACACAAGCCTTTGCTGAGCTGCTACTCTGAGAGGGCTTTCATCTCCTGGTAGGAATCAAGAGAAACATAAAATTAATCGTTCAATGTCAGTTAGAGGATAAAGAAAATGTTATTGAAACTGCTTTGCAGGTCAGGTTTGGGTTTGGTTCAGGTCACTGTTAATGAAACTGGTTCCATTTAGTGAAACTTCCATCCGAAGCCCCCATAGCTTTAAAGGCGGCTGGTTGCCTAAATTGATCTTAGACTAAGCCCCCAAGGTTACACAGTGTGAGGCCAAAAGAGCCTCCTCTCACATTCTCACATACAAGTGAGACATTTAGTACTTTTAGAAGGACTTAAATACATGGAAATGATGGTGCAGTAAGCAAGGACAAGTTCAGCACTGGTAACTTCACTCTCCATGTAAGGGTAGAAGTGTCCTCATAGGGAATGAATACAGGGTAAAGAGCAGATAATAATTTCACTCCTTAATTTACCATGTACTAACTGCCCATCATAAATAGTCCTTCTTGCTGCCTAGAAATACATGCCATGCTAAACCACATTTTTAAGCAAGTGATTAAGTCAAAAGGACTAGATTCTTCTATGGCATCTTGGATTAAGCACCCAGCATACTCTTTAAAAGATATAAAGTGTGGGTGTACAGTAAGTGAGTTTTACTAATTTGTTCCATTCAATTTTTATTATTATGAAAAAGGAAATTATCGACAGCTAAAACACTTTTCACTTGTTTCCCATATTGGTCTTCCTTCTCAAAAGTGACTCTCGAATCATCTTCACAGCCCACACACATCCACCTTGCAAAAAAAAAAAAAAGAAATCACCAGCCCAGATTTGACTTTTTGGCCTCACTTCTACTATTTGCAGTGACACTTCTTTATTTTTGGACTGTGGCTTTTAAATTTGAAACTAACAATAGCAGCCGCCCCCAGCACACCGTTTGCGTGGGGGGAATGTTTTGTACACAAAACTGTCTATGTCCCTTCCTCCTATCACTCACTCCGCCTACACCTCTCATCCTCCAAGTCAGTTTTCTGTGAAGATCAGTGACACATACAAAGCAGAAGCCCAGCTCTTGGTTAGCAGCATTAATATGAGGAAGTTCAGTCAAGCATGTTACCTTGTGACTCCTTGTTTCACACTGAAAACAACAGGGCGGTACTTTACAGCAGTCGGGTCCTGTCCTAGAAATAGATGCGCAAGTGAACAGTTCATTCATTTCAATAATGTTATCTAAATCAAAGGAGTTATACATATAGTTATATGGGAATGTCCTGACTAGAGCATATGAATTTTCCACTGAGTTCTCTGACAGTGCTCAGTGTTAAATAATTCTGAGGAAGGCACAACAAAACATCAGATGGAAAATTAAAAACTTCCCCATAAGCGAGATTTCCACTGTTAGATACTTCTTTCACACCCTAAAGTGTTTGTGTATCTCTGAAAAAAAAACTATCCCATCTAATATCCTGGGATTTTTTTCCAGCATTGTGGATTCTGAGCACTGACTCCTGCTGTACTATTGGCCTCTGCAAAACCTCAAGGCAGGTATGAGCACAGGAACCTAAGAATACACCTGCTCCACACTATTTGCCTGTGCCCGCCATCCCCATGACTAATCATTTCCATTGCCTGCTTTAGCACTCTCTTTATAGTTTGAATTCTTTAGACATGAGCATAGCTACAAAGAACATGGCAGTTAAAGCCATTCCTTTATCTTTATCTTTCAGTTCTTTACGCATCCAAGGATTTAGGTAGTTTTTCTGGCTGGTGCTCCACGTTGAGATAGCATTTTCCATAGTAAACATAGAGATACATTTGGAGTTAATTAGTATGTGATGACAGAGAGTACAGGAACTAGCGGGATAAGATGATAGTTTAAATTATTCCTTTCCCTGTTATAACCTGAACATTTCTTTGCCTATTGCACAGCCCATTCATCCCAAGGAGCTGGGTTCCTCCACAGTTCTCCCCAGCACTCAGAACATTGTTAAATGTGAACTATGTATTTTTGCCATTTTATCTAATGTTTCTTCTCCTAAGCTGTCATAAAAGAGAAGGTTAAAGGTCCTGATCCATCTGAGCTCTGCTTAGTGCAATATTGCACCAGGAGGCACCAACAGGATCTTGCCTACCCTCCTTAATGATCTCCCTGCACACCTGAAATGTAGAGGTTCTGCTGCATCCACAGGGGAAGCATCTCCTACTGGCAAAAGGCATTAGCTAAGCACCTCAAAAAGTTACTCCATGAAAGGAGAGTTCCAGGAGAGCTCTTCTGATTCCCCAGAGGTCAGGTAAGGAGATATTTCAGAACCAGCTCATTTTTCTAATATCTCTTTTAAACTTTTAGACATCTCTCTTGTTGAAGCATATGGATTATCAGCAGGAATAGAACTGACATTTCAGTCTTGAGAAAAACAGTGCAACTTTACTAATTTTCTACTGAGAGTTCCCACTGTCAGCTCAAAATAAGTGCTTTGAAGAAAAGCATCTGAGCTGTATATGAAAATGTCCGTGGTTGTCACACACAGACACTACACTTGCACATTAAACAGCACTTTTTATGGCGGTTGAAATAGGACCCACTTTGTTTCTGAAGCTGTTTCAAATTTTTGAGATATAAAGGCTCTCAGCTGGAGTTTCACCAGCTGCCAGTCACTGTCATCAGACACAGGCCATGATGGGAACCTCCCACTATCTGTATATTCTGGCTAATGGCTCCATCTGGTACAGTTACCTCTCCCTGAACTTTCTAGCTCTATGTCCTCACATCTTCCAGCATTCAGGGAGAGCTCAGCTCCCAAAGGAACAACAAAACACATTGATCTATCTAGCTGAGCCTTGAAGCAGTATTACTGAATGTAACTGCTCCATGTGAGCAAATACAACCTGCTGTAATTGTTCCGGCTCTAAATAATGAGTCCTTCTTAGCTTAAGACCATGATTTCAGCCACATAACTAGATCAAGAGTTGGGTTCACAAGAGTCACACAAGGGTTTAAGGTTCAGGTTGTCAAGGGCTATGGTGTAGAGTTAAGGGTGGATGTAGAAGGTTTTACTAAGGCATTGTTGGGGCTTGTGCCAATATGAACTCCCTATCTAATTTTAGGACTTCACCTTACAGAAGTTTGGATGTTAAGATTAATTCTAAGATTTTTGTTGGGAAAAAGTTTAGGCCAGCAGGGATTGATGAAGAAAGATCAGTATTGGACTGAGAAGAAGCCCTTGCTAAATTTAAGACTGTGCCAAGAGATACACGAATCTAGCACGCTGACTTTGCTTGCCTCTTCCATCACCTAAACCTTAAGCCCAACTCTCTTCCAGCAGACCCAGACACCCTCAGTCATTCCCAGACCCAGATCTGGTTCAGGTTGCCAGTCTGGGTGGCAAATTTAATTCTAGAGCATGTTTTTGTCCCAGCCTGAATTATAACTCCTATGATCCAAAAACCAATTTAAGTTAGTCTTGAATTTAATTTTACTGGTTCTTGCCTGCCCCAGATCTCAATGTTAGGCGGGGTTGGTATGACAAACGTTGCACAGTGTCTGAAAGGAGTTAGTAAGTTGGTTTAGGATTGGTGTTAAAATTAGAGTTTTGAGCAGCAAAGAGCAAGGACTTCGGTTTGTGGTTGTCTCCAGCAAAAACCTGTCTGGCATCAACACAAGCCACGTCACTAACTTTAGATCTGGGGCTAGAAAAGGTCAATAGATTCCAATAGGTTGAAAAGTTTACAACCACTGGAGCATCTCCTCTACCAAAATCAGGCAACCAGCCCAGAAGTTATGAGTCTATATGTTTCTGCTCATGACCATTAAAGGCCTCTTCTGTGGTATTTGGTATAAACACCTCTGTAAACAAACTTCACAATGAGACAGCTTAGGAATAAAATCTAAGTGACAGAATACTTCAGTTCTTTTTAATAATTACAGTATCCTTTGTGTAAATTGCTTAGAAAAATACAAAGGTAATGAAGTCCAGGCCTCAAAACCTGGGAAACATAAATAAACTTAATTAATTAAATTCATTAAGTGCACGCATGCAAGAGCATTACAATTCAACCTTTAATTGCATGACAGCACGGTGGTTTTGCTTGTGTTATTGAATGCATTGGGTGAATATTCCTCCTCAGCATAAGGAGAAATGTACCAGGGATGGGTAGCTAATAATGGTATAACTAGTGGGGTTCCTACCTTAGAAGATGAAAAAAATTGTAAAATGTCTAGTAAATGGGGAAAATTATTCCAGAAGGTAGAAATAAAAACTAAAGAAAATAGAGAATTTGAAAATGCAAAACACTGTGTTCACTAAAGTCATTACTAAACCAAAATGATGGTCATCTGACACTTAATATATCCAGATTAGAGACCCTAGCTGTAGGTCAAAGATAGCAAGACTTCCTGAAATCACAAAAGTGTTATGAAGATAATTCATTTCAGTGGGTGAATGCAGATTAATTCAGATATATTGAAGATACAAGCACAGGAGTACCTGCAAAGAAATACATCAATACCAAGCTGGATATATAAAACAAGTATTTTCAAGAGAAATATTGAAATAAATACTGATGAAGTACACACTCGCATCTTATGGGGGAAAATAGCATATAAGAATAAAATTTAAAAGCCCCACCTACATGTCATTGTGCAGGTATTCTGATGCCTTATCTTTGAAAAAAAGAAGACATAAGGCTGTTCCAGGAAGCATATAAAGAATATAAAAAAAACCCCTATATGTCAAAGTTAGCAACCAGCTACTCAAGCTCAAATATGAAAAAAGATATCAAAAGTAAAAATAAAGCATTGAGACTGAGTGCTTAAAATAAGACAGGTTCATTTTCTGTGCTCAGTTTGGACCTGAATAAGGACTCAGTGGAAATAACAGAACCTGTTGTGCATTTTTGCCCCACAGTGACATCAGCACATTGGCTGAGGAGACGCTTCAGTGCCCAGCACTTGTAGCTGGATGTGCCTCACTTAACCCGCAGGTCCAGGTCAACACACGCATGAAATCTTGAGCACTCTTGGTCACACTCCTTTCTTCTTAGGGAAGAAAGGCATTTTCTTTGCAAAAAGATCAAACAGGCACTTCAGTCATTCATATGACCCTGCTGCATTAATAATACCTATGAGAACAAGACCAGAAGCTACTATGTCTGATCTAAATAACATTTAACTTCGCTGCTTCAGTGTGAGGACAATAAGATATTCATGGTCCCTACTCCTGAAAGTGGTTGTTGCAAAGGCTAATTAATGTGTGCTGTATAATCCTGTTAAGACTGAGAAAATTGCTTAATAAAACTGAATTCCTGAGTGGTTTATGACTGTGATTTACTCACACAGGACTTTCATTAAATAATGACAAAAACCTATAGAATGTGCTGGATATTAAACCAGGCTTTAAGGAAGGACAGGGTCTGCAAAGCACAGCATTGAGCATGGACAATATTTTTAAAAAATGTAGGGAGGGACAGCTTTCCAGCTGAGCCCAAAACAAGAAACAGTTGGGAGTGTAAAAGGAATTTTTACTTTCTATTACAAAGAAAAACACAGTGAGAAAGAACACATTTTATATGTTTAGTTACTGTGATCAAACATGTTCTAGACATAGAAAGCTTCTTCATCCAAGGATGAGGGTTGAGTACTGTCCGTGGAAAATTCTTTACTCTAAACCTCACTGGTGGCTTCAGAGCCTCATACACAAAATGCATTTGCATATGAGAGTGTTCTTAGGCAAAAAGCAGTAGAAGTTGAGTATAGTGAAAAATCTGGTAAATTTTTTCCTTGTGAGTAAGTAGAGTTGCTTTAGTCCTACTTAAGTGTAGAGGCCCAGAGAAGCTGACTTTGGTTGAGACAGTGATCGTGGTGGTGCCTCCCCCACCTCCCCAGGCTGCACTATGATCTGAGAAATGCTCAGAATCTTAGGTGCTTCCTTCTCCTTAAGCATGGATCATTACACTAACACACAGATTTGGTAGCTTTGACTCAGAAAACTGGAAATAACTTTCAGCAGCAATCCCACCCTAGTATGTGTAAGCATAAAATTCTTGAACTCTGCTTCACAACTGAAAAATCAACATGGATGACAAGCAGATCCCATAATTCTTAAGTAGTAGTAACAGTACCAGTGTAGCAAACTCCAAAGAATCTCATTTATAAACTCAGATGTGACTATTCTAGATGCTGTACAACGAAAAATATCCTGTGTGAAAGAGTTTCATGTGCAAGTGCAACGTGAAACACAGAAGGATACAGAGAGGAAACATGAGAAAATAAACAGGTAACTGGTGTGACAGCATTAATATGCCAGCATATCGACTGGTCTGCTCCTGGGGGAGGCAGCACAGGAAAGGAATGTTAATGACAAGCCAACAGGAAGATGATGATGAATCTCGGTAAGTAATTACAAGATGGAAAAAGGGTAGACTTGACAAAAGCCACTGAGAAATCTAATGAGTAGCCAAAGGAGGCATCACAGGTCACTTAAAAGCAAGAGTCAGTTACTAATTTTTCCCTGCCTTGAACTTCTTGTGTGACTTCAGACAAAGCACACTGGTCAGGATTTCCAAAAGTAGCTTCAGCAACTCATTCTTTTAGGTGTCTAGTCCAAGGTCCTTGAGAAGCACTTGACTTTCAGAAAGCATGTATCTCACCTGCTTTGGAAAATCAGCTCTCTTTATGTGGCTTATGTTGGACACCAACAAACTCAGCTATTCACCCCAAAATCTCAAGTCACTTTTGATATTCTTGGCTTATATAACACTTTTATATTCTTACTCTCTGAAAGGAAACAAAAATACTCACCTGAGTTGATTGTCTCACTGTACTAGTTACTGAATGCATGCATAAAGTGATGGATGAAAGGCTACCAAAAAGTGAATGATTATAAACATGTATTAACCACTGATTGCAAAAGGCTGGAATACGTCTCTTAACAGTTACACTGGAAAAGGTAAGTAACACGCTAAGGCTACACAACATATATAGATATATAGGCAAATAAGGCCCTTGCCAGCTAGAACATTAAGGACAAATGAAAGTGAGCCCAAAGACCACACGTAGTAAACTTTCTAGCTAAAGCTGAAATTTTGAATCTGTTTATCCCATAAAGTAAAACATGTTATTTCCCAGGGGATTAGAGAAGAATAGAACTGCCATTCTCCAGTTAAATCAGGACATCAATACAGATGAGGGAAGATTTACAAAACATTCTGTCCTAGGGAGTCAGTGCCATGTGAACATCAAAGAAACTCTTCTATGCTACTTCTCCATCCTGCTTTTAAACTAAATGCTAGAGAACATTGCTGCACATTACTTATGTTTCTCATATGAGTAATAAAGGAGTAATCACACAAATTTACAACATTACTAAAGCAATTATAGCTAAATTATAAGCAAAGTCTGTTTTATTAATGACTACGACTCAGAACAATTCCATCATCTCTTCTGCTGTGAGAGGAGCTTACAAAATCCAACAACTGAGTGCCCTGTAATCTGTCCATGAACTGATAAATCTTCAGACCTCAAAGGGGTCTCTGCTGCCATGCCCACATGATGGGGAAACCAAGTGCCCAACTCATCACTGAGACCTCTGGCTTGGGAAGGATGATCCCGAGTAACTGAATGGACAATACCGAGCAGAGCATCTCCCACCACATTGCAGACCTCACTGCCAAGCATATCCTGGGCTGCATCAAAAGAAGTGTGACCAGCAGGTCAAGGAAGGCGATTCTCTCCCTATGCTCTGTTCTCATGAGATCCCACCTGGAGGAATGTGTTCAGCTCTGGGGCCGCCAGTATGAGAAGGACATGGACCTGCTGGAGCACATCCAGAGGAGGGCTATGAAGATGCTCAAGAGGCTGGAGCACCCCTCCTAGGAAGACAGGCTGAGAGAGTTGGAGTTGTTCACCCTGGAGAAGAGGAGGCTCCAGGGAGACCTTGCAGCACCTTCCAGTACCTAAAGGGCAGTTTATGAGGGAGCTGAGAGGGACTTTTGTCAAGGGTATATAGTGATAGGACAAGGGAGAATGGCTTTACACTAAAGTAGGGTAGTTTTAGACTAAATGTAAATAGAGGGAAGAAATTCTCCCCTATAAAGGTGGTGAGGCATAGGAACAGGTTGCCCAGAGAAGTTGTGGCTGACCTCTGCATGGAAGTGTTCAAGGCCAGGTTGGACAGGGTTTTGAGCAACCTGGTTTAGTGAATGGTGTCCCATGGTAGGGATTTGGAACTATATGATCCTTAAGATCCCTTCTAACCCATGATCTCATTACATAAAACAGATTATTGCTGCCCCACAGGTTCCCTGTCATGTGACTCAGAACTTTGCATTACAAGAACAAGCAACTCTTGGTGCTGGAAGAATTGTTTCACTTTGTTGAACTTCACATGGTATTTTCCTATCATGTTTTAGAAGATTTATAAAACACGCATTTTCATTTCAGTAAACACTTGCACTTCTTTGCTGGCACAGATTCTAATCTGTTTACAAGCACCGAGGAATGCATTTTCACAACAAGCAATGCTTATAGGAAAAGATTGGTACAATGGGGCATAAAGAATTAAAAAGATTGTGAACTGCGCTCCACGAACTTGTTGCTCTTCTGTCTCAGGAATTTCCTTGGCTTGCACCTGGCATGACATTTACTTGAATTACCTTATAATGAGAGAGGAGATGATGCATCGAATAGCTGATTGACTCACAGCCAGTGAATCAGTAAAAGGTCAGCCTTATACCATACATAGGCAACATAAAATCTTCATCCTAACGTTAATGAAGTCAACATCAAAAGTCCCATGGACTTCAAAGTGTCAGGGAGGAGGCTTTTACTCATGAGATATCCAGCTCACCTAGTGGAAGACAACTCTGCCATCATCATTAATAACATAGGCTGCTTATAAAGTAATTTTACTGCTAGTCTAGCTGTTGGCACTTTGGCCATGGAGCTGTATGTGGTGGAACATAACATGAGGCCCAAAAGGCCTCGGGATTCTGCAGAAGGAGCTAAAAAATGCCAAAGCAATATATCTACTGACTTTATTTCATATAGTAGCACATTAAAAAAAAAAAAAAAAAGAGCCTAAAAGGTTTGGAAAGAACACTGCATAACACGAATATTTTATTTCTTTAACCATTTTTTCATCTTTCTGCTGCTTCTGTAACATATTGCATGAATCTGTTTCAGATTTTACTTGCATCCCTCAGGCTGAATTGACTTGATCATTATCTACAAGAGGAGACATCTGTGCAGATTATTAAGCATGGCTGCAGGGTCCGAAATTGTTAATTAAAATATAGATGAGAAAAAGGAAACCACCAGCAATTACATCACCGTCTCTAGGAACCATGACTTCGTTCTCTTAGTGCTACGACCTGGGGATTTACGACTCTTATCAGAGGGTTAGGAAGCACTTAGGATGAAACAAAGATTAGCGCAACCTTCTTACCTCTTCTGCCATCAAACCAGCACTTAAGGGGGAAAGTTTCCGTGAGTGTTATTAACCCACTGCAAGAAACCTCCCAAACGACCCGGAACGCGCTTCTCGAGGCAATGGCACCACCTGCAGACTGCGCTTGGAGCAGCGGCGGAGCAGGGACAGAGCAGGGACGGAGCTCTCGCAGCACTCGGGTGTGCGAGGTGGGCAGCCCTGGACCAGCGGGCTCCGTCAGGGCTGTCCATACCTCCTCCGTCCATCTCAGCCATACCAAACATCCCCCACCCCCCATTTCCATACCTTCCTGGATAATACTTGCCCCCTGCTTTCGGTTTTCTCACTCAGTTGTTTCCCAGCCCTTCCCACCCGGTCCCCGCTCCTCTCCATCCCGTTCATCCACTTTGGGACACTCTTTCCTTCCCACTGCCCCAGTTGCTCCCTGCACGGCCCCTCCAGGAAGCTGGAGGTGGGGGTTCACAGGGTACGAGTGCGCTGCTCCCCACTGTGCTTTCTTGCACTTTTTATGGTGCTTCTCAAGGCGCCAAAAGGGTGAGAGCACCCCCTTCAGGGACACACCACTTCTCAGCTGAGCTAATAAAAAAATAATTGTTTGCTGAACCAACAAACAGCAAATTGATGACTGATGGACATCTGTAGACTGGTGACTGATAATTAGATTAAGTTAAATTAAATAACTACATTAAATACTCTCCACCCATGAGCTGGGTATGCCCACACTCAGGATAAAGCCTTTCTGTGTACAACATGAAGAATTGATTTTCTGCTTCAGGTGACTGCAAGAGGAGATCAAGCCTTGCTTTACCCATCTGGCTCCTAAGCCATCTTTTCCTACAGTTTTTATTCACCATGACAGCTTTTAAAGAGTGGAAATGCTACTCTGTCTTTTTGAAAAGGTGTCTATCACAAGTTTTACTGGGATCAGGAGTGCACATTGTGTGTGAGTATCTGAGAGGGATGAGCTAAGGGGAAAAAGTGAAACTTCGTGACTTTTTTCTACTTTTTTTGAGGAGACCCGTCTTTGAAGTTTTTTGATGTAGGGAATAAAACTGTTACCAAATTGATGTGATACCTTCCCTATACACCCCAGTTGCTGTCCTATTTTCTCTTGTCCTGGCAAGAGCAGGGCTGGCCTTAGCTCCCCTCCTCTTCCTCCAGCCCATGGATATTTCTTCCATCCTTCCTTTTGGAAGAACTGAATGATACTTCTTTGGTTTCAGTTGTTTCCAACATGCATCCATGCTGTTAAATTAAAAGAAGACCTTTATATATAAAGGCTCTGGAAGGAAAGGGGAAGATGTGGTCTGACTGTTTCTGTCGTGTCATTAATGTTAAAATAAAACAGGATGAGATGAAACAGTCACCAGCATCTGGACCTGCTGCCTGAGAAACCATTACCAGTTACCAGAAGAAAGGAATTCCTTGGAAACAACAACTTTGGAAACCAGAAGGAAGTTGTGCAACTGTCAGTGGCAAAGGCGGCAGTTCTAACACAGCAACAGGGTAAAGACGTGACCTGAGTAATAACAGGTCACCAAGATGTGTCTGGAACCCTTGTTATTACAGCCCCTGGTAACCAGTCAGGCCCTCCAGGCTGCAGACAGCCGAACTACATAACTACCAGGAATGCCATCACAGGGTATTTTTTCTTTTTATAGTGCTTAAAAACCCTTAAAAGGGATTAACAATCCTATGAAGAGGGTAATTACTATTTTCTCTACTTGACACACCAGGAAAATGAGATTTGGAAACTTTAACTGACATATGCAAAATACTCCATGTTATGATTAAGAGATCAGAGCTCCTACCTTCGGGGTCAAGCTGATGAATTACTTTATGTAAATATTATGTAAATTGGATTATTTTAAAAGAAGGTTTAGAGTGAGTCTTGACTTCTAAATTTCCCTTCTGGTTCTGTCACTTGTCTATTTATCAAAATGCAAAAGTCATATGTAAACCAAGCCACACCTGCTTTACACTTATGATTGCAGCCTTTAATCTGCTGATGACTAGGAAGCTTTCCGAGTGCCTACAATGAAAATATTTAACAGCAAATATCATTGCCATTATATCTACTTTTCTATTTATATAGAAGTATGAGCATCAACAATTGGGAAGTTTACTCAGGAGTGACAAAGCAGAAGGAAATGGGCAAAGGGACTTTACAGAGTTTCTCATTCTATTGAGATATGGTAAAGGGGAGATATATTTCTGATTTTGCCTGGAAACAAAGCACATCCTATTCCCTATACCTATTGCACTACAAGATTTGAAACTACATCATTGAACATTCTGTTCTATGAGCAGCAAGAATTTTGGTTACTACATGCAGGGGAGAGGATTCATGCTGCTCTGAACCCCATGACACTCACATGATAATATGGAGTTTCTATTTTCTTTTATTCTATATATATAGACTATATAGACTATATATAGACTATATATATATATAGACTATATATTCCATATATATAGACTATATATGGACTACTCTAATATATTCCTGTGTCCTATAAGACCACAAAAAACATCTGGCCTTTTGTAATTTGTTTTGTCATCTTTCTTAGAAGAACAAAATGAATTTTGACCTAATATATTCAGGACAGCTGTGTGATAAATTGCTGTCATATGGTTCTAATTCTGAATGCATAATCCAAACATCAACAGCTTCTTCACAGAGAGGCAGGAATTCTGTACTAGCCCATTTTTTTGATCTGCCATGCAATGAATCAGGCTGATACAGTCTATCAACACCTGTACACGTTATCTTTTGATGCAATGAAAAATGTACAGCCCATACTTTTCATGCTGTAGAGCTCCAGTACGGTCATGCATCCTGTGACCTGAGACGGTCTACAGAAACTCCAGGCTCTGCTCACTTACATCACTGTCAGACTGGTGAGGATTTGGGAAAGAAAAAGCATCCTTCAGGCAGGCCTGGGAAGAGTTGTGCATCTTCAGAGGCAAGGTGAAACTTGCCATGACGTGTGACTGGGATAAGCACAGCATGTGGGTTTGTTGCAGACCTGACACACAGAATCGCGTTAGCAGATGCCAAGATGAGTCCCCGGATTTTGCAGCGTTAGCAAATGATTACTGTAAAAGTAAACATTGGCTAACATGGGGCTCATGTATGCCTGTGAACTTTTGAACTAGGGCAGTAGGGTATTTCAGTATATCCACAGAAAGGACACACAGAATGATAAGCAAGGAACTATATATTCAGGGTGATTATTTCTCACCACTCAAACACCAAGACAAGGGTAAAGAGACATTGTGTTCTAGGAAGTGGACACCATAAATTACTGCAAGGTTTGTGGTGATGACTTCTACGGCCACAGTCAGGGTGGGAAGCTCTACTGATGATTATGACTCATCAGGAACTGAAAATTTTTTGCTGTGAGTTGGCTTAATGATAATGTAAAAGTAAATGTTCTGAAGACTGAGAAAGGCAATAAAAAGATTCTTAGGCTGAGGTGTGAGCCTCTGACTGTGATCAACGTCTCAAGGAGGAATTCAAAGTGTTACAGACAAGGAATTCTTCTTAGCAGAATAAAATGTTAAACATATTTTTGTAAATTTTTTTCTGCCCAATAGGTAATCTGCAATGAAAATGTAAGAACTGAGGGCCTTCCAATACTTTTGGGCAAATTTCCTACCCAAAGATCCTCTAAATGCCATTACATTTCCCCTTTTCTAGGACAAAAGACATGAGCAGCTTTTAGGTGACACACATACTGGTGGGACAGAAACAGCTGGGGCTGCATGTCCTCCTCTTGCCAGAAATTTGGCTCTGCCTCATTTAGCAGGTCATCAGCATCATTCATCAGTATCATAGCAGACCATCACTCCTCAGCAACAATACAGAGTTATAAGTAATCGAGTACCTTATCCATAGAGTTCCACTGGCAAGAAGTCCATGTGTCCATGCAGGAGCAGGTATCTCTCAGACAGAATATCTGGCACAGCTATCTACCTGAGGAGCGTAGCTGTCCATGGTTACATGTGACTTGCAGTCAGAATGACACAGGAAAATCCATTGAAAATGAGCTTATTCCTTTATCATAAAAAATTTAAACCTGCAAATAAGCAATAACAAATAATTAAAAGGTCTGTAATAATCTCACTGCAGAGAAGCTGAAATCAGCTGTGGGCTGAGATGCACAGTGGCTAGAAGAGCTCACACCCCACACTGGCGGTGTGAGCCAGGCAAGTGTGGGCACTCACTGCACGTAGCTGTGGTGAAAGCTGAAGTCTCCACCCGGAGTGCCTGCACACACATATGGCCACCCTGTGAATTTTAGTTCTCAGAAAAGGATGTGGCATACTGATATCAACTCCTTTGTGGGAGTTAGTACAGTCCAAACAGAGCAAGGATTCAAACTTTGTCTAAACTGAGGCCTGCAATTCATACTGACACAGAAATCAGCCCCAGGGTTGGTGTAGGCATTGTGGTATAAAAGTACCACTTGGCTAAAAGTACCACGTGGCTAAATTTCAGAAATTCAGATAACATTGTATCTGCAACAGCATTATTGCCTTCTTTTGTGACTATCACTTGGTTCCACCTGGGCTCTTCACAGTGTGCTGGGAAAGCTGTACTTGCAAAGCATTCCTAATGGAGGCAAGTGGGTAACAGGGATTTCAATCACAGCCCTGTATCAGCAAGCACAACAGAATTCATTCTTAACATTGAAGCCATTACTGCTTCATTATTTATTATTTCAGCAAGAATATTGCAAATATTTAGACATTGCAGAGCAGGCTATCATCCAGACAAAAAAAGATGTCCCTCCTAAAGCGCTAAATGAGTGTAAATTAATGACACTAATAAAACAGCTTATTACAAAATATCATTGGGGATGAACACTAACGAAGCACAGAGGGTGCGCACGTTTGTTTAGTGATTTTTACTTTCCTGTTCTTTATTGCCCTCCCACAAGAGGGGCCGCAGCGCCCGAAGCACTGCCGGGCTCTGTCACCTGCTCCCGGCTTGTCACTAGAGGGCGACGAAGGCTCCCAGACGAGGGCAGAGGTTCCCTGCAAAGCCTCGACTTCCACGGAACAATTTCTTTTCTTAAATCCTTAAATCCTGCGTTGTGAAATGGGCTCAGCCAGATCCCACGGGGAAGCAGCGCTTTGGCAGCTCATAACAACTGGGAAGTTCGGTGGAACCTGCTGGCACCCTGCACCTCTCAGCACAGGACCTGCTGTGTGACCTCCCTTCCCCTCCAGTGGCAGCTGGGTTGCAGCAAGACAGATGAGCAAGGGGTATTCATTTATTACTATGTTATTGTAATTTTTTTATATTCCGGTCAGGTCCCATGAGAGTGTGGGACTGGCAAGGAGAAGGAAAGAAAAGATCGTTGGTTGGTTATGGAATAAGGCTTTCAATAACAATTAATGCAGGCTAGATTAGAAGCACAGGAAATACCAGACTTGCCAGTTTTTCTGTGTTGATTTTCACACACTTTCTGTTTTTCCAAATGCTATATCTATTACTTTTCCCCAAGACTCATAATGGAACGTAACATCACTACTGTGTTGTATGTGTGTGTATGTATATATATGCACATAAACATATATAAACACACACATATACACATGTTATGTACGCACATATGTATACACAATGTGTATGTACACAAATATATGCACATATTTGTAGTCTATACATACATATGTATGCTTATATGATGATGTATGTGTTTACATGAACTTCTAGTTCACAAAGTTGGCATTTTTCCCAGTAACTTTCTGCTCAAGTGTGGGAAAAGAAGAGAGAACTTGTTAACCAAAACAAGCTTATTCTAAAGCACCCTGCAGATGTTAATTTAATATATGGGCAGTTTAAGTAGAAAAGAAAATGTAGAAAAAAAATCTGTAAAAGTGCATTCAATGTTGAATAGCGACTGCTTAACTTCTAATTTAAAATCCTCCTCTGCTTTTATTTCCCCATTTCTTTATTCAGGGTTAACTAAAATGCAATTTAATCTGTCTAAACAATATCAGCACAAATACTAAGGCCTTTTAATTTGCAAAAAACTTTACTTACAGAAAACATTAATTTTACACTTGTGAGTAGCACAAACTGATTTCAAATGGGCCAAAAATACACAAATTGAAGCCTGTCTATAATTTCATTAGCCATGTTTTGTAGATTTATTTTAGAGGCAAAATCCCCCCTAGGCTGTGAAGAGGAAAATTGTTGAATGGGAGAAATAATTTGGGGGCTTTTTTCAGCAAATGTAATGATTAGACCAGTTCTTTCCACTAATTATTTCTCTTGGGTTTATGTTGTTTTAAAATAGTCTATTGTTATCTGATGTCAAATCAGTGAACTCCCAAGTTCAAACTATATAGCCTAAGAAGAAAGACATATGAGGCAGAAAGATCATGAGATGTCACTGCAGAGCTGGGCCTACAAAAATGTTCTACTGGTTAATAAACCAAATACTCTAACAACTAATAAACCCAAATTTAAGTCTGTCTGAATCCACCACTGCATTCCATAGTCAGGGGAAGTTCCTAATTTTAAAGAGCATGTCATTACAGTTACGGTTTCATGAAGATGAACCTTGGACACTGAAGGTTTGGACCAAAACTGTGCCTTTAAATCAAATGAAACCTTCAATGTGTGGATGGTCCAGCTGAGGGACTCAGCTAATTTTGTAGGAATTCTTATCTTGTGAGGATAAATCCTCACAAGGATAAATCACTCTCTGTTGAGTGTCCAAGGTAGCCCCCAGAAAACCACACTGCAGTACCTGCAAAATGCGGATGGTGATGATAACGGGGCCCCTGTAAGCCAGGAAAAAAATGATAATTTCTTTGCTGTTACAGTTCTGATGAAGGTGTGGGAAAAGCAAATAAAGCAAAATTCAAATTGCACACAAACATACATGTCCAGACACACACGTCCATTACGCAGCCAGGAGCTAATGATGATGGTCAACAGTGTCTCCACCCCTGTTTGTGACAGGCAATGTAGCCTAGCAGGCTGTCCTGGATGTCCTGCTGAGGCACAGAGCAGTAAAGAATGAGTGAGCATGGCAGAGGGACTGCAAAGGCACCAAGAGGAACCACTGATGCTCCCAGCATGTGGGCAGAAGCAGGATTATCAAGGAGGTTTGTCCACTATCGGGGTGATACCTGACAACTTGGACAAAGACTGAAACTTCTCTACAGATCAGGAAAGAAATGTGTGATATGGTGTATCCAGGTTTCCAACACTGATAAATGCTGTGAAAAGGGAAGAGTCAAATTCTCCACTGTTTCCCTCTGCTACCATCAATTTCCATGACATCAAGCAAGGAAAGCAACAAAACAGCTAAAAATATGGAAAAGAACTGAATTACCTCTTCCGCGTCAATCTATTATTGCACAGGACATTTTATTAAAAATCTCACAGATGCCATTTAGAAAAGAAGATGATCAATGTCAATGCAGCTCTCTGCCAAAGTGTTCAGTATTGTACTGGAAGTGGGGAACGGCAACTGAGATCTATTTTAACAGCATCATTTCTCAGCTTCTCCCATAATCAGTTTGACTTCTCAGCAGTCAGAGGGACATTTTTTTCATTCTTTTAAAAAATAAATCAATATTAAATCTGAACGCACATCAACAGGTTTGCTACTATCATAATAATAGAAGGGAAGCGGCTGAGACCTAAAAATGAAAGAGTTCAGCACAGAAACAGAAACCTGAGCACTTGTAGGAAAGGACATCAGACTCACGCTGCGAGTGTGAACTCAGATGAATGATAAACTCAGTTTCAATGGCCTTGCCATGGTAAGTTTAAGTTAGCGGGTTCTGAAGCAAGGGTCAGGCTTACTTGAAATGACATGAGAAAAAACCTGTGAGAGGAAGAACTGAATCTCTGGTATCAAGTTTGCCTCCTTCTCTAGAACACAAGTTGGGAGTTTTTTTCCTACACTGGCCACGGTAAATAGCATTACTAAAACCACAGTAGCTGTTACTGGTAGTACAGAAGGAAACCGAGAGGCAGCGTGTAAACTGCACCCTGCATGATGGGAAAACGATGACACAGGCGAAACTCATGAAAGAGTACATTCTCTTACTGATGTGAAAGCATTTATTGGCTTTGCATTTTTGATTCGCATTACCTTCTTTCTAGAGAAAAACACGTGGCAGTAGTACGGAAAAATGAGTGTGACGAGGTCAGAACTTGCTTATGAAACACAACCATGTATCCTCACAGTGAACAGGTATTAGAACAGATTTCATTTTCTCACGTTCTTTCTGACACTCACCCCCTAATTTATACCAATTAAATTTCTCTATTTGCACTCCTTTATGTACTAATAAATACATCTGGTTTTGCCCTGCTTATATTTTTTGTCTCTTAATTCCTCTTCATCCAAGGTGATGGATGGATATCACTAAAAGGGGACTAAGAATATTTACATACCTCTGTAAACTGTTCAAAAAGCAGATGGAGAGTCTAGGTAACATTACTACTGTTAAGGAATAGCAATTTGCAGTGTATTTTGACTGTGTCAGATAAACATTCTATTTTTTTAATTAGATGTAAATCAATAATTTGAGGAGATATTAATGATTAAGAAATATTGAACAAAATCTGCAACAGTTTCCTAGTAATTGGACCAGTTATGATGGATGTTTTACTTTATTCAAGATTTTAGAAAGGGTCCTGTTGAAGACATTTATTAATTAGACTATAGGGATTTTTCTTCTTTTTTTTTTGTATTGAATTAGAAAATTCTTGTGAGAGAGTGGCTTCTACAAAGATGAGGCAAGTAAATTTATTACCTTGGGGTGAAAAACTTGGTAAACTCACTGTGTGCACTTCCTTTTACTTCACTGAAAGCCAAACATGTCACAGTCCCCTATTTAGATCACAAAAGAACAGAGAAAAGGAACAACTGGTAATGGGAAAATGATTATAAACCTTACTGTAAGACGTGATTTGGACATCTTTGTATTACAGCTTTCATGCAGCTGTGTTATTATGATGTAACAAAGATGGAAATAACTTACGTTTTGAGAAGGATGTCAGTCAATAAAAATCTATAGATTACCAGAATCTGCTGGTTTCATTTCTTGAAGCCCTCTGAGAACTTTTTTCCACTATGAACCACTAAAGAAATGCTCTTGTAAACATTAAAATCCTGTTGACTGAAAGTAAATAGACCCCACAGAGTTGCTTTCTTGTGACTAATCTACTTTGAAGATTTTTCACTGGTCATTTTCCTATTAACCCCTACTTCCTGTAGGTTTTGGGTTGTTTTTCTTGGGCAGGGATTTTATTTGTTTGTTTGTTTTGTGTTGTTTTTTTTTTTTTTTTTAAATGGAGAAACTCAGTTAGAAATTGGAACTAATCACAATGTGACCTTTTTACCTTGGCTTCCAGCCATGTGGAGTTAGAACCTTGACCTATGGTGCCTGAGTAACACGTCAAGAGCATCTGGAGCTCTGACCTGCTAGCAAACTATCTAGGTATTATTAGAGTAAAAACTGAGAAAAAAATATTAACTAGAGGAGTAATTGCAGTTTCAGTTTCTCTCCAATGCAGTGACTCACAGGATTTCTGAAGAAAATAGGCGCAATCCAGAATCTTTTGGTAAGAAGACCGTTTCAAACAAGATTAGTTAGTTATCAGCAGATTGAAAATACTCCCTTAGATCAAGTTGTGAGATACATGAAATAAACCCCACAGCCAAGTCTCAATAACGAAGTATCCATGGCTCTAGAGTCACCAAAAAAATTCATTAGTACTCTCAACAAAGTGAGGGACTCAACTGAATATACAGATTGATTCCCTTTATAACCTAGATTTCTCCAGTATGTTATATAACTTATGTACTATATTTGCCAAGACTGTGCACTATTTGCTCTGTGCGTGTGTCTACACAGGCACAGAAGTGTGTAATAACAATATATAAACAGCTCCTATGATATGTAATATAATTTCTATTTCTATACAACATTTCATAATACCAGGTAAACAAAGTTTTTACTCCAGAATTTTTATTTGAAAAGGTTTTTCCTTTTAAAAGCCTTGTAGCTAACTTTCAGGGGAAATAACACACTGAAGCAACGGGATCTTCTGTACCTTGCAACAACCCCAGCAGTCATGTTAGTGCCTATGAAAGATGTCTCAGATGGACATATAAAGGGAAATACAAATTAAGAACCTGTTTTCTCAAAGATCCCAAGTTATAGAAACATAGGACTGGCATCACCCTGGCAAAGGAATAAGAAGTAGATGGACCACCATGCCCCTAAGTTAACTGATCCCACAAAAAGGAATGAGGAAAAAAACAAATGCTGAAAAAAATACTGAAACTCCTCCCCCAAATGCTGTAGGTATCTCCCCACTTTTTTTTTTAACCTTGCTTTCTATTTGCTGTTCATTATGGGAAAGAAGTACTAGGTGTTCCAGCTTTACCATCCAGTGGTATTTTTCTGCAATCATCAGCTGCATCTGAGTAAGCAGAGCTATTTTTAAATCCCCAGCCACCTCACACAGTAAAGCAACCACATAACTGCAGAGTCATGCACAGCAAGGGGAATCACTCCTCTTGGTTTGCGGCGTCATACAAAGGGGAAAGGCAAACAAACTATATCCCATACATTTTCACAAATGTGTGACTAAGTCTCAGTTTCAGAATCTGTCCTTACCCATAACAAAATGTTCTCTGAAATTTTCCTGTAGTTGCACTAACATGGTTAAGTCCAGGTTCTGTCAGATTTCTTTTGGTGGCAAGAAAATTTCAGAAAGTCACGAGTACAGCCATGACAGCCACTTTCCTGGCTGACACATCAAGGACCAACCTGGGGACCTCCAGAACAAGAAACGTGACAGTCCTGAGCACTGAACCCTGATAGCGTAAACTGCTGTGCTAACACTTCTGCTTTTTCTTTTTTGGCACATAGATTTAAATACTTGATGTGCTTTGTTAAACAAATATGTCTAGAAATGAAGTTCAGAACAATGCAAACTGAAAGAAACCAAATGCCTCATCCTACATCTCTAACGTGCCTCGTTTTCCCAGCAAGTGTCCAAGAAGCGACGTACCCGGTTCATTAAATAGCCATTAAATAGCCTGACTGTTCTATGTAAATCAGCATGATACAAGATGCTCAGCTAAATGTTAACATGACCCAGAGATTAATATGTAAATTGAGTGTATCCTAGGAGAGAGGTTCTTTACAGAGGTGTGCTGAGGGGGTCTGGTATCATTTATGCAAGGATCTGCACACGGCAGGATGTCACTGCATATATTCTGACCTCCCAGTATAAGCTTACTGATGTTTGACAACAGCTTTTAGAATTTTAAGTGGAAACACTAGAAGAGCAACAGTGATAAATGTTGCTGAACCTTTCAGTTTGTACAGGCAAACCATTTTCAAGTGTGTGGCAGAATTTCAACTTTCACTTCTCCCAAATACAGTGCAGCACACAGACTTCAAACAGAAAACAACAGCAGGCACATGGCAAGTAAAATAACCCAAGCTTTTCTTGGGGAAAATAAAATAGAGCAAATGCCATAAGGTCCCTTCAGTTACTCTGTGCTATAACCAGCAGCTCGGACACTGCGATAAGACAGTTCCTTACAAAGATTTGTGGATTTATTCCATTATGAAGTTTGTTTGCTCTTGCAGTCTGATCTCTGTTATCCAGTCTGCTTCTGTATTAGCATGCTCCTGGGAGCCTTTGGGGGATAAAATGACTACATCTTTAAGAGCATAGTTAGGGGACTATTTGCTCAGTGGTCAGACAACTTGCACCGGACTCTGATAAGGATTTTCCACTTTCAGCAGCCTCACAAGCAGCCTCCTGCGAAGGAGGAATGTGCTGAAAGGAGGAGTCAAATACCCAAAACCATGTGCCAGGGCACGTGCTGTGTGCCTCAGGCTATAAACTCAAAAATCTGGAGGATACAAAGCAGTACTTACATTATTCTGGACACCTTAAAAAAACAAACAATACCCCACCCTCAACACCTTAGGGCTGTAGCACAAGCTCTGAATCCAGTGTACCAGGATCCCTACAGTGCTGCTCAGGCAGGGACCAAGGCTGTTGGCCTGAGCTTAAAAGCAGCTGCAGGTTACATGTGCAATACTGCTTGAAATAAAGAAAGTTAAAAACCCCTTACATGAAAACTAGGGATGTGAACCAAAGACTGGCTGTGTATACGTAGTTTTTAAGCTGGATGCTGCATCATGCAGCCTGGGAAGCAGAGCAATCTGCCAGCCTGATTTCCCAGGCAAAAGATGTGTGAAGGGGGGCTATTCTCAACCCCTTTTGTTACGACCCTCATCACTACAAGTTTCCATAGTGTTGCTGGGTGGGGTTTCTCTGCTTCAGTAAAGGAGGAAATATATGGAAAAATAATCTTTTTGAACAGTTTGCTCCACGGAAATGGCAGGATGGCTTCTGCATATTAACCCACTACATCACACTTTGGATCACCACCAGCCAAGAGTACATATTTCACAGAATCATGGAATCGTTTAGGTCGAAAAGGACCTTTAAGATCATCAAGTCCAACCATTAACCCATCGCTGCCAAGTCCACCACTAAACCGTGTTCCTAAGAGTCACATCTTTTAAATACCTGCAGGGATGGTGACTCCACCACTGCCCTGGGCAGCCTCTTCCAAAGCTTGACAAACCTTTTGGTGAAGAAAGCTTTCCAAACGTCCAATCTGAACCTGCCCTGGCACAACTTGCATCAAATACACGTGGTGCGGGTATTTCCCAGTTTGCCTCCATACCAGTTGCTACACGCACATGTCTTCCCATCTTATCTTCTGCAAGAATCAAATAACATCATATTACTTTCAAACAAGTGATGCACATGCCGGGAAAATGAAGTACGTCTCTCACACAAATCCGAAATGAAGAACCATAAATGGCAGAGATTAATTCAAATTACTCAGCGTCATCCTTCAGAAGTAACAGTAATAATACACTTTCGCCACTCCCCATCATATTGAGCACGCTACACTTTGAGACAAGTATCATTTCCCCATTCTGCCACATCTCATGATGTGTTTAGCTAAACCTATCCAGTCTATGAACAAGCCAAATGGGGAATAGTCACTGCAAAGCTGACACTTTCAGAGAGCTGGGGAGAATTATGGACACTATCCATTTCCACACATGGGGAAACCTGTGTACTCAAGGATAGGAACAGAGGGATTTGGAGAGGCTGGCAGGACCCTTCTGCAATATCTCCTCATGGATCCTGAAGATTCCAAATTTCTTTGTAAGACTAAAACCACAGCATGACAGATATGGACCAAATCACCACTAGGCTGACTCCTCTGGCAAGGCTCCTAGCATTTGTGCACTAGTGAGGAACAGCCCATGAAATTCCAGGCAGTCCCTGCAGCTCCATACTGAAACAGCAGCATGGTTTCACAAACTGCACAACAAGCAGGGACAGTGCTTCTCTGCCCCACGCAAAGGCATCTCTTCTTTCCAACTGGGCACCTGAAGGACCACGAGACTCTCAAACTGCTCCCCACACAGAGTAGCCAGGAACCCCCTTGGATCACCGTGGTTCTCAGACAATGCACAGGAGGGTCAGTTTCTCAGTTCCATTTGCATCTGCCCAAGACTATTAGATCCCTCGTCTGCAATCCCATGTGTAGGCTGCTGCAGGAATAAATACATAGTCATCACCCTAGGGATAACAGCACTTTGAATATCAGAGGAGTTACAGAAAACCCATTGACACGACAGGTATCATGGTTCCCTTGTGGCAAAACCATCCTGTAGTTGTTGTGGAGATATGCTGGTACATTTTGAAGGCGCTGTTCTGGCAGATACTGGTCCCATTTGGCCTATATTGCTCTGCAGGAAATGTTCTTCTGAGAATTTTGCTGAGGTTGGATACATTATTAATAAAGATAGGAAACAGAGGGGCTGGAAAATATCTTTCAAGTGTAATGTTCTGGTATAGATTGACATTAATCCATGGGTGAACCTGGAAAGGGGACAAATTTTCTAACTATTCTAAACATAAATTTTGCTATTAGCAGTAGTCATTAACAAATTCTGATCCTATTATTATGAGCCATTACATCTAGAAAATTGCCTATTCTTTTACAAAGTCTTTTTGGTATTTTTAGCTCAAGCATTTTGTGCTTCTTCAGCTCATAATCTTTTGATATTATAAGCAACTTTGAACAAATCTCTTGATATCTCACTGCTTTCAGGTATCCTCATTCCAAAATAGAGAAAAAAAAGTTCCTTGCCTGCTTTCATTCTACTAAATGAAAATTGCAAGAGCCATGTAAATGTATCAAATATTGGTATCTTCCCCAACCTCTTTTTGGAATAACACTTCTTGTATGGGGTTTGGTCAGGATGGAGCTAATTTTCTTCACAGCAGCCCCCATGGTGCTGTGTTTTAGATCTGAGACCAAAGCATTGCTGGTAACAGGGCAGTGCTTTAGCTGTTGCTGAATTGTGCTTGCACAGCACCAAGGCCTTCTCTGCTTTTCACTCTGCCTCCAGGGAGCAGGCTGGGCATGGGCAGGAGGCTGGGAGAGGGCACAGACAGGACAGCTGACTCCAAATGTCCAAAGAGATTTTCTGTGCTATTCAACGTCATGGCCAGCAATAAAACCAGGGGTGGCTGGTGTGTTCAAATGAGTCATTACTCAGAGGCTGTCTGGCCATCAGGCTGCTGGTTGGAGGTGTTGTGTGATCACCTTTGTATCACTTGTTTGGTTTCCTTTTCTTTTCTCTGTTATTAAACTGTCCTTAGCTCAGCACACAAGTTTTTCTTGCATAGCAAGAGCAGAGCAATGCCTCTTGCATTTGTGCCACTCCTCTGCTGTGGAGTGAAGGTGTGGATGGGGCGGGGCTCAACCAGCTGGGGTCAACCCATCACACTCCTCTAGTACCTCTGAAAATAAATAATGCCCAAAGCACAGTTTTGTTCTCAACAGCTAATCAATCATTTGTCTACTCTCATTATCACTCAAGTGAACTCCTTCACTTCACTTCCTTTAAGTTTACAAGAAACCTATAATTTTGCCTACAGGAAAGAACCATGAACCAAGAGTCGGATTCATTATCTGGCAAATTCATAGCTTTTCTTTCATTCTGAGACACTTCCTGCATAGCTCACAGGAAATAAGAGATGGGGGAGATTATGTTTCATTTTTCAAAGCTGTTGGGTCAGCTAATGGCCATCACCATTTGATCACCAAAAATACTACAAGAAGTTGTTCTATCTTTAAGTCACAGTACTGATGGTGGAAACGTGATACAAAGAAGCAAAGTTTGTAGGGAGAGACAGACCAACTAAACCAAGGAAGTAGAGATGATCTCAAAAGGTCTTTGTTTATTTCTTCCCAGCTATATCAGAGGATCCAACAGGAATACTCTCCCTCTGAGCCCTACCTCTCTTGTAACAATATCTCAAAGTTTTTTAGAAGGTGTACTTTCAGTAAATACAAGATCATGACAACTTTATAAATAGTTCTCAGAGAAACAGTAATATCTCCAAAGTCAGTTATATGAAAACTGTGACTTGAAGTTCAAAACCAGTGTTTCTGAAACCAGTCCTTTTAAAGGTGTCTGTGTATTTTATCTGCACACACTGGAACTGGAATATCACAATTATACTAAATATGACTTACTTAAGACTAGCCCCAAAATAAGGCAGTAGATTTGAATATTCCAGATAATATTTATTATTTTGTTTATGTAAGGCCTAATATGATTAAATTTCTCACATTGACTTCTAAGCATTTCAGTCATCAGCAGATAAATGTGTCAGTTAATGGTCATAATGGGTCATTCTGTCAACCAGCTTGAAGTAAAAACTTTGAGATTTTGTCTTAAAATTAAGTAAGGATAAGCAAAGATTGAGTATAATCTTCATTCCATGAATCAAATACTGAATATTCTGCAGCCTTTTTGCCTTTAAGCCATCTACAGCAATGTCACTGTTGTCAGCAGTGGAAAACTCAAATGGCAAAGCAAACTAAGGTGCTATAAGACTTACTCAAAGTCAAGCAGCAAAATCAAGGCAAGAGACACCAGAAATCAGTGTCAATCAGTTCTCAAACTCTCTCCATTTAGATGGTGGCCTCTTTATTTATTCAGTTAAATATATTAGTGGTTTTCATCAGAAACTTTAATGAAAACCATACATCTAGGATTCCCTGTGGTCCTTCTACAGCTTAGGGCAAGAAGATAGTAAAGATTTTACCAAACAGCCACCTACCCTAAAATGTACATTAAGCCAGCAACAATCATAACATATTGCGTAAATATAACATAATTAAATGGAGAAAAGATTTAATTTAGAACTAAGAAGATCTATTCCTGTAGAAACAGGCATATTTCATTGTACCACAAGTGTAAGTTCCAGTGCCACGTGGTAGCTCGTACAAATTCAGCCCTGAAAAAAGCTGCAGTGGCTTTTTTTCAGGAGTTATCACTTTCAAGAAATGTTATTTTTTCTTATGGTTTCCTGATTTACTCTCCTACAATCCATACACATCTGCACATTCACATCTGACTCACTTACTGGGCTAGGGCTGAACAGATACTGGTATGCAGACTCCTCAGAAATACTATTTTCCTTCTCCCATTAATTCTGTTTGACTGCAAAAAGTGTCAAAATGCTTGTCTGCTTCAAGTACAATCTATGATAGAGAACACGCTTACCCTTCCTTATAAAAATATACATTTGAAAAAGAGATGAAGTTTTCAGCAGCTGGTATCCATATGGCATTAATTCTTCAGTCTGCAAAAAACTACATTAATAACTTGAATTTAAAACTCTGCTGAAAACTGCTTTTCCCTGTCCTGCCAGGGCAATTGATGGATTTTTTGCTTTATAGACAGAGTTCCAGTGGAACATTACCTCTTGTCTCTCAACTGAACACTAATCAGAATTTTGGGAAATGTTGTTATTTCTGTAGAAATGGCATGGATGTGAGGGAGAAGAGTGAATGGTGGGGTAAGGACACTTCCACTTTCTTTTTCTAGTTACTTAATTCCTCCCAGCACTTCTTCAACATTCTACTTCTTCTACTTCTGAGAACTATTTCAACATGTAGTGCCAAGGACACTCTAAGAAGTCTTCAGTACTTCTTTTTCTAATTTAGGTAAAGAATTTCTACTCAACTACAATTTCTTTTGAGGTTTCCGATAGTCTTAGGAAATCACCTTTCCCAATCATCCTTTAAAACAAACGTTTAAAATAAAACATATAAATCAGAAATTTCTCTAACCAAACTCTAGTGGTCCATTTGCTCTCTAGGTCAGAAAAGCTAAACATCAGAAACGTGTAAACAGATTTTTTTCTAGTTAGAATGAGTAGTCTGGATGAGAGACACCATGGACACTGCTTTAGGAAGCTTAATTACACAACATTAATATATCAAACAAATCCACAAACAATTTGGTTTGTTTCCAGTCTTGCAAGTGAATGCCTAGCATTTAGTCATGCTTAATAATTTTACTTTTCCCACTCAAATTAGTCATACTTCTTAATTTTATTTTCCCCCCTTCAAATTAGCTTTAAAACTGCCTGGCCTTTGAGGAAAGATGAATAACAGCAACCAGAAAGCTCACAGCACTTTATATTAACCAAAGCAGAAAATCCAATCAATATATATTGAAACCCAAAAAAATCAGTAATATGGATTGTATGTTAAGCATTAGGGGAGTTTTTCCTACAACCCAGAATACGATTTGTCCGCAGCATTTCAAAACATCAGATTTAGGAAAAAAATGTTCTATGACATCTACAAGCCAGCATATCCTGCACTGCTCACCAGGAATAAATAGAGAAAATAATAAATAAATAAATAAATAAATAATGGGCAAACCTCAAAGTTTTATACAGTACAAGCTCATAGAACTTGCCTCTTAGTAGGAGTAGTGGCTATTTAAGCCTGTGAGTATGGAAATGGCCTAAAGCAGTTGGTAACTTATGTCCAACAAAGAGAGGGCTTTGTACATTCCTGTAAATAGAATTACAGCTCAAAAATCAGTGACATCAAGACAGACTTTCCTAAAGGACTGAGTGCACTGCTTGAACTTCTCGGATCAAAAGGCAGCAATAGCAACTGAAATGAATTCCAGTTTGCAAGGTCAGACCCTGTGAATTGGTACTATTGTGCCACGGGCAAACAGAAGAGAAACTGCAAAAAGTAAGAATATCCATGAGAAACTAAAGCAGGGCCTGAAATGGCTGAACACACGGAGGGGATATATAAGTACCTGTGAGCCTGCACAGAAAGGTGAACTGCAGCAAAGATCCAAAGTGCTGAGGAGAAACAAGGCATAACAGAAACCTGTTGACTGGACATACAGACACGAATGGGTCAAGAGACTTGTGAGAGATCCATACAAGCATATATCCAGCTTATCTACCAACATCTATAAGGATGAGACTGAATCACCTTAGGCCATATAAATGTGAAAGCACCAATTCTTAGGGAAAAGCACAAGGACTGCTTTGGAGCTGACCAATGTCATGGTTCTTCATTCCGGTTATTTCAGCCTTACTGTGATGAAGAACATGGGAATCTGGGAATCTGCCCTATGCATCAGAATTGGTATTGACATCCTCCAAAGTTCAAACTGTACCCAAAAAAAAAAAAGTGTGGAAAAACTTACATTAGAAATAAATAAAGCCCAATCTATTTCCCTTAACTACACTAAATATTTTCATGTGTATAAACAGAAAACCATACTAAAAAAGGAATGTTGTGATCCAAGTCAGAGCCTCCATATGAGAGATGGCTGCATACGTAAGTCATAGCAATGAGTTCATCGAGTTTTGGGAATCCTGAAAGCCCTCCAGCTAACCTCTCACTGAGTTTGTCATTCCAGCTGTAGGACATGCAGAACATTGCATCACCAGAACATCTAACAGGATAATATAGGTAAAGGATGTTTAGCCCTTCCCATGTAAGAAGTGTAAACACACCTGCAGCTCGTAATTATTGTTAATCTATGAGTCACAGAAGCATCAACACTCATTGCTCTGCAGGAAAATCAGATTTTTGGACACACGTTGAGCTCTCAGGCAGGCATCTCACGTAGCAGTGAGTGTATCAGATTATTTCATTACATATTATTTTTTTCCCTTTTGCACTGCACAATCAACAGCAAAGGAAATGTGAACTGTTACTGCTTTTTTCAGCCTACAGCAGCCAGAGGATCACTCACTGCTTTGTAATCAGTTCTGCTTAGGTAAAAGAGCTCAAAGACATGTAACACTTCATAAGTGTCATTATGTCATGACTTACTCTCCAGGACAACTAGTGGTGACAAGACCACAGGGTAAACCACAGCTTGATTGGTTGAACATCTGGAGTTCATAAGTAAAAAATATAGTTTCCTACAAATTGAGCAGATGTCACTATTTAGAAAATGACAGACCCCCCCCAATATGTTGCACAGCCTTGTTCCACAGAAAATTACACTTTTAGATATAAAGACTCACAATTTGCACTAATGTTACAGAGATAGAACTACTACATTCAGAGGAATTATTCTTTTCAGCTCTACAAATAACTCATGCTTTAAAATGAGATTTTAAATATATCTACATCTATGCACACCTACCTAATCTAACTACACTGTTCACCATTCTTCCTTCCTGGTTTCCTAAGATCTGCTTCACCTCCTTTTTGTTTCTAGGCAATATCTAAACACTTTCGTTCATATACTGTATGACATGACTCACACATTATAATAAGTTGTGACGTGCATAGAATTACTTATTCAAAACCACTTTGTTAAGATTTCTTTAACAAAATATTAGGTTAAATTTTTCCCACTTAAGTTTAATATCCTGTTACATCCTATATTGAGAAGGAGTTAAAGTGAACTTCACCTTGTATTTCACATTGAGACCAGTAGGGTACAGAAAACAAACTTTTTTTTCTTATATGAAGTCATGCAGAGCATACCTGTTGTTTATGCAGTTATTTGCTGACCAGAATTACCGTACTTAATAAGCCTTCATGATTGTCCAAAAGGGAAAAAAAAAAAGAAAAGCACCCACAAGCCTGCTGTTTATCAGCAAACTGGGCGAACAGCACACGAGAGGCAATCCAGGAAAAGCCAGGTACACTACGAAACATGTCTTAAGATGTGACTCATTCTTTGGCACCAGCTTCTTTTACTGAATTCCCAGGAATTCCTCCGCATTTCAGAACTGACAAAAGGAAACAGTCATCTATGGGCATTCCCGAGGACATATGGGATCAGTTTCTTACTCAAGACTTACGCAGGTCAAATTTCCCTGAAGTCAGTGGTGTTTTCCTCAGGGGACTGCTGGTTTTATCCAAAGCACTATTCATGCCAAGTTTTCAGTACTCGGATGCAAAGCTTGATTTTAATACATTGATACAATGCTACAAATGTAACTGTATTATAAAGGCTTCTGTTTGGTAGCTCACTAAATTCCGTGATGCTCGGTGTAAGGATATCACTGCCCCATCTGCAAGCACGGGATTGCCGAGTTTACTTGTAGTTTGCTATTTGGATTGGCAGGAAACCAAACGTTTCTCCATTTACAGGGCTTCATCATGCGTTTCTACAAAATATTTTGACAGTCAGCAAAAGCAATCTTGCTCCAGATTTTTCACTTAGCTCTGACTGTAAGACAGTAATGAAAATGTAACACTACGGTTTTTTCCCTTTTCCTACTACTGTACATGAAAACTGTAAAGTGCAGGGATTTTAAAGCAGGAACTTTACCTTCTTCACAGCAAAATCAGTGTCTTAAGGTTGTAGAATATAACTCTGAACAAGTAAAAAGTCAAAAATTGTATTCCCTCAAATCCCACACAGTGAAATTAAGGACAATTTCACTGTCCTTAATCATGGATTATTTACATTATTTATTAGATGAAATGGCAGATATGCCAGAGACCTGTACCACAGACAAGTGTTTTAGCCTTTTCTGTCACACAGGATCTTCTATGCACATAAAATTCAGTTATATTTTCAGAAATAGCTAAGCTAATGGACTATTTTGAATCTATTACTTGTAATATTTTGAATAACTTTCTAGCATAATTAAGATGACAAAATAGTGACTTTTCACCTCAAAAAAGCTTAATTGAATCACAGAATAATTCAGGTTGGGAGGAACCTCAGGAGGTCTGTTGCCCTAACTCCCGCTCAAAGCACTTCCAATGTTTGATTACCCTTAAAAGTTTTCCCTGTACTTGATTGCAACTTATCTCATTTGAATCTGCACCCATGGTCTTCATGAAAGGCTGAAATATTCTGTCTTGTATTTCATATGCACCACTACCATGAGACTTTTGCTCCATCACCAGCACAACTGTCTCAACTCTGAAATTCACCAACTTCTCCTTTCTTCACATTCCCATTCCTGTAAATTCTTCCATACAAATTTTTCACTGCTGTATCTTTTTACCCTGACACCTGCTAACACAGGTGGCTAATCTCTATCTCATCAATTAAAGTCTTATCTTTTTGCCCCCTCTACCAGTTGCATGTGGTGATTTTCACTTGCTCTCTGTTGGACAGTTGGGCTTCTTGGTCCAGAAACATCTCCTGTGGTTGTGCTGAACCTTGTGCAATAAGGCTGTGTGCACACACAGAGCTCCATGTTGTACACATTCTTATGCACACGCATACATATGCATACAATTAATATTATTACAAGCAATAACCAAATGTAATCTAGGCTTTGTTTTCATACTAGTTTAAGGCTTTTTCCTGCCATGCTGTTCCACCAGAATAGTAACATGGACATAACTAAACCAATCCAAAATATACTCTCAGTCCAGCTTACTGTACTCCCCGTCCTCCTATGAGAAACACCACACCAGCGTGACCTCTCTAACAGCAACATTATTGATTAACAAGTTCTGTCTCTACGCTGCCAATAAAAAAAGTTATTCCCCGCAGGGACAGCCAGTGGGCACCTGTTTGTTCAGTGTCAGGGAGCTGGTTTTGGTCTCGTCAGCTCATCCTGAGCATATAAACACTGGCTGGCGACATGAATTTTGATGTCTTCGAGGCCTTTCTTAAGAAAGATGCTCCTCCAAATCTGCACAGGCACGCGGCTTTTGAGGAGAGATGTGCTGCTCTGGGTCCGGAGCCACCCCCCTGCCACCGGTGCAGGTACAACACACACAGAGCATTTCCCGGGCGTTTTTTCTCCCGCTGTTGCCTCAGGATCTGGCGGCAGGGCCAGGGTGGGATGCAGGTGCTCCATCCCGGCCGGTCCCGGGAGGCGGAGCGGGGCGAGGGGCCCGGCCCGGGGCCGCCGCCGGCGGGGAAAGTCCCGTCCCGAGCCGGGAATTCCCGCAGCGGCGCCGGGAGGACGCCGCGCTCCGGGGCTTTCGCAAGGCGGAGCCGGCCCCGTCCTCCAGCTCCCCGAGGGACCCTCGCCCCGCCGGGACCCCCCGCTTCCCCTCCGCGGCCCCGCTCCCCGCCCAGCGCCCCTCCTGCCGCCGCCTCCCCTCTTTCCCCCCTCAGCCCGGACTTTCCCCGTCCCCTCGGAGCCTCCCGCTCGCCCCGGGGCTCCTCCCTCGCCCCCGGGTTTCTCCCCCCGCCCCCACTGCCTGTTCTCCCGTTCGGCCCTGCCGGGGTTCCCCGCCTGACGCTGCCCCCGGGGCCGAATCCCGGGCTGGCGGCCGGGGAAAGGGCTCCGTGCCCGCTCGGGGCTCTCCCGGGGGCGGAGCGGCCCCGCCCCGGCCCGGCCGAGCCCTTAAAGGGGAGCGGCCGCGCCTCCTGCGGCGGGGAAGGCGGAAGAGTGGAGAATCTGCTGGCAGGGCCCTGCTCTGCTTCGGGATTTTATGCACCTGTCCGGGTTACTGCTCGCCCTGGAGAAGGAGGAGAAGGGACCTGTCCCGGCCATGTGCTCGGTAAGCGAGGGCGGCAGCACAGACCCCTTCGTAGCCCGCTTCAGGCAGGTGGAGGAGACGCTGGAGAAGCTGCACCGGGAGAACAGGAGCCTGAAGAACAAAGTGCCTCGGTACAACGCGCTCTGCACCCTGTACCACGAGTCCGCGCAGCAGCTGAAGCATCTCCAGCTGCAGCTGGCGGCCAAGGAGGCGACGATCCGGGAGCTGCGGGGCAGCCTGGCCCGGCAGCCGCAGCCCCCGGCGCCGGGAGAGGCGGCGGCGGGCGCGGAGCCGGCCCGCTCGCTGGTGGAGAGCCTGCTGGAGCAGCTGGGACAGGCCCGGGAACAGCTCCGGGACAGCGAGCGGCTCTCGGCGCGGAGGGTGGAAGCGCTGAGCCAGGTAAAGCTTTGGAGCGCAGGGAGGGGCCCCGCGGGAGCGGCGGCGGCATCGCCGCGCGGCTCTCTAGAAAGTGAGGGGTTTAAGCGCAGCAGCGCTGGTGCGGAGCGCAGGATGCGGGGATTCTGCTCCCAGACTGCCCGCTCGGGTGATGGGAACAGCTGGGGGCGCGCAAGGGACGCGCCCGGCGCGGCTCAGGAGCACAGACACACGGGGAGTGTTTGCACCCTCGCCTAGCGATGCTGGTGCCTTTTACAGGACTTGCTCCAAAACAACTCAGCCCTCTGTATCCGACAGTGGCTTCCATTTAGCGTTAAGTTCAAAACCGTAAAATCCTAAAACAAAGACTTAGCGTGGCGTTATAAATCTTCATGCAACTGTTTTCATAAGGAAAAAAAGAAAAACAGTAAAAAAATCCGCCTGAATTTGGAATTCCATATTACTTATAGAAGACTACTTACTGAAAATTATTATCAGATGCAACAGTTTTCTAAGATGATGCCACCAGTTTTTATATTAAAGTGTAGTTTGTTTTTTTTCTTAAAATGCTCTTATGTATTGACATAAAGGCAGCATTTTTAAACTTGGAGAAGTATCATCTGACAAGTTTGGATTGTGAGGAAATAGATAGGGAAATCAGTATCTTTTTTGACAGAAAAAAAGTCTCAAAACTGCATCCCTCCCATCTACCACAAGTGCTGTTTTGGTTACTGTCATTAAGACTTTCCTGTGTCCAGTCTGAAATACTCAAAAGAATTTTAAAGCATTTGTTTCCAGATGAAGCTGCATTAAGTAATTTCCAAACTGAGAAACAGTACTCAAAATGGAAACGAGTATTTTTGTCATAAGCAGTCTCTTGACCTAATGCTTATACAAAACATTTTCCATATATGACACTCACCTAAAATACATTTTAAAAACTTCATGCTTGGAAATTTGTTATAAGAGATGATCTTATTGACACTTCGCAGACAGATGACAAACCCGTGGTATCTGAACATATTTTGAAGGCTGATGCTGTATATC
Organism: Lepidothrix coronata; assembly: GCF_001604755.1. Classification (NCBI taxonomy): domain Eukaryota; kingdom Metazoa; phylum Chordata; class Aves; order Passeriformes; family Pipridae; genus Lepidothrix; species Lepidothrix coronata. The sequence goes on along the minus strand of NW_016690265.1, from coordinate 3,224,876 downwards.
TTTAGCATTTAGCATGGGGCTAAAGAATTTAAATGTCAGTAATAAGAACAAGTGCTATTTCTCTGTGGTAGATGTTAAGATTTATTTCTTGAAAGAATAAAATTTTATGCCCAATCAGAACACTGAAATAACTGACACTGAAAATAATAACTGGGATGATAGAGTCAAGTTTGTAGCTGTCTCATGGTCTGTGCTGGCATCCAGGGCACCCTTGGTTCTGGAGGAGCAGTGCTGCTGAGGTTTCTGTTACCAGCATCTGCTACTTCTTGAGGGTATAGAGCACAAGTTTTTTGACAAAGTCAGGACTGGTGTATTTCAGGTGCATGGAACCACAGGTGGTTTGCCCCAGTCAGCAAGCAAACCTCTTCCTTCTCAAAACACCTGCAGAGGTGTTACCTTAATGCAGTGTGGATGCAGAGTTTCCAAACCAACAAGAACGTGCAGCAACAAGATACAGGGTTGTTTCCTAAGGGTGTGTCAGACCCCCTCACCTACCTTGGAGAGTCAGCTATGGCCAAACTAGAGCCACTGCTGCCCCACAGATTTTGTTTGCTTGTCCTTACCTTACTGTTCCCACCCTTTCTTAGGTGGGAAAAGTTGCCCTGTGTGCTACCTCTGCTTTATCCTTGTGACAGCACCAGGCAGTGAATGCACTGCATTGGGTTTTGATAAGATGACTTTACAGTTCCACTTTTTTTTTTTTTTTGAGGAAAATCTCTACTATCTGGTAATTTAGAGTGCAGGACCTGTAAGCGTTTCTCAGTCTCCATAGTTACTCCTTTTAAAAGTTTACTCCTTTTAAAATACATTGTTTCTTGTAAGTTCCATCTTCAATTTGTTGCTAAATTCATAAATATTTCCTGAATTTTGCTGCTTGTTCCTCCATTCTACAGACTAGAAAGTACTTGTATAGTTGCCCAAGAAGATTTTGACTGTGTGATCTGTCAGTTCCAAGGTCCTGTAATTATATAGAGATGAACTGGATTTTTTTTTAGTTTTTAGGTACTTTGCAGTGAGTATAGGAGCAATATGGAATAACTGCAACAGGGAATTCAGTCTTAGACATATTTTGGCTTTTGAGTTTACTTTGCTTTTAAGTAACTTCCCCTCCCCCTTCTGTTTAGGAAGTACAGAAGTTGCATCAGCAGCTAGAGGAGAAAAATGGAGAGATACAGCAGATGATAAATCAACCTCCATATGAAAAGGAGAGAGAAATCTTACGACTGCAGAAGACCTTGGCAGAGAAGGAGAAGGCTCAAGCCACCAGTGATGTTTTGTGCCGTTCACTCACCGATGAAACTCACCAACTTCAACGCAAATTAGCCTCCACAGCAGAAATGTGTCAACATCTGGCAAAGTGTCTAGAAGAGAAGCAAAGAAAAGAGAAGAGGAATTCAGATGACCAGATACCTACTGAAAGATCTAATCAGGTATTCTTATAGCTACTACTAAGTGTCTTTAAAGTCTTATTAGCTTCTACGGTGTTAATTACAATATGATAGTTGTAACTGAGGAACGGCGAGGTACATCCCTTTGAACAATTTCATGTAGGGTGTAAAGACTACCCTGGCAAGCTCTAAATAATTCCAAGTACCAAAAGTTTAGGACGGAAGCAGCTATCACTTTAACTTTGGCTATTTCATCTCATCATTGGATGCTTTTTTTGGGGAGGAGAAGAACTTGAGAGGTTCCTTTGACCTCAGCAATTCCACAACTACAATTCTTCTCTCCATATATAGGAGACAGTACCTTTCTTATACCACCCTGTGCTTCTGTGCAGCACTAGATGGTGCTGTGTTTTTGAAGGGGATCTCTCCTGATTGCCTATTTAAGTATCAAAATCACAAAACAAAATAGAGATATTTCAAAGTAGTATTTATATTAAGAACTCTAGAGCACGTGGTTTTCTCAGATCAGGATTTGGCTTTGCACATGTAGTACAGACCTACAGAAAGTTGGTTAGGGAAGAATGAGTCAAGGTGTCTTACCTTTTTTTGGTTTTTTTTGGCTCTGGGATTCCCCCTGGCATCCCACTGCAAGGCCAAGTTTCTCTTCAGGAGAGATGTTTAGAAAAAACGCTTCACAATAGGACGGTGGCAGAAACACTACTGTGGAGAACCAACACCTGGATTTTGGTGTACTTTGCTAATGGCTCTCTGGCTTTGCCACATCATCACCTCAGCTGAAGCTTTTCAGTGTAGGGTAGAGGCAGATCCCGTTGTTCTGTTGCTGCAGAAGTCCTGATGGCTTAGAGTCTTTAGGTAATTCATTATAACACCACAAGGAAATAACATTAGCAGTGCTGCCTCAAATAACTGGTCAGAGTATTAAGTAGGGTGCTACAGCCAGTTCTCACAGAAAAGAATAATTCTGTCTCATGCTCTTTCTCCTATGTGTTGGTACTGCTTTTTTCACATGACCACTTATCTGTGCTGACGTGCTCATGCCTACTCTGTAAAACTTCCCAGCAGTGTTTCCAAAGAAAACTTACTCATGTTAAAGTTACCTGTAAGAAATACTTAGAGGTTGAGTAGATACAAGAAAAAAGGACTTTGTAAAGGACTCGAAACATTTGGTATTTTTGAGGAAAATTTACACGTATTTTACATGTAATTGATAGACAGGAAACTTGATTGACTTTGATATATGTAATAAGTAGCTAACCTTGTACAGTGGGGACTTCCCTGTTGAAGAGGAGAAATTTCAGATGCCACTACTAGCTGATTCTAGGGAATTTTGCACAAAAGTGTTCTATATTACTCATGTACACCGGGGTTTTTTTAAGCAGATGTCACAACTATAAAGAAGAGGTATCATTTTAGTCAATTATTTAGCAAGCAGGGTTTTTTCCCCTCAGTAATTTCTTCCTAGTACTGGCCAAAACTGACAGTAATAACAAAGCAAGATGAAGGCATATCTCTGCCTTTGTCATGCATTCTGCCCCTCCAGACAAGTGGTTTTCCAAGGAGTTTTTGTAACCTGCTAAGCTCTGTTGTCACCAGGTCTATTTAAAAGCAGTACCAAGGTGGTAAAAACCTTAGTACAGTTTTCCTTTACTTATTAATAATAAAAGCTGTAGGCTATACTATTAATATTTAGAAACACACTATATAGAAATAAATAGATCATTATTTCATTGATAGCAAATAGTTTTAGAGGAATTTAAAGAAAAAGGTTACTTCCAGTTTAACAGCATAGCCAAATAGCATCTGGGATTTTTATGTCAAGTAACATTTACCTTATCTGCAAATTACAGGTTTTAGACAATGAAACTTCACTTCAAGCTCTTATCTGCAACCTACAAGATGAAAACAGGATGTTAAAACAAAAAGTGGCTCACGTGAGTACTTTCATTTTGTTTAAGAGTTGATCAATTATTTGGAATTACAGTAAACTTGGGACAAGGCCTGGTTAATCTAATTAAATGTAAGGCAATTCTTCTTAGTCCTTTCAACATAGTTTTTGTTCCCTTAGCCAAGAACAGCTTCTTACATTATTTTTAACGTATTGGGTTTTCGTTGTTAAAAATACAGTGCAGAAGATTTTCGTGTTCCTTCCACGCATCAGTATTGCGCTCTAGGAGAACAGCACTAGGACTAGGGTGACCACCAACCCCTTCCATTCCACATTATTTAATACTGTCCCTTTGGACTGGGAGAGGGGAAAGGCTGCCTGTGAAGAGTCTGCCTTACAACGTGGTAACTCCTGCTCTCCTGCACAGTGGTTTATCCACACTCAGTGGTCGGGTCAGCATGTTAGATTATCTTTCAGAGAATTCTGGTCCTGCACATAAAGACAGTTTGTGAAAGCTTGGAAGTTTTTGTCTTCCTGTTCTTCATGTCTCTCCTGGTTAAACTTTCAGGTGGAAGATCTGAATGCAAAATGGCAGAAATACGATGCGAGTAGGGATGAGTATGTGAAGCGACTCCACGTGCAGCTGAAAGAGATGAAGACACAACTGGAGCAGCAGCACGGCCTGACTTCAGCACAAACTAATTCTGACCTGATGCACAAGGAGATATTCCGGCTAAACAAGCTACTGGAAGAAAAAATGAATGAATGCATAAAAACAAAGAGAGAACTAGAAGACATGAAGAAGGCTAGTGAAGGAGATAACGAGCGCATACAAATGCTGGAGCAACAGGTCATTAAATTTCTTTTTCCTAGAAGTAGGAATTCCTAGTTTCTTCCTAGACCACTGAAGTTCAAGGGGAAAAAATGAATTTATTTTCTGGACATTTGCCAGACATTTGCCAGACATTTGTCTTTCCACATTTGGCTATACAGACACTTAACAACACAGATTTAAAGGAAACTTGCTACTTAAAACAACTGCATGTGGTTCTGCTGGCCTTAATACAAAATATGAAAGACTGTAAAAGAAATACAAGTACCTGTGAAGTACAGATATGATAGAGAAGATAATGCAGAGATTCTGGGAATAAGTAACAAAGGAATCACAGCCTCAGCTTTTCAGTCTCATCCACAAATGCTCTAACTTAACAAATATTAACATAATAATTCTTTTTCAGGTCCTCGTTTATAAAGACGATTTCACATCTGAGAGATCAGACAGAGAACGAGCACAGAGCAAAATACAAGAACTTCAGGCAGAAGTTGCATGTTTGCAACACCAGCTAGCAAGAAGACAGGTAAGAAAGCAGCATGCTACTTTTTCAACTAAAGCATGTCAACAGTATTCTAGACTAAAATATACTTTTAAATACATTTTTAATAAAATCTTAGTACTTCTAAAACCATTTCAGCTCAGTGCAGCTGTCAAAAACTTACATTATTTCATAGTCAGTTCTAGTAGATGCTTCCCAGTACAGATGTAATATCCCTTTCCAGTCTATTTTCCTTCCTATTTTTGGATCAACATAGTAAGGGTGAATTCTTGGAATGAAGACAGCTGTGACTTTTGTAACAGTGGCATTTTTAAAGTAGCATGCTGGCTGTGTTCTGATATTTCTACAAACCTTCTTTATAACTATATTAAGAACACTGCAAAACCTGATTAGTAATTTATTTACAAATATCTGATAAATACTTGAGCAGTGTTTCAGATAAAGGTGATAAAACATCACCTGTTAAAGAATATCTTTTTACTGCATCGTTTTCAAGAGCTCTTCTTTCTCTTTCTAGGACTCAAGAGACACAAGTAGTCATTTCAGAGTTCACGCTGGTAAACAAAATCATCTGTACCTACAGACGAATGTGGAACATCTACAGGGCAACAGCCCAGGCCAAACAGGCACGAGAAGAACACCTTCACAGTCTGAACAAGCTTCTCCTCCTGCGGACAATGGAAACTCGGGATCCGAAGGCAGGGCACAGGGTGAACTCAGATGCCCTCATTGCATGAGGTTTTTCAGGGATGAACTCAGCGATGAATTCCTCAAGCACGTTGCTGAATGTTGTCAGTGACCGCGGGATATGAGGGGGTGTAAGTCAATCACTACTTTATAGACATAAAACTTGGCTCTATACATATCTCCTACAGTCCTAAACAAGAGTAATTCAAATGGAGAGCTCTTGGGAATTAGGAGAATGAACAATATCTACCTCTTGCTTAATTTCACCTTCTCTTGGACTGTATGAAAGGCCTCAAGAGAAAGCAAAGTGTTTTTCTGAAAAATTATTTTTGACAGCTACAAAGAAGAAGGCAAGCATAATGCAAATTCTACTACAACTAAACTGAAACCTACGGTGGTAGTTCAGCTTCAGAGTGCAGCTTGACTTGTATTTGGGTCTAATTCTCTACCGCAGTCTGACAGCTTGTGAAAAAAGTTACTGAACTTGAAATTTTCCTCTTCTTCCAAAAATGCAGGCTGAAGAACAGGGAGGAACATTTTGACAAAAGATAGGAAAAATCTTACTGTGCTTTATCTGGATTAAAAGCGAAAGTATTTTCTGGTCTATTGATGCTGAACTTTCAGACGTATCATCTGAAAATCCTTGTGTTTAACTGAAATCAGAAGAGATAAAAAAAACCATAAAAGGGCTGGTTATTGACTAAACTAGCCTGTCTTTTTGCACAGAGACAAGGTACAGGGATATTTATATTTTCTGTGCCATAAGTAACTATTTTACAGATTTGTAAATGTGTATTTGTGTAATTATTGATTATATTCCTATTTTACCTAAGGATTATTTTTATAATAAAAGTGATCGTGCAGTTGCTTTACTACATTAGTAAGGGGGTTGAAAATCTCCCTTTCAGTGTAAGTATTTAAATGTGAAATAGTCCCAGTGGCTATACTAAGGGCTAATTAAAGGTCACTGCTTCAGATATGACTTATTTCATTACTTCAGTGATAACCAGCTTCTCAGACTATTTTCAAATATGTTGAAAAAAAATCACCTCTGAGCAGAAGAATGACCTTTCAGAGGCAAAGGAACATGTTTAATGCCCTACCTTGCCACACATCTATGACTATGCCAACGCTGCCTTAAATTTCTTCTTGTCTGCACTGGAGAGAACTTCAGCAAATAGCAGGGGACTGCTTTGAGAAGAAGTATCTGAAATTAAAGTTTACAGACATAAGAGCGCCACAGTTTTTCCCAGCCTTGGCTCCAGGTGTTTCTCACTGTGCAAGAGTTGGGGTTAAGGATGGGATACAAAGTAAAGGCCTGCTGCAACCATGGCACTTCATAATTAAAGAAAACAGTCCTGTCTTCTGCTTTGCTTTGTTCCCTGTTCTACACTTTAGGAGCATTGTGGGTATTTTTCTGGATATTTCCTTTTCAGGATCCAGTTGCAGCCCTAAAGGAAGACAGTGGTTTATGCCACTGTTGCCTTAGGTGGGATAATACCAAAAAAGATGGCTGGGCCATTGCACTTGCATGCTGCATGCAATGGTTATTATTAATCTAATCTACAACTGCTTGCAAATCTGTAATTGATTACTAGCCTGTTTTAACCAACACATGTACAAACATGCAGAAATTTTTATTTTTTTCCTTTTTTTAGTGACCATTTTTACATTGCCTTTTAAGGTCCTAAGAGATCAGATGCAGCCCACAGAATATAAGCTGAGAAACATGGTTAAACTTCCTGTGGCATAAACTAATCTTACTTTTTCTGACTGGTCTCATTAAACAAGCCTGGTTTACAGCTTCAGTATACATCAATATGATATTGCCAGTGATTGATACAGCAGAATAGGGACTTGATTTTTTTATTGATTCACCCCATAAGGCAGTTAAAAAACAAAATCAACAGTAAAGCAAGTTAAATCTTGGCAGTGTCTGTTTTTAATTGCAGAGATGATGACTGCTTTAATATACATCAGAAGCTCAAGTCTCCTATAGGTTTCCACTCATGTTAATCCCTGTGGGTAGTTGGACAGACTGACCTACAACTATTAGAAATAGATGCAAGAATTAGAGACAAGAATCTGCAGTACAAAGAAAATAATAGTACATATTTTTTTGGATTTAAGTTCTGTGAATTAGTCCCCAGTCAAAGCAGAGGTTATTTTCATACTAATCCTGGGAAGGGAGGGCACTTCAGTGCTGGGAAACTGGATATACCAACAGCAAGGACAACACTGGACCAACAAACACAAACAAGTGAAGTTATAGATCAAGCACAGATTACAGCTACCACCTAAAGCAATAAATGCTGCAATAAATGACAACTGGAATTTGAGTACCTGGGGCAAAAATCTAGGACAGATCTGTTGGTTTTCTGTACAAAATTACCTCCCTTCAGAGCTGTTTTACTTTATAATTTTCTACTGAGGGTTTTTTTTCCTTTCTGGCTGGTAAAAAGCCTTAACTATTTCTTTCTTGTTTTGGCTTAACCAAGAAAACAGTTACACTGTGAAGAACTACCCATGTCTAACATGCAAATGTTTGCTTCAGATGATAGGGCATAAACTATTGCTCCTAAGAAAAGTTGTCTGTTATGCAGTGCTTTGACTTTTATGCCAAATTGCCTGGTAGATCTCTTGAAGAAACACTAGAAAGTCTTTACTTGCCCCCTCCTCACCAGGCAAAGCACACACACCAAGGCATCCCCAGCAACTGCCACCATGAGCTACATTCACAAATCACATTCCTCAACTTTCACACTAGAATGCATAAAACCTGTCAGCTCCACTGCCCTAACACTGAAATGAAAGCAGCCATGAGTTTCCAGCATTTTTGAACCCTTTAAATTAAGGAAAGCTCCTTCTGGCCTCACACTGGTATTCTCTGCCTGTTGGACGGTCACCCAAGTAGTGTGTCTTTCTTGGTCAAATGGTAAGAACAACCCAACTTCTTTCCTAAAAGAAAGCAGTAAAGGCACAGTGAGTAAGAAAGTAACTGCATACAGTGAAAGGAACTTCAGCAGCATAAACTTTGTGAACTTTCATTATCCATTTTTACTACACTGGTTCACAGAAACACATCATCTGTAAAACTGCAGAGACACGTCCTCACACAAGAGACTTCTGAAATCATACAGAAAAGCTGTATGACCAAATGGGACTCGGTTCTTTATTTGCTGTATCAGTAACAGAAGGCATCCAAGAGCAATGAGCCCTGTTTTCAGGGAAAGTTAATGCCCACTTAGGCTTCCATAAATCTCTCATTCAGGTGACCAGTGCCTGTACTGCCGAGGCATGCCAGTGCTAGAAAACTGACAGAGGTCCAGGACTGCAAGGCCAGGGAGGCTGAGAGCAGGCAAGATAACTGTCTCTTCTGGGACCTGTAGGAATATGTCTTAGCATATTAAGAGCTGCCAAGATGGCTTTGTCCAATTACCTTCATGATTAGTCCATCCCTTCCCCTAAAATTTCTCCTTCAGTAAATGACCTTCTCTCAGTTTTGCTCTAGAAATCAACTTGAGTTGAGGCCCAGGGCAACTCAGAGCTCCTGAGCAGCTGTCTCACCTCACCAGCAATGAGGTTTTCAGACTGCATAACCTCCAGTTGCTGGTCCTCATTTCTCATGTACCTAATTAGAATGTATTTTGCTCGGGATTTTAAAGTAAATGCTGTTTACTAATAACCATGCTGGTTGTCATGCAGAAGTAGGCCCGTAGCACACAATCACGACAGCAGCTGTAGGCAACACTGACTCACTTAGAAAACTTAACTTAGAAAACACAACCACAAAAAGCCTCAGATGTTGGTATCTACCCCAAAAGCCCAAGGGAGAAAAGATCAACAATAGTGCTGTATCCTGCAGCACGGGCAGCACCGAGCCTAAAAAGCTTCTCAAATAACCTGCAACTTCTAAGGCAATGTCTGCTTCCCCCTCCAATGATTTAGGACATCACATCTTTTAAAACAAGCTTTAAATGATGCCTAAAGATTAAGTGCTCACTAATAATAAAACTGACTACAAGAATAAAATTTATTCAAGAAGCAGATACCTATGCTCTATGATTTTTTTAAAACTTCCATTTCCTGTGGCTTTGCTGCATGTGTATATATAGAAAGCAAGGGAAATTCCAAACAAGATGCCACACCATTATACTCAGAACAGCAGTGCTTCTCATTCTAAAAAAGGGAAGTCTCAAATGCTTTTTCTACAAAATCTATGTGAATTCAAAGTATGCTGTAGTAATATTTCATAGTACCATGCTCCAGTAGCTATCAGCTGGGGGGAGGGGGCATTTCAGCTTAAAACCTAAAGCACAAGAAATACTTCTGAAGCACCAGGTCAGCCCAGCAGGACCTCAGCAGAGGAATGGGGTATCAGGTTAAGCACTCCTGCCTTCTCACCTGATGCCTCAAATCCCTTGCTAAGGACAAAGCACAGCCCACCACCCTCACTGAAGTGTTCCCTGCCACAGGCTGTCCTAGCTAGGGGTTCAGGGCTCCAGCAAGGTCAAATGGGGATTTAGAAGGTGCTGCAGTAACTGCTTACTGAGGGGCTTCCTGAAAGGCACCAACCATCCCCAGTGGCAGAGCACTTGTGTCTCCATTCCCACTGCTGCTCAGTGTGTTCTTCCCGTTTCTCATTAGTACATCCACTTTTTCCTCCTCTTTTTACACTTGCTGGCATCACAGTATGTGATGGATGTACGGTGTCCATAGCGGCCAACAGCCTCCCTCAGGAGCTTGAGGTATTTCCATGGCACATGGAGCTCTGGTGTGGACAGCACTGAACCAGATGGTGGGTTACAAGACAGCTTATTTAAAATGGGTTTTTTTGGTGCCTTCTAGAAGTTGTGCTTAACCACACTCGTTGCCTCACCACCTTTCCCCGGGCCAGCTCTCCAGCACATCTTTTGGAGACCTGGCTGATTGCTGGGCTGAGCACCCGTGAGCAGGGCAGGTGCCTGCTCGTGCTGACCCCCACCTCCTTGGTGTCACAGCAACTCACCTTGTCTGAGGCTTTCACCCTCTAATTTCTAAAGGAGTGGGAGGGAGGAAAGAGCAGTGGGACCTTCCTCCCCCATCCTGCACTCACCAAATCTCTTTGTCAAATCTGTCTTCATACAAAAAGCATTTGATGTGTTTTTTAAATCATAGGTAGGCACCTTAGTTACATACAAATATTACAGGCCGTTTATACACAAGGGATGTGTTACCAGGCAGCCTGGCATGTGCCCACCAGCTCTTTGGCCAGCACTGGCACACTGCTGAGCTGTTCAGTTTCATGCAGCCAGACTTCCTCCAGCCACGTCCCAAACCTCCCCTGCACAGCCCAAAATGTCACAGTTGAATGAAACAATGGGTTTCTCAGCTCCATGTCCTTCTCCACAGCAGTCTGGACTTGGGTGATACCTGGGGTTACCTCCTCTGCCAAGATGAGAGCCTACACCATGGGAACAGTGCCTTGATGGCACAAGATGACAGCCTGTCCTCTCCCTCCAATCCCTCTCTCTGGGCTGTGCCAGCTGTAGTTTCAACGAGCCAGCCACCTGCTGTGCCCTGAGCTGGGAGGAGAGCCACAGGCACACGGACCAGCTCTGGGAGCAGCCCCACTGTGATAAAGCCCTCGTTTTTTCCTGCCCAATGCAAAGCAGGAAGCAGGTCTCAGACCATGCTACAACAAGGCAGGGTCTCTATCTCTCTGGGGACGCACAAGTGGGGAGGTGAGAGACACTCAGATCTCCTTTGACTAAGCAATCCCAGCTCACACAAGAGGGAAAAGGAGCAAAGAAAGGAGCTCACCCACAGAAGAATCAGTCCTCATTCTGAGCATCACCACCACCATCTCAGGGAAGTTCAGGCATGCACAGAGGCATGCAAAGGTCCGCAGACATTTGAGAAAAAAATATCACCTACCAAGAGAAAGGGGGACCTGGTGGGATGTGAAGTGCTTCATGACCCGCAGGTGAGCACAGTCTAATAGAGCATCCTACTCCTCCTTCCCACCACCCAAACTTGCCCTCAGCAATGCAGATCTAATTTAGTGGCTCTCAGCTCCTCTGCTGACCTCAGCACTGAGCACCTGCTCCACTTCCTGCAAGGCCTGTTCTTACCTCCCCAGGAGGAAGGACAGCTTTCCCAAGTGTCATCCCCAAAGACAGCTAGCAGATGGGAACCAGACACCTCTGGAGGAAAAGGGATCTTCCTTTGATCCTGGCCTCTGCCCTCCACCAAAACCAGTCCAAATTTGAGCCCTAAACCGGGTTGATTCTTACCAGCAGATACGCCTGTCCCCCATGAGACAAACATACTACATTTTAGGAAATTGGCCCTTGAGCACTGACTCTGGCCAGAGCCACTGAGCAAGGCCCAAAACAGACCTGTTGTAGTGTCCTGAGAAAACAAAACCTAGAGCAGTTCCCATCCTTAGGGGTATCCAAGACTCATTCAAGCACTTGGCAAGAGTCCACCCCTGCCCCTCACATATCACAATGGGACAAAGCAAAGAGCCAGAAGAGCAACAGCAGCACAGAGGTGTGAGTGGGGCAGAAGTCCACCAGGAGCTTGCATCTTCCAAAGGCCTCCTTACTCTCAACAGGGCAGGACCCCTAAACCACACCGTGTTTCCCTGGCAGTTTAGTGATGCACTGAAACAGCACCTGTTACACATGTCTGGTGGGCACAAGAGAGGATGTGTTCTTAAGGAAGGCAACTTTCCCCCTGTTTGGGTATCTCAGTGCAGGCCCATCTGGGCACAGAAGTGGGGAAGGTCTCCACTGCAGGGACAGCTCTCCAGAAATACATGACCCCTACTAAGAGGCCAGCAAACCTTCACTTGGGAGGGACAAACTGTCCCTGTAGTTAGGATTGAACAGATGTCAACTGTGAATGTGCATAAAATGATTCTTAGAATGAGGGACACGTCCCCTGTCATACTCTGGAGCAGAGAAGTGACGGAAGTCTGTCTGTCTGTGCTTTGCTGCTGCACAACCCAGATGAGGGGCATCACACCCAATGCAACTGCCTGGAGAGAGCATGAGGTCTAAATGTTGTTAAAACTTGCATCTATCCATGGCAGGAGTGGAAAGCTATAAAAGCCTTTTTATTTACTGCAGTTAAAAAATTCATTGAGGTCCACAGTGACCTATTCTAATTGCTCTTAAAACAAGTCTCCTGGTTACCAGTCAGTATTTATTTGTCTGGGATGCTCTCTGATGGGTGAGCATGTTGAGAGGGGAAGACATGAGAGTGTCCAGAGCACGTGAAGGTCCTCCAATTCTACAGAACAGTGCCTACAACCTGCAGGAAGAGCAGGTGAAATCCAAACTAACCTCATCACTACTGAGCCATGTCCTGGGAGCAGCTTTTAAACAGGAAGCTGAAGCTCATGGTTCCAGTTATTGCAAGGTCAGACCTAAAATTAGTGATGTAAAGTAACCCTCTGATGAGAAGTGGAAGGAATACACATGAAGGTACATGGCATCACCAGAGACTGAACAAGGAATGGGGGGGTTTGCAGAGAATCTCAAACTTGGGTGTTCCTGGCAATAGGCATGCATGTGCAGGTACACCTACTTCTTGTGCTGAGAAGGGATTTCAGCCTTTATTAGAGGGTGAAAGATGCAAAATAAGCTCCGACTCAGAGTTGGCACCTCTTGTTTTTCAATAAAGCAGAATTTTGACAACATCTTCATGACAATAAAATAGCTTTAAAACACAAGTAATCTCTTTTAATAAGACTGAGGAGGCCAGGCCCTCTCTCTTTCCTGAGCATTTCACTTAGTGATCATCAGAGCCCACTTTTGTCCTATTCCAATCCCAGTCAGACACAAAAATAGTTTTTGGGGTGTTCACCATCAGTTCACTGTCACCTAGAGCTCCTGACACCAGCTACCCCAGATGAGAGCCTCTAAACACCAAGCTTGTCCCCACAAGCACCAGCAGCAATTGCCTTTCTTACTTCTTCAAGTACCCTTTGTATTATAGAGATGAGTGGTCACCAAAAGGCATTTCAACTCCAGTGGTCACACCATCACTTTCCTCTGTGGCACCTGGAAGGTTTCACACCTTTTCAGGGCCAGTCTTGTTGCAAGAGAGATATTCCAAAATAAACAGGGCACAGGTGGTGCCCTGGTGGTTTGCTTGGCCCAACGGGGGGGGGGGGGGGGTGTCTCTGGAATTTGAGAGAAACACCAAGGTAAAGATGTAGACTAGACCAGGGCGTTTTAGAGACTAAAGTCTGTGGCCAAGACTAGGACCCAGCGTGGGGTGCAGGCAGGCTTTCCCCTCCTACACAAGATCTATCCTTTGATAACCAGGTATAGAATCCCCTAAACACTCTGCATGGTGATAGCTCCTAGGGACAGTGGAAAAAATTGATGAGCACAACCACCTTGTCACTGCCACCCAAAGAAATAGGTGAAAACTTACTCCGTGAACTGTTTTGAGGCTTTGTTTTGTTGCACCTACACACACCAGTTGCATGGCCCCACACCCCCTCCTTCAAAATGTCACAGTCTTCAACTCTAACAACAACCACTGAGGGGGAAATATAGTGTGTGCTGGCCAGGGTAACTCCTATGCTGTGGGGACAGCACTGGTCTGGCCTTTCCCCTCCACTCAGGGTTTGTGCCCACCTTGTTGTGAGTTTCCTCCTGGTGGCATCTCCTTTGACAGACAGTGGGCAAATACGAATTTTTACCTCTGTGGTTTCCAGGTGACTCTCTCAGGGAAAGTTTACTGGAGCTTTAGTCTTCCTGAAATGGCAGCAAGACTGAATAACCACTTCCTCTTAGCACAGCCAAGGAACCTCAACTGTGCAGTTGTTGCAATACAGTGTGAGGACACTCTCCCTCCTGCCTCTGCCGTACTCCCTTGCGTGCATTAATATCACTTGTTACACACACTGGGCAGTAACAAGGTTGGGAAATACCTGAGCAGCAAAAGCCACTCTGACAGCCTCGAAAGGGAGGCCAATGCTACCTTTCACTCTTCCCTGCAGTCAGCTTGTGCCTTTTTGCTCCCAGCAGCTGTAAACAAACTATATGTGGCAGTCACCAAAATCTACACCTGCACCTCTTTTATAGTCCGGACAACTGAAGCATTTTGAGCCAAGCCCCAGAAGGATGGCTGTACTACATGTACTTGCAAGCTCTTCTGTTTTGCTGCAATAATGCAAAAACTAATAGTGATAACAGACAGCAACTTGCAACAGGATGTTCACAAAACTCATCTCTTAGGTTGCTTCTGTAACCAGAGGGGCACAGAATGTCCCCATCATCCACAGAAATGGCCCCCAATGTCTATAATAAGAATCTGGGCTTGTGCACCTCTTCAGCAGTTTTTCTGAGCTCAGTATTTGAGCAGCTTGTCTACAAGCTGGGGTTAGTGTTGCCATAAGGCTTAATATTAAAACGGCTCATGTTTGACTGGACTTCAGAAGTCAAATTCCAGTCTCCTCTATGCAGCTTTCCACTGAAGCAAGGCAGATGGCTGTGACTTATTTAAGCACTGTGCTTCTTGGCACTGTACACAACACACAGGGGCAACCCTCAAGTGTTTCTGGAGATGGTGCTAACAGAGACCAGAAAAAGCTTTGTGCAAATAATGCAACTGTTTTGACCCCATTCCAATGAGACAACCCTGTGATTTCATGTGGAAAGCCCCAGGCGGGGTATGCAAGGAATCTCAGCCTCAGGTCACTTGTACAGTCACTTTGCATTGTCACAGGCTACAGCCTCCATTGGGGCTCTTCTTTCCATAGTTTTCCACGTAATTTAACTGTTTATTCTCCTTGTGGCTGACAAAGAATGAGCAAGCAGGCAGGCCTGGTTCTGCACCTGAGTTGTCTCAGCTATTTTTTGCCAGGACCATCAAGTTGCCCCCACCTTCTTTTTTTGGCAGTCACAGATTTGATGTGCCCAGGCTGAAGAGCCTGCTCTGGGTCCTGATGTACCGCTGTAGTTTAAGGCTGTGCTCACATTTGGAGGTAACGTACTTAAATAATTACAATGATCATGCAACATTTTAAGTGCACTAAACAAATAACAAAACACAAACCCCCACCACCTTTGAAAGCTATATTGACTAAAAATCCCAGTTACAGAACAAAGAGCAAGTCTCCAGTACACCCAACCCCATGCCACTACTTGTTGTCCACAAAGAGTCTGTGGTTAAAAACGTGCCTTACTCAATATATCAGCACATCATTAACACCTCTTTTCCAGCAGGCATGGTTTGAATAGTGAAAGCTCAGCCACAAACGCCTGTAGTAGCAACACAACCTGCAACAACTGTTGAGGTCTTCAGTGCACTAGACCAGTACAACCTGTAGCTACACATTTGTACCAGTGCAATTACCTCAGCTCCTGGTGCAATGGCTCATGAGTCAAGATGAATCTGATTTACACAAGAGGCTGACAGTCAAGGCAGGTTATGAACTCAGACATCAGAACAAGCAGTGCAGAATCCTTCACATTTGGAAAGCCAGAACCTCAAGTAACATCTGTGGACTACAGGTTCAGAAAATGTCACTTTGTGTTTGTGCATCTGGAGTTTGGAATTTCCACTCCAGCTCTTTGCAAGCGAGAGGTCAAATAGGGAAAAGGACAACATAAACACAACAAAAGGCTACAAAAGCTCATGGATTTGGAAGCCAGGACTGACCATAAAGGAAGGGACTTTTAGGAAATAAACAGCAGAATAGCTTTTAAGCATTCTTTAAATTAATAATGGAAAATTCTGCATGCATGTAAGGGTACTTCACAGAAAAGGACACAGGCATGGAGCCAGTACCTAAAGGAAACACAGAAAGAAACTTACTGGAAACTTCTGAATGAAGATAGCAGGTCTAGGCATGAATTATTTGCCTAAGCCAAATTTATGACTGTCACAATCAATGGAAAGTTTGCAAAAATCATAGAATAGTTGAGCTTGGGAAGAGGAAGGTCTGAAGATCACCTAGTCCAACCTCCCCCACTCAAAGCAGGGTCAGTTAGAGCAGGCTGTCTGGGGCTGTGGCCAGTCAGGTTTTGACCATCTCCAAGGATGAAGAGTCCACAACCTCTCCATGCATCACCCTCACAGCAGAAAAGTTTTTGCTTATGTTTAAATGGAATTTCATATTTCAGCTTGGGCCCACTGCTTCTTGCCCTGCAATAGGCACCACTGAGAAAAGTCTGGATCCATCTTCTGTACTGCCCCCAGATCAGGTATTTATATGCATTGGGAAGATCCCCCTGAGCCTTCTCTTTTACATGTTGGGCAGTCCCAGCTCTCACCTCTCCTTGTCTGATGGATGCTCCAAGACCTGAACCATCCTTGTGGTCCTTTGCTGGGCTCTCTTCAATACATCCATGTCTGTCTCATACTGGAGAGTCCAGAGCCAGATTCCACCAGATGTGTCTCACCAGTGCTGAGCAGAGGGGAACAATCACCTCTCTCGACCTGCTGGTAATGCTCTGCCCAGTGGCTGCCACCTTTAGCACGAGGGACACACTGATGGCTCATGTTCAATGTGTCTACCAAGACTCCCAGGTTTACCTGAGCTTGAACTGTTTGACACCAGTCAAGACAATACAGACTCATTTCTCTCTTTCTCCTGCCTCTCCCCCAACTCAAATCCTGAGAGAGATTTTATGTATTTATTTATTAACTATCACACTCAAAGTATTCAAGATCTACAAGTGAATAAATACCCCCATTGAGGTACTGAGGAGACACCTAAAATCTCAGCTAAAACACTAAACAAAGACACTTATCTCAGGAACCAGTGCTGAGTATTCAGAACAACAGCTTATTTAGCATGGATTTTAAAATAAGCACTTCTTGAAGTGTTTATAAGAAAGACAACACAGTGCATTGTTGGCAAGGATGGAGGGTGAAGAGGAAGGAAATAAACTTTCCACTTTATTTTGGCAGACTTTTGAAATTCCTCAATTCAGATGCACAGGCTTGTTTTGAAAACTTGGCTAACAAAAAGAAAGCAAGAGAGCTTTGAAAATCTGGGAGGTCTAATGCAGGAACCCATTTTATAACTAGGTCCTCCATAGCTAAAATCCCACTGGCATGGTTTCACCACACACACATTAGACCCTCTCCATCGCCTGGCTGGATATCCCTTCTCTCCTGACTTCACAGCCCATGACATCTGTATTTTTTTGCAGCTTGAGCAGGTTTTATGGTAAGCCTGGGGTACAGCAACTGTTGTTTTGTTATGTCTGATTTCCTAATGGCTCAGTTAGATGAGATTTCTACATCTCTTACTTTGTAGCTGCTCTCTCATTTTGTGAAGACTGAATCACATCGGACCATGTGCAAACTAGCGCGTGATACCACAGAAATCCCTCACACTTATTGCCAGTGCCTGTAGCATTCCCTCCTCTGTCTTACAACACTGATGCTGCTCCCTTGCTCACACAGGTGAGGCAACAGTAGCATTGACTAAAACCAAACAATCATTTTGGAAACTCTCCAGTGAGTTGGTGAGTGCATCACAAATGTGACCTGCAACCTGGGTGCTTTCCCAGGCTGCATGAGGGTCACCCTGAGAAGCTGGTTTACATCTACTGAAGAACTAGAGCAAGGCTAAGCACAGAACACTTCCACTGTTTTCTAAGCCAGGATCTGAATTGCTGGTACTTAAAGTGAAGAAAAGGGCAGTACTCACTGCTGACATGACTGAATTTCTGATTTTAATATGACTGAATCTGTATATAATTACACCAAACTTCAGCATGTCCTTCTGAAACTCGTCTGTGTGCATACAGTATTTAGGGCCCTGATATTAAACTGAAAGAGGAAAATGGAAGTTGGACTCTGACCAAGAGAAAAGGACTGAAATTAATAAAAGAGCAGAGTTCCTGCTGTCCTTACCAAAGTCAGCTGTAACAGAGCAGAAAATACAACAAACACAAGTGATAACAAGAGAACATGAACTTAAATTAGGGATTTATGAGATACATTACGTTTTTCAAAGTAACTGGGTTGCTGCTAATCATCAAAAAGTTTATAATAAAAATATTAGTTGAATTTTTTAAATTCCCAGAGAGATTCAATCTTGTTTTGAAAGTCATGAATAAAACTCCAGAAGTCCAGAAGGGACAAACATCTTAAAAATGAAACCAAACTAACCTCCTTTCAAAAGAACAAGCAGATGATTTTTAGGTACCTGACAGCAAGGAGGTGATTTATGCTTGAAAAATTCATGTTGGCTGCTACTCATGGTCACATTGCAGACTGTTTCCTCCTTTTTCAGGGTAACAACAGCTCTTGTGGACAGAAGAAAAACAACAGATATTGTGAAAGAGAGTTTCAATGCCTTTTTCACATGACATTTTAGTAAATAAACTCTGAAAAACATTATCTTCGAGGGTGAAAAACTAGTCTATGAGAACGTACCAGCAAGGCTCCTCAAAGATTGGTCCTGGACCTAACAATGAGATATTTTCATTACTGCTTGGGGGATGGACAGAGAAAATGTAGTAAATACACGTGCAGAGTCCAAATGAAAATAAGGTGCCAGTGCACAGATGAAAGGAATCAGAATGGCTTTGGCAAACAGATGTTTGGGGAAATGCTGGCAATTCAGCAAGTACAAATGTGAAGTTTGAGGACAACGAACTGCACAAATATGTGTCAAGGAATCACTTAAGGGCCAATTCCTCAAAAAGAATCGGAGGCTGGATTGAGCCACAGGCTGCTACCAATAAGCCAGACACAAAGGAGCAGAGGATAAAGAGAAGAGGTGTCAGATGGATGTGAAGAAATCTCTCTGCTCCACATGGGGTTAACAAAGCACAGCTGAAGTACTGCACTGTGCTTTGGAAATTGTGTATCAAGAAAAACATGGGGAAAAAATAACAATAATAAAAAAATTGGACAGCAAGCCATAGGACTTCAACAAAATATTATAAAATACGACAACAGGACATAAGATTGAGGGAAGTCCAGCTACATCCTTGTAAAAAGCAAGGAAACCACGCAGCCTGCCTCCAGTCTTTCCAGTACAGCAAATTTCATTAGTTTCCCCTATTGGAAAATTCCAACCAGTGTTCACTTGGTTCCTACCCTGTTTTCCTTCCAGTGCACTGTGTATTTCCCTTCTACAAGGAGCCTTTGCAGCCTGTAAAGCCTGCTGCAGCTCTCTGCCAGCTGGCAGCCCTGCCCCACTCTGCAGGAGCATCTCCAGGCATTTACAGGGATGGAGCAATCCCTCTCTCCACAGGGAGGGCCACATGAGGAACTGGAGACCATATGAATGAGCAGTTGCCTCCTCCCATGCTGCCCTTCTCAGACATGATGTGCATCATGCAGTACTTCTGCAACAAACCAAAGACAAACAACACAGTGCACCACTTGCCATGGCCACTCACTACATTGGCTGCAAAGAATCTCCAAAATACACGTATGAATATAACAGAAGAGTGTATATTTGATTAAATCATGTGCATGGATACATCTACATCTGGTGGTGGGGCAGGAATCCTTCCTGCTGCAGGGCAGTGCTCTAAGAGACACCTTGTTCAGAGATGCCTCTTCCATTCTGTCCTGATAAAGTTTTTCCACTACACATGCAAATCCTGACAGGGGCTCAGACAGACTGTCTGAAAGGAGACCTGAACCTGACTCTCCTGACCTGCAGATGGGCCCACTCTTCACCCTGGCCTTCTGGTTCACACAAGCTCTTTCTTTCTGCATCTCCCCTGGAAGAGTCAATAGTTCAACTGAGGTTAAGTTTCAATAAAAGTTTTGGTTCTGCTAAGTTTGCCTTCTCCAAAACCAAAACCAGCTTTTCAAAACCTCCCAAGTATATCCAGGCCTTGTATTTTCAATTCTTTCAAGCATCTCATCCCATTTTCACTGATTCCTCAAATACTGCAATTTGGAAATCACTTGGTTGCATGTTCTGCCATGTCTGGGAGCTGCATCACTTCCACGCATCCTCCAATCCAAGGACAAAAAAACCAGACAAAAATTTTGCATTCCCACTATACTAGTCAGGACTAGAAAAATCATAAAAGCCGTGAGATTTTGTTCTTCCAGCTTCCAAAAGCCTTCAGCTACACAGATCCAAGTTTTGTTTTCATGAAGCTGCATGTTTACAAGAAGCTGAAACCCCTTTGC
This sequence comes from Lepidothrix coronata, assembly GCF_001604755.1. Taxonomy (NCBI): domain Eukaryota; kingdom Metazoa; phylum Chordata; class Aves; order Passeriformes; family Pipridae; genus Lepidothrix; species Lepidothrix coronata. The sequence goes on along the minus strand of NW_016690265.1, from coordinate 3,204,438 downwards.
CAGCTTTTCTGTTCCTCTTTGTGCCCACCTCTTCCCTTCTTCTCCCTTCCAGGGTTAACCTTTTGTTCTTTTTTTCTTGGCTCCTGCAAAGCCTTTCCACTAACCACCACCACTTTAGGGAGGTCTGACATAGGGGCTCCCATTGTATAGGTAGGGATTGTGTCATTCGATCCTTGACACAGTGGTAAAGGAGTCACCTCAGTATATTTAATCTGGGTTGGGCTTTAATCAGCACCACTGACTAATGCCAAACAATTGGAACTAGGAAGGGAAAAAGAAAAAAAAAGTACACTCCCTATGCCACCCCCCCATCTGTAACAAAAAAAAGCCCATCCCTGATCCCAGTGAACAAAGTTCATGGATTTTTAATGCCTGGATCCAATTCCTCAGGCTCCTCTTCCCAGATACCAGCCTCAAAGCAGAGGGGCAGTCCTGCTCTCGATAGCAGAGACTCGTAGTGGTTAAAGCTCCTACTGCTGCCTTAAAACACAGCTGAGACTGGAGTGACAATACCCAAGTGTGACTCCAAGAAGCCTCCACTGCCAGGGACTGCTCAGCAGCTCCAGCCAAGCAGCTCCAGCAGAGCAGTGATGGGGTTCAACCGCCCACAGTGTGGGTGAAATGGGTCAGCACGTGGTGGATGTGGAAAGATTTGCAGCAGCAGAGTGTAGGCCAGGTTTGGAGCTTCCCAGTAACCCTGGCTCATCAGATTTGGTGTTGCTGTAAGAACGCCCAGCATTGCTGCAAAAATGACAGTATAGAAAGGCCCTAAATTTATGGACAAAAAGATGATGAGCAGAAGGGCTGATGTGGAAGAAAGGCCGAGAAAGCAATCCTGTCTTTGGCAGCGCTGGTGAGAACTGTACATCTGGTTTCACCTCCTGCTTCCCTGCAACGTTCCCCTGCACAGGTGGAGGGTGGCTGTGGGAGCAGGGAACAGACAGGGTGCTGTGGACACACTCCTACAGCTGCTTCCCAGCTAAGGGGAGTACCTCTGGCTGCAGCCAGGTGCTCTGGCTTTGTAAGTAGAAGTACCAGGTACCCAAAACCAGGATACATCTGCCACAGGGCTGTCTCTTCTGCTAGAAAAGAGAACACTTGGGAGGGCTGAGAAAAGTAAATTAAAGGGGCTGGGGATCAAAATAAAAGGCAGAAAAACCGAGGGCATTTTGTCTTGGGACAATGAGAGGAATGCCAGGCAAAATCTTCCAGGAAAAGAATAAAAATCAAGCGAAACAGAAGAAAACATAATGGCATATTTAACACTGGCTTTGCATGGCAGACCAAATACCAAATGACTTCATGCAGAGACCCAGTAGAGGAGCTGGAAGGTAACAGAGTCCTCCAGAAATAGAAGTTCAACACCAGACTGAGGTATGATGTCAGTTTTGATGTTATTTCAGGACAAGAGTTTAAAGAAAGGTGGTCTCTTTCACTAGACCAGCTAATACCTTGGACAAAACAGCTATCCCTCTACCCCAGATTGGTCTGAAATAGTATTCCATCCTTTTCTACATAACAAATGCTGCCTGTACCATCTCTCTGGGACAGCCAAAATTGGCTTGTGGTAAGGCTGAAAAATAAGTTAAATTTTCCTTCCAATTTTTCCAAAAAGAAAAATATCTACTGTTTCAGAATAAGACTAGTGCTTCAGAACTCATTAAGTTTCTTTTAAAAATTCATTAAAAACTTCAAGAATTATTTGAAATTTTCTTATAATTTTCTTATAATATCATCTTCTGGACCTTTCTTGAACAACTACCTTTCTTAGCATATATTTGGACATTTCAGTGCACTTAAAAAGAGACCTGATGCCAAATTCCCCAATTTCCATGGGATCAATGATGTATCAGCATAGATCATTGACATTTAAAGCTTCTTTATGTTTCTGCATTCCCAAGAAACCCAAAAGTAGTTCAAACTAGTAAAGCCAATGACAAAACTCTTCAACTGCAAAAAACACACTTAAGGAATGGAAAGTGCTAATTTTGGGAAGGATTTTGAAATCAAATTCCTTGCATGCAGCATAGATTAGACTGTCAGGATCAGCTTCCTGTTTTCTTCTCAGCTCCTCTTCTTAAAAGAACTTTGCTTTTGTAATCCTGGGAATTATTGATATTCTGAAGCACAGCTTGTATGTTTTCCTTTGGGATCAGAAAAGAAACCAAAACAATTTAAGGGAAGATATTCCTTTCCATTCCTTAGAGTTGTGTCATTTGGGAGAGGAGAGAGGAATAGAAGGAAACAGGTGTGGAACTTGGAGAGGACCAACAACTATAACTTATAACAATATAAAACCATCCTCTCCCTCTCCAGCAAAGTCACCTTTTGTAAAAATCACAAATCCATGTCTTAACTGATACGTATTGGCACACCACTCCACACAAAGTCTGACCTGGTGCTTACAGGCAGAGTACCTTTTGTGAGTCATTCGGGAAACATTATGTCCTTGGCCCTACCAAGGTTATTTTAAAGTTCCCTGAACATACCAGGGCAGGGATCAGGTGCCACAATCAAGACAAAAAGAAACTGGGAATTGGAGAGATTACCAAAGACATTGTGCTAACTTATAAATCCATTTCTCATCACCACTGTAAAGTTTGGGTCACCTCCTAATAAGTTATATACAAACAATATGCAGAATACATAAAAAAGGAACCAAACAGACATACAGAAAGGCTTTCACACAAGGAAAGATTAACTGAGCTCAAACTTTTTACGTAGGAAGATAGATGACTGATGGGTGGGGTTTATCAAATCAGGAGTGAGCAACGTGGTGAATGGAGGATTAGTACTTGTTGGTTTTCATAATGCAGGGATTCAGTGTAAAGCGAGGAAAAAGCCCCAAACAAACCCAAACCACAACGTTATTTCATTAAAAAAAAGCATAACCAGATTTGGGAATTCACTGCCATGGGATGTTTTAGATGGCAAAAGGACAAATGGGTTCAAAAATGATCAGATGAACTGAAAGAAGAAATGTCTGTTGGCTTTTAAGCACAAGTGTGGATGACAGCATCTGGCTCAGGAAGTCCCTACACCACTAGCTGACAAAAGCCAACAGGGAATTCTCAAGGAAATAAGATTAGAAGAACCAATGTACAGTCATCACTGTATTAATCATCACTGGTCTCTGTCAGAGGCTGCCCCCAGACTCTTTATCAGGGACTGCAATTTTTATATTCTTGTACTGGCACACACAGAAAGGTAACAAAGCTCTGTACCTCTTCTTGCTTCTGGGAGATTCCTACAGAAAGTCTGTCGTGGCCTGAGGGTTTGTATAATTGTTTTTAGTCCTGTTCATTCTAGCTGTATCTGGGAAACTGACATATCAGAGATAAGAAATCAGATTAGCAGATAAAGGGAATTCATTTTGATTACTGTAAATTATCTGCCAGTGCACATGTAACACCACTACAGCATAACTACCTGAAGGACATGCTGAAATTATGTGGTGTAATGCTCTTCTGGATCCAGACATCTCTTTACTCAACTTATTTCTGTAAAACACACCAAAAAGAGCTAATCCAACTGAAAGGACAGACATGCCTATGGTACAAACCAAGCAGAAATAGTTGGTTTCTGGCCATTCATTTACCTTGCCTTCTTTCTTTAAAATCCCTCAAAGAATTCTATCATTTATTAGAAACAACCCAAAACCTGAAAAATCACCAGCTAGATTTTCTTTATTTGCAGGCCACCTTTAGCTGGTCTGTTCAGCAGAAGAAATCATTTTAGTTTTTGCCATTAAGTAAGAGTGGTCTTTGGCAATGTTAGCATAAAGTAAGGAGTCCAAAAACTCTAGTTTCCTATTGCTGCTTCTAAAAGGGACCTCTTTGAGGAATTAATTTTGATAGCCTTACTATAAACACATCATTTGGTGAGGGTACTTGGAAATAGTGCCCTTTACAAGAAGAATACCTTGACTACAGTTTGATTATCATAGAATAATTTGGTTGGAAGTGACCTTAAAGACCATCTAGTTCCAAGCCCCCTGTCATGGACCTTCCACTAGACCAGTTGCTCAAAGCCCCATCCAACCTGGCCTTGAACACTGCCAGGGATAGGACATCCACCACTTCTCTGGGCAGTTATGATTTTAATATCTCAAACAAAAGAAGAACTCCTAAAGATATCTGTGGCACAACACATCCCTCTCCACCCACCCAACAGAGCTGTTAGAAAGGCTCTGAATGGACCAGGGGAACCTAAACTTGAAATTTTTGCTATGTTCCCCACATCCTCCACCCTCAGGATTTTTTCTCTGAATGCCCACTGAATAACCTGGAGGAAGACACACATGTTGTGGCTTCCCATCTCTGCAGCTAAGTGAAATTCCCTTTGGTTAACCACCTGTTAGCTGTATAACATGGCATTTGCTTCGGGGTGAACCTGAACCAAAAGGCGCAGAGACGCCGCCGCTGCGTCACGTTCACAAAACTCCACCGCTGGAGATTTACACTGCTGAAAATCCAGCGACTTCGCATCTATTTGCTCGAGAAAAGGAGCGGCTTCCTGCAGTTCTCTGAACGCGCCCTCACTTCGCCCCAGCAATTCTACCCGGGTACTTTTGACTGTGACACGCCGGAGGACAGAAGGGTCACTTCCTCGTTGGGCTCCCCGAAATTCCCTGGTTTCGTCAGGCGCAGCGCTGCGGCAGCCGAGCACTCGGCACAGGAAGCAGAGAGGCGCAGCTTGCTAACGGCAGCCAGAGGACAGCGCGGCTGCCTGGGAAATCACAACAAACACTTTAATTTATTCCAACAAGTTTCGCAAGCAGCCCTGCACGTGCATGCACGTAGAACACACAGATTTATCACGAAACCTGGGGTGACAGCTAGAAGAATGTTTACTGCCACAGCTACAAACTTTTCCTATGACACTGTGGTTTTAAACTCTTCATGTCACAAAAACTTGCTGAAATAGGGAGCTCTCACCATAGCTTAACTTTTATTTAACCATGGGTTTTCAAACCATCCCAGGAATAAAACTGCAAGCACTAGAATTCCATTAGTCACTTCAATACCATAATACCTCCATGCTGCTTTAAAGCAGGACATACATTACGTCTTTATTAAATAGGTTAAAAAAATCCTTCTAGAAATTAGAAGAATTGCTTCAGGTGATGCATCTCAGTGTTGACTTTGAGAAACTACCAATAAGATCAAGAACTGAAATACTGATATTTGGGCTGAGGAAACCTAAGGGTTGTTTGTTTGTGGGTTTTTTAATTTAAACAACTTTAAACACATCTGCATAGCACATCAGGAGAGCAGGAGGGAGTCTTGAGATGTTCATCTTTAAAAAGCACACTACCATCCACAGGAAGCTCATGCAGAAATGTCAACTGCTTGTGTTATTGCCCCACTACCTACTGCTGAGTAGCTCTGCTCATGTCTGCTCAGAGAGATCAGAAGCAAAATCACAGCAGCATTACTGGGAACTGTAAACACAGGGGGTCATATACAGGTCTTCATTTCTGGACGATAAAGTCCACCTCTGAAGTACTCCAAAGAGCATCTCTAAACACACCAGGCAACACTGCAGGGGCAGTTTCATTTATTCAGAGAGCTAACCCAGCCCCCTCTGATTATACAGGAGAAGGAGAGGATTTCCCATATTTCCTGGACAGGAACATGGAACGTCACTCAAATCTGCTCCCAAGATAGGAGTGTTGACATTCAAAATAAAATCCCTGCATGTTAAAAGCTGTTACAAAACCATCAACATCCAAGTAACCCCAAAGGGCTGGCGTCACTCCGTACAACCAAGAGGACCCAGAAGCAATGTGGAAATTCCATCCTTAAGTCATCAACTGCGACATCCTCTGGCAGTTTTCATCATTGGTACCTCATGTCAAAAAAGAAAAAAAAAATCTTTCATCTCACAGTGTGGCCTCTTTTATGGCTTGTTACTTGAACTGTTATGTGTACAGGTTTTTTCTGGTTCAGCATGCAGCCAGAGGGCCAGGAGGTTTTTTTTTTTTCACTTTTAAGCAGATTTTTAAATTCTTCTGGGTTTTCCCCCCAGTCTCCCCATAAGCGACTGAACTACGTACCTGCGGTCAGAGCTGCCATGTTCCAGACGCTGTCTTGCAGTCATGTGGCCAGTGTGCCCCATCACACGGCCACGTGAGTTGTGTCACCTCTCCTGAACAGGTTCCTGGTGCTGCCTGCTCTGTGACCAGGGACTGCTTGCTGAAAAATGCAGGACCACATACAGAAGAGGTATGAACCACGAACAGGATCCAGATTATTTGAGATCATGTTCAGACCATCCTTCTGAGCCCCAGAGACAGAGGTGTGAAGGCTTTAGAGATGCAGGACAGCGTTGAGGCATTGCATGAACAAAAGACAGACCACAGCTGCTACATTCACTACACCAAATCCCCCTCCTCTCACACAAATCTCTTCTTTCTCTTACCTCAGGATGCTTCTCTTAGTTTCAAACTGTTTCGTTTTTCGCTCTGGCATGAGCCACCAGTACAGATAGGTGTACACAGTAACAGTCATCAATTCAGCAAAAACCCAAGAGGAAGGATGAGAGAAAGAAAAATAGGAAAGAACATGTTCTCTCTCTTTACATGTATCACTGCACTTAGGCTTCTTTGCTCCACGAGTGTTAAATCCAGTTGTTTCGGTCCTTTTCCTTACAAGCAGAAATCATATAAGACTACAAATCCCTCGCTGACCTTCAGACACCAGAAATGGTTCTCACAGTCAGAGTGCAAAGGCATNGAGAATAAGACTGGAGCTTGTAGAAGACAGTGACTGATAACTGTGGTGGAGACCAGAGAGCAGATATGAGATAAAGGTGAGCTCCCACCTGCTGCCATGGTGACACAAGAGAGAGGGGAGGCTGAAGTCACTGTGTAGAGAACATCCATCTCCAGATGTGCTCCAAGCCCTCACAGACTGAGCCTGGAAAGCATCCTCCAGGTCAGCAAGGTCTGTCCATGGACTCATGGCTTACTACTGCTCATCACTGCCCTTGGAAGGCAAACTAAGCCACTGCCCCACTTGAAATTCCACGTGTGACAAGCACCAGCAGAGCATCTGTAGGAAAGGCCATGCAACACCCACACAGCTTCTTTCCTATCTCCTGGAATGAGAGGAAAGAAGTTGTGCTTCAAGGAAGCTATGGAGAAACAAAAGAACAGACAATGGAGGAGGGGAAACAAACCCCTCCATGGAAATGTAATTTATTAAGCACGCTAGAAAAAATGCAGTATAGTGACCAGACCTAAAAGGATTATAGGAAAGGTACTATTCATTATAGGAAATAAATACTAATTTAAAAAGGGTAGAAAAAGTAATTTCTTATGTGGTTAACACAATAAGCAGAATTTGGCATTCCACTGACTTGTTACAGATTTTGAGAATAAAGGAGAGGGTATCATTACTTCAGAAAATGAACTGTGAAAGATGGATAAATCAGAGGAAAGCTGGAAAATTCAGATAACGTTGAGAATTCTGAGAAGACCAAATGAATCAAAAGTGGCAGCACAGGAAGAAAGTCTTCCAATGGACGAGCTGGAGTGTCACACAAACCCAGTTTCTGAAAATCTCATTATCAGAAAAAGTTGTGTTACTGTTCCATGAGGATGTTGTAATTTCTGTGCAAATATACCTGAATGTGAGAGAGAAAAAAAGGAACAGCCTCAGATGCTTGTTAACTTCTGGAGAAGTCAGGGTTGAGCTTTTCAACACAAATTCCAAGTTTCAGTTCTGACTTGGTGCTAACTTACTACGGTACCTCTTTGGGGTTTTGTTCAAATGAGTCCTTGTAGCACGAAAGGGAGTTAGTGAGTGACTATCATCCTTTAACAGCCTGAAAAGTGAATACAACACAACTTGTGTTTGCTAAGGAACAGGGAAAAGATAGAATTTTGTTCCTCCTGGTCCCATGGAGAGTTACCACTTAACAGCAGTGCCACATGCCTTTTTGTTTAAAAGTAGTATTTAAAAGGAAATAGTTCAATTAAATATGAAAACCACCATTATTGAGAAGGATATTTTCAGTGATCTCTCGTTTGTGCTCAGTACATTACTAGCCAATTTAACAGCATTACCTAAAGTCAAAAGCACCATGTTAAAAGGATGCCCAACAGGCAACATTGCCTTTCAGCAGAAAAAAACCCATCCAACCATAAAGGTTTGTGGAGGACAAAGATGAATAGAGAATATAACTATGGATACCAGGCACACTCTCAAACCAGCTTATCACTAGAGTAAGTGAAGGAATCCTTGATTCTGTACTGATGTTAGGCGAGCTTACATCTTTAGCAAAAATAAAAAGCCATCAGGCATGGCAAAGGAAAGGATAACAGTAGCCAACAAACTGGCAACTCCAAAAAGTTACCAGTTGGTGTCTGGATTTTTGTCCGCTTGAGTCAAACCCTGGATGGTTGACATGTGACCTCATCAGCACAAACACACCCTGAAAAAGAACTCAGGCTCTTTTGAGGTTCACTGTGATGAAGGTAGAAGCAGTACCTCTTTTCTTCTCACCCCAGAAAAAACACCCACCTCAAACCATAAGAGGAATTGATATGAGCCTAATGAGCATTTGCCTTTTGAGGGAGAGACAGTGGAACATCTTGGGATTTCCTACCTAGCTTGTGCATTCCCATTGCAGAGCACTGACATTCTTAGGGCTGTGAAATTGTGCCACCTATGTGATCTTTCAGATGGCTTTGGGGAGGGGAGTATGTGATAATTCTGTTGCTGTGGTTTGGTTAAGGATGGTTTCCTGTGAGGCTGAGCCTTCAGCATTTAAGTTTCAAAAGAGAGGAGGAGAAAAAAAAGAAAGCCAAAAAACTGACAAGCAAGTTAGATGCAAGCTTGGACTCTCCAGGAAACCACATAACCCCTCTGAAGAGTGCATAAAGTGCTGTTCCTGTGCCTCAATCATCTTTTAAGGAGACGAAAATGGAGGAGGAAGGGCTATAGAAGAGAGCTCATGAAACCAGAGGTGAACACATGCTGAATGAACACAGGCACAAAGGAAAGAACGACTGGGGAATGCCAAACCCTACTGAAGCCAACAGGAACTCCATCAGCAGCTTTGTGGAGCTGGGGCCGTGCACAAGGATGAAAATCTTTCTAGACAGGAACAAAGACAGACACCAACTGTCAGCATGGGAGCCATGGACGGGAATGCCCCTGTTGAGATGAGCAAGCGACCCATGAATGGTGTGCTGGAATTACCAGACTGGCTTGAGTGACTGCAGGATTAGGCCATCACAACCAGATTGTGGTTGAGGGATGCTGTTATTTTAAGCAGGTCTTCTGCATAGCAGGGAAGATAAATGAGATGTGGAAATTGCTAGTGGGTTACCAGTTTGTGCATCATTAGCTGTACTAGCCATCACCACAAGGGTTTGGAATCCTCATGGTCAAGAGCAGAGGTTAGCCTCAACCCTGCCTGTAGCAGAGGTGCTCTGTATCTGCTCTGGCTCAAAAGCTGTCATTGAGAAACATATACCCTGAAGATGTATCTGCCTCATTTGGTTTCCACACTTAAAACTGGGCAACATTTCAAGAAAAGATCAGCTAGAAGAGGGAAAGCATTTATATCTGACTAATGGCTCTTAAATGACCATGAACTGACCTTCACCTCTGCCTGTGCCTCATGATTCAAATTCATTTTCTAGCAGTGAAAAAACACAGAATGCTGCATTCATTAGGCTGAACTCCAGTTTTACATTACACTTCACTGCTGAAAACCACAGGCACCTAAACAAGCTTCAAATGATGGTTGTTCTGCTAACAATTAGAGCAGAATCCAACCCTAAAAACTGAGATATCATTTGGTTGAAAGACAAAATATTAAGTGAGAAAAGCTCACTTAAATGTTAAAATCAAAATATTAAGTGCAAAAGTCCTCTGTAGCAGGCGACAGATCTATGCTGTAAGAAATTAGGTAGAGAGCTCTCTTCAGCCTAATTAAAATATTACCTAATATGTTTTGAACATTATATGCTTTCAGTCAAGTGACTGTAGTTTCAAATAGATTCACATTTTGAATTGCATGAAGTTTTTTTAAAACTTGTATTTGCAACTGTATTAATGGTAGCAAAGCAAAGTTTTGCCTTTCAAAAAAACTTTTGTTCCAAGTGAAACAATAAAGTTATGGGGAAAAGAAAGAAAAGTACCTTTTTTTTCCTCATAACAGGAAAACCCTTCTTAAGACTAATATTAGCCCATACTAACACAGACGCCACTAACTTGATGCATGAGAAACTTCTGTATTTCACTACTGGTACAAAATTATTTAGTCTGTATTTAAACAGGTCTGGTTTGACACAAAGAAGATAAGGGTGGGATGCTCCATGCTCTGACAGTGACTTTACTGTAATGCTTTCAGCAAGTCATTTAACTCCACAGTTTACCCTCCTGCTGACCTTATGAATGTCATGCATGCCCCTCAGCATCAATGTGTATATGAAAAGTGCAATCTAAGGAAAAAATAATCTTATCCAACCACTTCTTTTTTGGTACTTGTTTACTAGCATGAACTACACTGAAAGTAGTGTAGTTAGGGGTGCAAGTATAAGTACACTTCAACTTAAGAAATTACTCTCTCCAGCAAAGCATCAGTCCAGCTCTTTCACATCCATGCTATGGCTGCATATTTATAATTATATCCTCACCAGGAGACTCCTGCTTCACTGGAGGTGTAAGTGGACCTAGCTGGGGTCAAGACTGCTGCAGTGAAGGAGACACTGGTACAGTAGGCATTCTTTATATGGAGGCATGCTGCAAGAAATAAGAAATCCTACGAAAAATCCTTCCTCCTTCGCTGTGATTCCCTATCCTTTATCTCCTGAAATACAATCGCTCTGTATACAAGAAATACAAGAGCACAGACATATTGTGCCTGCAGCAAAGACGCCTTCTGGGTTTGCCTTTAGCCTCCCGCTGTGGCTCAGGTCTACTTTCCATGGCACAGATATGCTGTCTGGCAGCTGTGATCCCTTGGCCCCTGAAGGGGTGTCACAAGACAGGACAAAGCAGCAGCAGCGCACCAAGAAGCAAAGCCCTTCCTCTGTGCTCCTCTGCAGAGCCCGATGTGCCAGGTGGGAGTGGAGGTACGAGCTACAGGATGTACAGACAATGCACTGGGGGCTCAGAGAGTGCAGGGTAGCTTGGGGGGTGAAGTTGGATTGGCAGTGGAGAGGGATAAAGCTTAACTTAGCAGTGGGTGTGGAAGGGTAAATGTTCCCCAAACTGAATGGAGCCAGAAAGCTTGCTTTGACAGACCTCAGTATTTAAAGTTACTTTGGACCACATACCCTGTTACTGCAATATAGTCCCCATTAATGTACACTACTATAGTGGGTATTAGTCTATTCAAGAGTATTCTTGCCAGGATTTTGCCAGCAATGGAGAGCAGAGTAATACCACGATAGTTTGAGCAATCTGATCTGATACCTTTCTTCTTATACAAAGTGATGATGACTGCGTCACGAAGGTCTGATGGTAGTTCACCGAGCTCCCAACAGCGCACCACAAACTCATGAAATTTGGTGTGAAGTGCAAGGCCCCCATGTTTCCAAATTTCTGGTGGAATCCCATCAGCCCCAGCTGCCTTGCCAATTTTCACCTGCTGTATGGCCTTGAGGGTTTCTCCTAAAGTGGGGGCAGTATCCAGTTCGTGTTTCACCGGTTGTTGTGTGATGGACTGAATTGCTGAGTCTTGGACTACACGGTTGGTACTGAAAAGAGTCTGAAAGTGTTCAGACCATCGATTCAGAATGGAGGATTTATCTGTTAGAAGCGTTTGCCCGTCTGCGCTGAGTAGAGGGCTTTGTACCTGGTATGTAGGCCCGTATGCTGTTTTCAAGGCCTCATACAAACCTTTGTGATCACCTGTATCAGCGCATAGTTGAGTTTTTTCAGCTAAATCGATCCACCACTTGTTCTGGATGTCACGGAGTTTCTGTTGGAGCTTGCTGCATGCAAGACGAAAGGCTGTTTTTCTTGCATGACAGGATGGGAGTGCAAGGTGTGCTTGGTGGGCAGTTCTCTTCTTCCTCAACAAGTCTTGGATTTCTTGGTTGTTTTCGTCAAACCAGTCCTTGTTCTTCTTGAGGGAGAAGCCTAAGGTTTCTTCAGAAGATTGCAGGATGCTGTTTTTAATATGGTGCCAGATTGTTTCAGGAGAGGAATCTGCAGAAACTGTGGGAAGGTTTTTGAGCCTAGTTTGAAGGTTTGCCTGGAAACTGTCTCTTACTGTGGCTGATTGGAGATTGTTAACTTGGAGCCTTCTCTTTGGGATGCTGCCCCTTTTTGGTTTGAATTTGAGCTTGAAATTGAGTTTACAGCGCACAAGTCGATGGTCTGTTTGGCACAGCTGCGATGGGCAGGACACGTCTCAAGGATGAAGGACCACCGCCTCCCTAAGATCCTACTCTATGGTGAACTTGCCACTGGCTGCTGCATGAGAGGAGCCCCGAAGAAAAGATACAAGGACTCCCTGAAACAACATCTCAGCCTTGGCCATATTGATCAACACAACTGGTCTACTCTGGCCTCCAATCGGGAGGCCTGGAGACACACCATCTATAACGCAGCTGTCTCCTTCGAGAACACACGCAGGATCACTCTCGAGGAAAAAAGGCAGCGCAGAAAGAACCGTGTATTGCAGAATACACCATCTAAGGAGTCTTTCTGCTGCGCCTTTTGCAATCGGATATGTCTGTCACGTATTGGCCTCATAAGCCACCAACGTGCCTGTAGCAAATGTGGATAGAGCCTTCCCAAATCTTCGTTCGCGAAGCCTCGCCATGATGAATGTACACTATGACTTGTCAGATTACGTTTTAAGCAGTCTATAAGTGGGAAGAAGCCAGAAGTTTAATAAAATAGATGAAAAATCATTACTCAAAGAAGAGGAAAGGAAACAATGGTTTGCATGTAAACCCTCAGTGCCTATACAGAACATGGGACAAACAGACAAGAACAGAACACTCATTACACCACAGATCAGAAAATGAATTTACCCAAAGCACTACTCTGTTAATCTTTAACAACAGAAACAAGAAAAATGTAACTATTATTTTGTCAAAACATACATACATATTCTCAGATAAGTGGTATTCTGAGGAAGTTACAGTAACATTCTTGTACTGTCAAAGCACGTGAAAAGTTTTACTCCTTCTTGAAAAGGATTCCACTAATAACAGGCTGTTTCCATCTTCACATCTGCCTAGTGACAGGCTACATGCAATAAAATGACACAGCAAGGCACTCCATCCCAAGCTTTTACAGCTGCCCCCAGTCTCCGATCTGCTTTACTGCAATGCTTTCACCACAACCAAGTCTCGCAAGACACGCTCTGCTGGCAGGTACAGTAGAGGAGAGAATAAAACTGAGCAATCTGTTCACAGCAGCTGTATAGCCCAGGGACACAGCACAGCTACAAGAAAGAGTCTCTCAAACTACATACAGTAACCTCCTCAAAGAGAAGTAACCAAGATACCTCAGCCATTGAGCACACTGTAACTTCCACAGCTACGGAGAAGTGCTCAGGGGAAGTGTGCACTGAGCTCCTAGCAATTGTTCTAGGATAGTTCCTCTTCAGATAGTCAGCTTAGGAGCTATTACAGCCTGGGTGGAATTCACCTGAAGAACCCTGGATATGACAAAGAAATTACTTCTAATCATCAATGGCTGCACACATCTGAGTAAGATGAGGATGTGGGAGAAGGGAACCACAATCTTCCAGCTTCTGAGAAGAGGAGTAGCAAGTTCAGGACCAATGCCAGCTAATTCTGCTCCCTTACACTGGATAGAGGAAGAAAATGTTTTTTCTTCATTGTTCCTCATTGGGGACTAAATCTCAAATCCACTGTGGGACAGTCAGAGTCCCCCCTATAGAAAAACACTGAAAAAAAGCAAAATGTGCTTGAAGGCTGAAGAGGAGTTACCACAAAGACAGAACAGATGCGTGTGTTTGTGCAAGTGCATTAAGTAGGTGAAAGAATGTATTAAAGTAAACCATCTGGAATTTAGCATGTTTGGAAACTGTCAAAGAGTGACCAATCCCTAAGAGGTAGACCAGCATCATTCTATAGGTACACAAACTGCCCCATGTCATAGAAGTTGCCTATGAAAGAGGCAGATTAGAAATGCTTGTATCTCCTACTGTGTAATCACTCACTTGGTCCCCAAGGGGTTATGAAAGGCTTTTTCACAGGATTAATAGTACCCAGGAGTGACATTTCTGACATTTCCTACACAAGCGAAGCAGCTTCTTTGCTTCACAGAAAGATTAATGTTGTGACACCAGAACTTGTTCCATGGAAAAGGAAAATTAGGGAACATCTTGAAGCCAGTGCCCCAAGTCTCTTCCCAAGACTCTCCCCCTCCCCATACTCAAGGTGTATCACACTGGGCATCTCTGAAGGGCCTGTACACAAAAAAATGCTGCAAAGCAGAAGAAAAGTCCATGTGCAAGCACAAAGCAGTGATATCTTTAGGAGTAGAGATTTGGTGGGATAATTTACATGACTGCAGTCCTGGGATGGATGGATGGATGGATGGATGATGAGTCTCCAGGAAGGAAAAGAGAGAAGGAAGGAGAGCTTAGGGCTGTGTTCTCTGCAAAGAAGTAACCTGAGCGTGCAGAGCTCTGCAGAGCAATAGGTGACAGTCTGATCAAAAGCTTAAGGGTCAGGATGAGAGAGGAGACCAACAAGCGCTACAGTGTGACAGGAGCCTGCTACAGGCCACCAAAACCAAGAGAAAGTTGATGAAATCAGCGGTCACCAGCTGGGAGGAGCCTTTTGATTACAGGCCCTGTTTGTCTCAGTGACAGGACAAGTGGACAGAACCTCACGCTGTGCCAGCGCAGGCTCATGTTGGACATCAGGAAGAATTTCTTCACTGAAAGGGTGGTTATGCATTGAAATAGGTTGCCCAGGAAAGTGGCGGAGTCACCATCCCTGGAGTTTTTCAGGAGGCGTTTGGTTTTGGCCTTAATGCTATGGTTTAGTTGACATGGTAGTGTTTGGTCAAAGGCTGGACTCGATCTTGGAGGTCTTTATTCTAATCTAATGATTCTATGATGCTCTCTGGCGATTTTCACCATGCCAATATCTGCCTGGGAGGGCAACAAGGAAGAGTGTAAGTAATCTAAAAGAGACAACTTTTTGATAACAGTGATAGGTAAGTCAATTAGGAGAGGCCCCCTGGCTCAATCTGCTGCTCATTAACAAAGATGAACCAGTTACAGCTGTGAAGGCTGATCACAGTCTTGGCTGCAGCAATCACAAGAGGGTGATATAAAGATCCTGAAAGAGGTGAGGTAGGCAGGTAGTGGAATAGAGATCTTGCACTTCAGAAGAGCAGTTCTACGCCTGGTCAGGGACTGGCAGGCAGGATCCCATCGGAGGCTAGGGGACCCAGAAGGCTGGTTGATCTCCAACTCAACTCTCCAACCACCACTCAAAGCAGAACAGACTGTTCTGATGTGCAGGAAGTCAAGCAAACGTGGCAGGGGGCCAGCTCCGCCCAAGGGGGAATTCCTGACTGAGCTCAAACACTAAAAGGAAGTGGGGACAGGCTAGTTAGGAGGAATATGGAGGCAATGCTTGAGCACAAATGAGGGCAGGAAAGTAAAAGTTTGGCAGGTGTTGAAACATGGAAGGGCTGCAGAAGACAAGAAGTATTTCAGCAGCAAGGGCAACGGGAACAAAAAACCACCAAGGTCTTGGCTGGAAAACTCTGCCCACAGATGTCCCTGAAGGTATCAGCAGAGTCTGTGCAAGTGAAACATGACCCAGAGTACAGAAAAAGTGGATTAGGGGCCACTTAAACTAGGCATCATGAAAGGCAGCAGGAGGCTGGACTAGATGACCTGCAAAGGTCCCTTCTAACCTGAATTAGTCTTGATTAAAATTCCCAGAGATCACCATCAACTCTTTTGCCGTCTAAAGAAAAAACAAGGTTGAAGTGTCATCTCAGTCTATCATTTTAACCACAGCTGTGCCAAAACTAAAAAAAACTGCTGTATTTGAAGACAGAAGACATAACAATGCATACCTGAAATGGTGATTTTAATTTCACTAACGGTTCTTATCCATATACACTGTCAGATGCTGACATCTCTAGTTATGTTTTCATACACCAATATCTCAGGTGAGAAAATGATGGGGCCAAACACAGTGCTGCCCTCTGAACCATATCAGACAAGCTGTTAACATCATTGCTTCCCCCTATTACCGCTGACATCAGAGATTTGGTAGCTGAGGTTTAATTCTATATTACTCTAATAAAAAGTCCCCAAGCCCTTACACCATGTCCATTGCTACAGCTGTAAATTCATTTAAAATGGAAAAGGCAATAGCAACTTCTACGTGGAAGCCACATTATCCTGCTGTTTGTATTTGCTAACTTCTCCAGGAGTATCTGAGCTTCCTTTAAGTCTGGTTTGTAGGATGCAATTGCCAACAAATTACGAAGTATTTCCCAGAGGTCATCAGTATGCTGCTGCATTGTCAAGTGGTGGTATTTTGATGTAATGTCAAAACAAGCATTAGAGCAAAATAGGGTGGAAAAAAAACCCTTCAGGGCCACCTTCCAGTGGAGCACAGTAATAACCAATTTGAAGGAAAAATACAGACAGGTATACTAGCTCTGCAAAGAGAACAAACCAGACAAATATTAGGAAAATAAGTAAAACATGAGTATTATCAGTTCTCTCTAAAAGTCTCTTCAGTGAACCAATAGCCATGTGACTTCTTTTACATGTTCCAAATTCATTGTTATCTTGCAAACACAGAAAGCCAGTTTTAATTATTATTTTTAAATAAAGCAAAGTCAAGCATGAAGGCAAGGATGCTGCAACAATCAAACAGCAACTACACTCTTAGTTCCTGTGCTACAGCAGGAGGGAGCTGAGCTGTAACAGCCTGTGCCTTCAGACAACCGAAGCTTCTGAAGTTCAAGCCTTTTCAGACCTTTCTTAGAAGCTGAAACATTCTCAGCTGAGTACACGCACTCATAGATGCTTTGCTTTAATGAACTGAAAGTGTCAACTTCCCATTGGTGCGTCAGATGGACTTTTTCTCAAGCAGTGGAAACAATTGTCTAGGCAGCACTTGCGTGGGGCTGCAGACACCACTGAGCTGCTAAAGTACCTTTTATAATAAATTTGAAACTATGAGGAGAGACCATTCATTCTTCACCTCTGAATCAGGAAGTCCACTCATTCAAGCAGTCATCAGCTCCTGCAGCAAAACACATAACATTCACACCACCGCCACCACTCCTCCTCCAAACATTAACTCACAAAAAGTCACTCAGAGGCTTCTGCAAGCCCACCAGGAAAAGCATTGGGGGCTTTTTTAGATTTAGTTTATGGTAGTCTAAAGTCAATAGCTAATTTCAGATAGGGAAAGTCCACTGGCATTTGTTTATTATTTCCTTAATGTAACTTACACAGACTGAGTAGGTTATAAAGGGAAAGGCCTGAGACAACCATGATGCAGCCAAAATGAAACAAGGCTCCTCATCAACAAAACCATCTTGAGACAGCATTAACAAACATATCCCATTGCATGCCAGGTTTATACACTACTCCATCACAAACAAACACTACTGTTGCAATGCTGGCACCATTATTGTCATGTAGTGGAAAAACCTGCCACAAGAACATGATCTCTACCAGGCTGATGTAAACCAGGCACTTCACAATGGCAGTGCTGTTTCACTTTGGAATTCTTGAAATGCATGGGTTTATACCCACTCCTTCCCCAGAACTTGCTTAGAAGCCATGAACATAAGCTTTCTGTCTCTACCGGTAAAAACGGAGACATGAAAGATGAGCCTAAATGCTAGAAAGTAAATGAACAATAATAACAAATAGAAGGCCAATTTATTACAACCAATAAATCAATGAACAGATTGCCCAGAGATGTTTCACTCTCTGTCCTAGAAGATTTTCAGGGCCAAACCAAATAAAGACTGGAGTAACCCTTCTGACCTGAATTATTCTGTTTTAGATTCCTGCTATGCAGCATTCCTAGGTTCAGCCTGTGGGTAAAGAGACTATGAATCTCTTCAAGCCTGGCAATACAGATATGTTCACATGCAGGCTTCAGAACTAAAACTCCCCTTGCAGGCTTTCTAGCCTTATGGCATTGAAGTGAGAAAGTCATTAACCCTCCAGCCCAATAAAATGGAACCATGATCATCTATTGCCAGGTGGTGCAGCAGCTTTGAGAGCACATCAGAGAGCTGGGCAACAGCCCTTGAAACAGCACAGGGAGCGTGGCTAGAGAGCATCTAGAAGAATGCCTAGGTTGTAATGTGTGCCAGACTTCACTACCCTGACAGATTTCAGGGCTCACTAGAAACCACAATCACTGCGAAATTCACAGCCCACACTTCATGTCTGTTATTGGGCTGATGTATCAGCACAGCAGGCAGGGTGGCAGGGCAGTGGCATCTTGCAACAGGCATGGCCTCAGCCCGTCTCCTTGAAGTGTCTAACTAGACTGAGTCATACAGAATCAAGTTCAAAATTTGAAAGGGAAGCCAAAACCCCTGCAAAATGCCTGTTTCCTGATCACTGGTTGCCAGCCCTCTGCTGGGTGCAGACTTTCCCCGACTGCCACCTTGTGTCTTCTGAAAGCACCGCCAGTGGGGGCAGGATGCTGCATCAGGACTTCTCTCTAGAGTTATCAGTCTTCACTGCTAAACTGAAAGTAATTTTCTTGACTAACACAGGGAGAAGTGCAATTAAAATTTCAGCCAAACTCTTAGAAGGAAATCTCTGTTTGTCATCTGTTTTTCTTATCAGTTCCTGGCTAGCAGCACCTCTGGCTAATTGCCTTAATGAATCAGATGAAACTCGCCTTGGTGCCCCACTGGTTGTACCATTTATTTTGACAAGAATACTATCAAATTACATATGTACATTTATTGTTACATGAAAATCCACTTTATTTTTCCCACCTGGAGAGTGCAGTTGCCAAGTTCTGCTTAAAAAAACTCATCTGTCCTTTGAGGTATGCCCAGACATACCTCACCCACAGGATACTGGGGACAAAGAACTGGAAATTATTTAAAATATTTAAAATTTGGGTAAGATTTGAGACATTCCTGATTCCTAAACATGAAAAAAACATCTAGTGTTGGCAACAGAAAACAGCAGGGGAAGATGACAGTGAACATAAAAAGGAAGCTCAGTTGGCCACGAAGCACAAACTTCTGTACTTGCCACAC
The DNA here is from genome assembly GCF_001604755.1 of Lepidothrix coronata. Taxonomy (NCBI): domain Eukaryota; kingdom Metazoa; phylum Chordata; class Aves; order Passeriformes; family Pipridae; genus Lepidothrix; species Lepidothrix coronata. Next base: position 3,185,203 of record NW_016690265.1, on the reverse strand, counting down.
CACTCTCACTTACAGGCAGAGCTTTTCCTTCCCTGGGTGGTTTCTCTAACAAGGGATGGGCAGAATGCCACTATGAAAGGGAGCAGGACTGTTTCAGCAACTCATCCTAGAGGAAAAGCAGGACATAACTTCCACAGTCTGATAGGACAAGATCCACAGATATTATTTTTGTGTTTCTAACCGGTGAAATTCAGATCTACTATGTTTTAAAAGTCAGGTTTCCAATGTAGCCAAGCTTCTGCCTTGGTTACACAGACCAAAGACAAACCAAGGCAGCTGGGTGAACATTACCCTGGAAAGACACTTCAGTCTCCGAGGTTCAACTTTGGGTCTCATCACCATTAAAAAAGTTACACCTTTTGCAATTCTGGCAAACTCCACTATGGCTGAAACACAGCAACTGACTGACTGATAATCTTCTGCAGAGATAAAGGCAACTCTTAAGTGATCTAAAAGCATCCCACACTCCTTACAGAAATCTAGCATCTACTGTCTTGTCCTGTTGGTTAAAGGAAAGATTATTTTTTCACCTGAAAACCATGACACTGGAAAACATTTTTTTTTTAAGACAAAGTGTCAAATTTTATAGTGAATTCTCATTCAACAGCTTTAAGAGGGCAACTTTTCATTCTATCAGAATAAAGTTACCCCACCAGCTCAAGATGCTTAAACATACTTGGCCAAGCTCTTTGCATATACCTGGCCTCCTTCCTCTGTGTTTGTACAGCAGATCATTTCAGCTCCCTCTACACTCCTCATAAGGAAATGGCACATAGTAGCTGAATTAGCTGAACCCATTGGAAACTATCTCACTCCTATGCAAATAAGTACCTCTGCTATGAGACAAGGATCCTCACTCAATGCAAAACCTGTTACCGCTGATGAAAGCTCTCAGTTTCTTTCTATTAGCAAAAGTAAGGTGAACAAAGTAAGTCATGTGCTTTCCTGGAAATTCATTTCTAGTGGGCAGAAACCATTGCCATTCTACACAGTTGGCGGTCACTGCTGGAGATCACTTCACACCATAGCTGAACTACATGAAATACCTTTAGTTTCTTAAGCATTAAACAGGTAAGCCAGATGATTCACTCCCTCATACATCAGATGGTGGCACTGCACCAGTAGCCAGTCCACGCAATACTGATTTCAAAATGCAACCTACACCATTTAATGTTCCCAACACCTCACTTATTAGTTTCTGCTAAATTTCTGCATGACATCTTTCACATGAAAATTCTCCCCATAGGCCTATTCCATGATCTAAAGACAAAGCACCCTTCAGGGATATAAAAGAAGTATTTAATATCAACTGTCATCTTTTAGAAGTACAAAAGTGATATTTGGTTTTAGGGTCACTTCATGATTCCTATTTCCACCAGGAAATGTGGTCATGTGTGATGGAAAACAGCAACAAGATTAACCTGATACGCTGATATGATAAGACAAAAGACTGATTTACTAAAGCCAGGAGCAAGAAGTGAGATCAGTCCACAGAAAACTGAACACTAAAGGTCTGGACTGCAGTTTGGCCACAACTGTGAGGTACATGCTTCCCGATTTATGAGAATTTACCAAAAGAAGTATCACCAGGAAAGTGACAGCTCCTATCCATCCCAGTGACTGCTTCTTCCAGCACAGGACATGCTGTTACTGTGGCAGCAATGAATGAACTAAGAAAGAAAGAACAGATCCCTCCTCTTTCTCTCATCCAATGCTGTTTAGAGAACAAGCAGGAGTTCTGTTGTCAGTGATACAACTGTCCGCACATGGTAAGAAATGCTACAGCATGAGGAATGCATGAAACAGTTTTACCAAACAAATTAAGCCCCAAAGTATTAATTTGGAAGTTCTGCTCTCAAAAAGCCTCAGGAGAACATCACTGCTTACACAACCCAACTGCTCCTCAGGTACTACCTGGGAACCTCAGCCACAAGGTCTGTATGAGCAAGAAGGATCGATGTGATGGTCTGGGAGGTGGTGTGGGTAAACAGACAAGGAAGAGAACATTTAGTGCAAAAATCACCACAAAGTAAGAGCGTAATGCTTCACAGTGCTTCTCTTCTTTATCCAGTGACAGTTCTTGTCTAAATCCTCATGACATAAGACAGGCTTGTAGTTCAGCCACAGACTTAGGTCTCTGGATGTCAGGGTTCAGTTTCCAGCTCCATTTCAGACTTGCACTGTAGCTCTGGGGCAAAGCTGCTTTATCTCTGTGCTGATGCTTCTGTAAAATGGAGTCAAGCTGTAGATGCCCCTCGTCTTTCTTGTCTCATCTATTCCAGTTGTACACCAATGTGGGACACCAGTGTCATCTTGGAAACATCTTTACCACTGTTCAGATACTCATCAATAATCCTCCTAGAAAAGACCAATTCTCAGTGCACTGATGAGCTACTGAGTTGCATGAACAATAAATCAGAAATATTGTCAGCTGGTTAAGGCAAAAACCATTTAAGAAAGTAATTAAATCAGAATTAAAAGTAATTAAAAGAAAGTAACACATTTCCAAAGAGTCAAAGACACAAAACCTTGTATTAAAATTTATAACAATCTTTTTTACATGCTTTACAAATCAAGTGGAAATGGAAAAAGGAATTGCTGAAGACTCTAGGATGAAGAAAAAGAGACCTTTTTTTTTTAAACTACTTCAAAATAGCTGTTTTTTCTCCTTCTTCATTTACCCTCAACTACCTAATTTCAACTATCATACAAGATACAACACCTGAAGTTGTGCAGAGCCCAGCACTTGCTCAGCATGGCTGTGAAATTGCATATCTTGTAATGTTTAAACCTATGAAATGTTACCACAACACACCAAAAAAAAATATTAAAGAGGAAGTAGGTCATCTCCTTGCAAGGTTTAAGCCTTACATAGTTAAAACATTACCTTTAAGACCAATACCATTTTAGATCATTATACATTAAAACAGGGCATTCATATTTACACATGTAAATAAAGTAGCATGCTTGTTTTTCATACTTATGCTGCATTATCTCCTGCAATCTAATACACAGAATGCCTTCCAGGCTATACCCAAAAAGAAATAGGTTTGTGGTGGTGGTTTTTTTTTCCTCCCAGTCATTTCAAAACACTATCACTTCCACAATTTCTCAACCAGCTGTGCTGTTTCCTCATTGGGCGACTTTTGTTTGGGTGATTCTGTACTACGGCAAGAACATTCAAGATTGCTTAAGCTTCCAAGAGCTAAACATGAAGTGTCAATTGACATCAAAACCAAATCCAAAGTACAGATGATAATCTCCCAGTGTAAATATATAAGAGGCATTGGTTTTATTTTTTTATTTAAAGAAACTGTGGAATAAACAAAGTCAGCCAGCCAGCCTGGAGACTTCGATCTGCAACTTTGTGTTTGGGTTCCAGCTGTTTTTAATAAATGCTTGGCTCACATCAGGCCACGTCATGCCGATACACTGCTGGAAGAGAAAAGGGAACTGGCAGCAGGTCCGGCCAGAGCTTATCTGTCCTACACCACATCATTTAAAGGATTCTAACCCAAGGAGAAACACACCTTTCTATGGAAGTGCCTTCAACATTTTAAGACTTCTCTTCCATGTTTATTCTACTTGCCTGCATCATGCAGATTATCACGTCCTAGTTCAAGGCACTGCCAAAATCTACGTCTCTGCCAGCGCCTAATCCATTCAAGCCCCTGACTCCTACGCCCAAGATGTTCCAAGGCACGCAGAGATGACAATCCTGTTGCACAAGTGTAGATTAGCGTCCAAAAAGGCATCTGCATGAAGAAAGAGAAAACCAATCAGGCTATACTGGTTAACACTGACACAAACAAGACACAAAGTTCAGACTACATGAGAACATGTCAACTCTCTCCAGTAACTCAGTTGTGGCCAGTCTGGACTGACCAGCTGTTAAGATGGGCTAAAATGGATTTCAGAAGAGCCGTTAAAATAATGATCACAATTGGTGGTCTCTGAATGAACTTAAATGAAGAAGTATCTTGCAAGAGAGTATCAGTCCTGATGTTGCAAGATGACTCTTTCTCACACTGCATAATCACTACACTGACCTGTTTAATTCCTGCATTTCCACTTACCTCACTATCTAGCATTATGTCCCCAGCTGTAGCTCAGCAGCAAATTTAACAAACATCTGAAACCCCTTATGACTTTACATATGCATTTACATAACTGCTTCACCAGTGCTCAACCACCAATTACGCTTTCGTACCATTTAAAAAAGCAGCACACCACAGTACAGAGAAGCTGAGTGATGTACTTACAACTTTCTCTGACTGGCTGTTAATGAACTGTCTTGCTACATGTTAAACAAAAGCTCTCAATAGGAATAAGGAGCATCACGTAGCAGACTTAAGCCCTTTACCTTACCATTCTCTTCTTATGCCTTCAGTTTATCCTCACCGATATTAAACCAGCTCCTCCCAGAGCTGCACTTGAATACTGCAGGCAGACCAAGAATTTTTTACTATTATGTTATTTTAATAAAAGAAACCTCAAACAGTCAATACACAATTTCATGCCTCTTGACTCAAGAAGCATAACTCACGATACAGAAAGGACTGGATTTTCTGCAAGACCGCCTTTGAAAGCTTCCCCACCTGGTGAAATACTAAATATGACCAATGTAAATGACAAAAAAGGCTAAGAGGCAGCTGGGGAGAATGAATCAATGAAACAATTTCACTTTAGACCACAAAATGGCTTGGCCAAGTGACATGCACCACAGCTACATTACTGAAAAGGTTCATTAATTCTTCAAATGGACTTTTCAAACATGCACTCTGAGTCTAAGAAGGAAAGAGACATCACCTTTTAAAGCTTTCAAGACAGATTGATGGCAGAGAGGAATAAGTAGAAGCCCCCATAGGATAAATGGTAGCAAACAGCACTTTATTACTCTCTTCAAATGGAAAAGTTTTGTTACTTGCTGACTAGAAGACAAAGACTTTACCTGCAGACTGTTACAGACAGTAAAAGTACACCCAATTAAGAAATCTCAGAAGTGACCTTGCATGAAAGGATAAAGGCAACAGTATTGTTGCCACGTTAGGTACTGGTGTACCAGGGCATTCTCCTCATCCCACTTTCTACAGTTCTAGCAATCACACCTTTCACAGTCAGCAAGGCTACACAACTGTGCTTCTCCTTCTAGCCTCGAGATTTCACTCACTAGAGCAAAGAGCTCACAGCCTGATATAAACAACATCCGTAAGTGAAGAGTCTGATGTAATGTTACTTAAAACTTGTCTTTCCCTGTCATTCGGTTAAGATTGTCCCGAGAGGACTTCTCTTGCAAACTGGTTACATCTAATTTGACCTAAATTCATAGGAAACAAACCAGACCAAAAAAAAACCCAACAAACCAACAAAACAAAACAAAAAACAAACAAACAAAAAAACAACACCTCAATTTAACTGCCCCTAGCAATACTGTAGAATTCACTTAGTGGTAAAGCAAAAGTTAGACAAAAACTTATACAAGGTCTTCAAGACAGACTGTATTAGACAAGGTATGTATGGTCAACTATCTGACTTCAAGTGACTTGATTCCTGGTTTTTTTCCCCTTTTGGAAGAAGAGGGCTTTGCTGACTATATATTTCCAGTTGATACAGAACCACTCTCCCATGAGCTGACACAGATGAGGGGATTGAAGCATGAAGTCTGTTGAAGCAACACTTAAGTGATCTGATGAATTCTGCATTGCAGCTTTTCTACTCCAAATCCCTGGATTCAAATCTTGTATTTCAATCACAAGCAAAACAACCTCACACAACATCATGTTTCTTGCATGCAACTCCCCTGCTCCCCCTAAACCAGTGCAAACCACTCTAGTAACAACTTGATTTGCGTCAACAGCCTGCTTAAGGGAAACCAGGATTGGAAAACAAGTCCAGACATCTTGCCCTCAGAAAAATCAAACTTGTGTAGGCTGGCTGAATGACATCATGTGGAATGTGCACTGCTTTATGCAATATGAGTGACAATCATTTGTGAGTGCATGAGTACATAGATTTTTATTTATTCTTCCACTTAACACTACGTGTCTCTCTTAACGGCGCCCGCCTGCTGCCTTCTCTCTTCATTGATGGCAAGCTGGACATTAAGTATTATTTAGCAAAAACATTACCTTGTCACATGTTTCTTGCCAGTTGATGAATCTGAAATTGTCAGCTTATGGGTATTACACCATTGTCAAAGAGATGTTCATTTTACTTTTCTGTACAGCTTCCACAAAAACATGGTGAAGAAAATGGAGGTTAAGAGTTGACACGAAATTCCTGAATGCTCGTTACTGGCATAGGTTCTTCTTTGGGCAATTTCTAGAAAAGAACTGTCCCGTAGATCCCTCTTGACACTTTGCACCTATGCAGATCTGTGGACTACTGTACTTCTGAAACACAGACATCCTGGAAGGAAAATTTAGGTTTAACACATATCCAGACTACACATCCTCTGCTCTCCTTGCAACTCTGCCTGAGGAGCCACAAACAACACAATAAAACTATGTATTTCTGGTGAAAGAGAATGTTAAAGGCTATGGACCTGGGACTGAAGTGTAAAAACACACTTCAAGCCATTCTAAAATGAGACATTCAAACTAGTAGAAAGTTTAAAAAAAATCTTAGATAAAAACTTATCAGAGAAGGCACAATCAATACATACCTTCTTCCCTTTTGGTCTTTCATGGAGATAGGAATTGGACACCATCCACTTTAAAACCCCATTTGTACCTATCATGTCTATAAGCAAACCAGTAAAAAACCCAAAAGTAGTGAGAGAAAAACAAAGGTTTACCTGGCATGTTTTTCAACAGTAGATCCAGAATGCATCAATAGGTTTCCTTCCCATCCCTTAAGCACCGAGCTGGGAGAGGCCCAACTGCACAGCTAAAAGCATCAGCAAAGCTGAAACTGAATACCCAGACCTGTGAAGAACAGAAACGAAGCCCAAAGGGTTGAATTGTTACTTCTTCATTCAGTGGGGAAAATAGGAGAGAAAAACATCTTCCTTTCAGCATCAGTTCACTTACATCACCTGTTTGTAGCAGCAGTGTAAAATACAACATTTTTATGATTATTTAACATTTTCAGTTAATGACGAATAGGGTAATAGCAGATAGACAAGTTGTTGGCCATTAGGAAGGCACTTAAAAAAACTGGAATTTTTTTGAAAGTCCGTTCTGATGGACAGGAAGAGGAAAAGAGACATCACAAATCAACACTTCGGTGACTTTAGTTCACAGAATTCCCCTATCGAAGGTTTCAGTCTTCAGATTTCCTGGAGGTTTAGAGAGAAAGAGCCAAAGACAACAAAGATACTACACACCTAATCCTGCTGAGGTGTATGTTACAACAGAGCAAGCAGAGATTTTTTTTTTCTTTTTCTAGAACAGCTTCTGCAATTGCAAGTTGCACACCTTCATTTGTACTGGAAAATGTGTGAAATTTTGACTATTAAGTGTAAACATTTATTCCAGGAACCATCAATTTCTCTATTATGATACAACAGAATCTATACTAAAGCAAAGGTAAACTAATCTTTCTCTGAAACAGAAGGCAACTTGCAAAGTGTTTTTGAACAGCAGCAAGCACACCACACGCCCACACACTCAGCAGTCACTATGTGAATTAATTTTTAACACATCAATCTTCTTCTCAGGCTATGGTGAGATCTGTGTCGCCAGCATGCTGAACCTCAGCTTCACAGTTTTAAGTACCAATGATGCCACACCAAAAAAAATGTGCTGAAGACTTCTGAACTCTCAGTTACATTACTTCCAGAAGCAGCAATAGTGAATGCCAAGTAGAGATAAGACAGCCCTGTTTGAGAGTTGTCTTAGATCATCCAAAATCAACACTGCTCAAAACACACACACTTTGTGCAATTATGCCCTCTTTCATTAAGGAAATGCCTGACGGTACCACACCCTCAGATTCAGCAGCACTGGTATCAGCAGACAGGCATAAAGTAGATATGCCACCAGTCACCTCCAGAACTTAGATATCCATCTTTCATACAGGTTAAGATGAGTAAGGAATAGGGGGATAAGCTACACTACAGCTATCAAAGTAGGCCACTCTCAACGTTGGAATTACTCCCTCTTCCAACTCCAATGATGAACTCTAATCTACTCAGTCATGATGTATTATTTATAGCTGTCTCCTCTGGAGCTAGCTTTGAATGTATTTGTTCTGGATTGAAAGGATCTGAACCACACAAATATCAGTGTAGAACATTAAGGCTTCCAATAGGTTGTACCTCAGGCTTCACATCACTACTTATTTAATTTAGGCATTAAGAAACATGGTAATAATTCAGCAAATCCTCAATAAAACCATTTAATGAGTGGAGTCACAGTAACTAACTCATTTGCCCAAGGCCACTAAAGTGGTAGAATTGAAGCCAGTACATTCATAGAATCCTTTAGGTTGGAAAAGACTTCTAGGATTATCAAGTCCAACCTCAATCCTACCAACTGCCGTGTTACCACTAAAGTATTTTCACAAGTTCCACACCCACATGTTTTCTGAACGCTTCCAGGAACGGTAATTCCACCATTTCCTTGGCCAGCCTGTTCCAATGCTTGACAACTCCTTCAGTGAAGAAATTTTTCCCAATACTGAACCTAAACCTCCCCTGGCTCAACCTGAGGCCATTTCCTCTCATCCTGTCATTTGTTACCTGGGAGAAGAGACTGACTCCCACCTCAATACAACCTCCTTTCAAATCTCCTGGCTCCCAAGACTAAGCAATGCTTATCTTCACTTATGAAATTAAAAAAAATATGATTTGCCTTTAACTTCTCATCAAGGTGCAACAACAGCAGATCCATGGAGACTCATTCTTGGTGCTTTCTGTGTAGTGTGGAAGCACATCACTTGTACTAACACTCCATGACGGAGCACAAGGCAAATATCTCTGAAGGATATTACAAATACACACATATATTCCTCAGATGCTAAAGTACTACTTCTCTTGTCTTAACCCAGGATTTCAAAATAAAGAGAAGCAGTCCTATTATCACTCATTGAACAGCTTTGTTAGTAGAGAATAAAGCTGATTTTCTTACCCAATTCCTAGTGAAAACAAATGCTAAATGAGTTTTCTAGCATCATTAAAAATCTTGGTACTTTCAAAGCATTCCAACTCTAGAGAAGATGGGATCTGCACCAATATTCACCCATGTGACATCAAACAGTTTTCCCATCCCACCTCTTGATTTGTTGAGAACCTTGACTTAGTGATGACACGCACTGCCATCTTGTGTTATGGCTCAGAACTGAAAAGGTCTGAAAAGTGGGGTTTCACAAACATCCAGATTCCACTGTTTTAACAACAGTTTTTTTCCCCACTCAGTGTGCTACATGAGAAGCCTCTCTAGTCTTTTATAAATATACATACATACATACATATATATATATATATATATATACACACATATATTAAAAAAACCTAAGATCTAACTCAGGCTGCAACAGATGCAAGCCTCCACAATCCCATGGAATAAAGTGGACAAAGTTCATTCTTCTCCACTAACTGGTGCAGGTAATTTCAACAGCACACAGTTTTGCAGGGACAGCTGGTGCTAAGTGGTATAGATATATTTACCTTTTAGGTTTGAGCTGCTCTTCCTCCAGCACAAACAAATAAGTCCACAGGCTACAGTACTGCATTGCTAAAAGAGTGAGGCTAAGCTATTCAACTTCAAGCTGAAAAATAATAATAGAAGTTGTCCCTTTTATGTCCTGGGACTATCTTCTGAGAGGAAGTATTGTTCTCAAAATGCCTACAAAAACAGATTAAGGGTTCATTGACCTACAATGGCTGGGTAGAAGCTGAGCAAGTATATTCTGTACAGCAGCACAAACGGGAGAGGAGCTCCAGAACTAAAAAGAAGGATGTAAAGTTGTGTGGGTCACAGAAAAATATGCATTAACAAGTAGAAGAAAGAAAATTGTAGAATGGTTCTGGAAAAGGATATTAATGGGCTTTGAAGCTGTATTGTACTTTTAAATATGTGCTGAGTGGAAATTCCTTTTTCTTAAAAAAAAAAAAAAAAAGAAAAAAAGAAAAAAGGAGATGACCTTACAACATGGTATGGTCATCTAGAAGTAAAAACACTTCTGTTGTTTTTACTTTTAGAAGTAGCAAAAAACTTCTACAAGTGCACTATCTTTACACAGATCAAATTCCTAAATGACCTATCTTCTTTCTCACTGGGCATACTATGAAACTGTAAAACATCACTATACTGGTAACTATTTACATGACAGTAGCACTGAGCCTACCTACTTCACTTCTGCACTGATATTAAATTGGAAATTTCTGTATTATCTTGTTTCTCACCAATTATCCACTGAAATAGAAGCATTAAAGTAATTCACAGAAACTTAGTTCCACAATTCAGCAGGAGCCTTTCTCATTCTAGCAGACAGCAGTTTTCCTATTATGTGAGCTGGCAAACAAAGAATATGCAAAAGTTAATTAGCATTTACTGACCAATTCTGAATTATGATGAAATTTAGTTTAGAAAACTTTTTTTTTTGTAGGTTTCTTTCTTCCCCTTCCCCACCCAAGCAGGAAAAAAGCAAGACACAAGTCGTCTGCCATACTAATGTATTCCATCTTTCAAAAAGAAAGACATGATTTTAATATTACTTAACAATATGTTAAAAAAGTAGCCAGTTAGGCTTCAGTGTTAATACAATTATACACTCTATAACAGATTTGATAGTGTGAGTACTGTTCTTTTTTAAATTTTCTCATTCTGCAAGTATTCTTACACAAGCTGGCTACAAGTCAGGAAAAAAAATCAAAACACAAATAGCGTAACTTGTACACTCTTAAACAGTAGATTGTGAAAGAATTGAGGGAATACTTGTCCCATAAGAGCCTCTTTTTCATGAAGTCATGTCAGGAGAATTCTGGAGCAGATGAAAGCACAACTGACTAGGTCCATTCCTTTGTCAGGAGTCAGAATGACAAAACATAGCTAGATGCAGAAGTGACAGGAGCCACTGCAGATGATGCAACCTAGTATTTTGGCCTCCACCCAAGCCTAAGCAATTTTAAGTCTTTGAGGCCAAGGCATTCAGAAGGAGATGGAAAAGAGCTATTGTTCCAACTCCAACGGCATACAGCTACAATCAAGTAAGTCTCACTCACAGACTACAAGCACACAAGCTAACAAATTCAGGTAGAAAGTGGCAATTTTTCAGTCCGCAAGAATTATCAGGCCAAAGGGTTCAGTGCAGATCCACACAGCACTGGGGACAAGGCAAGGCAGCACTGGCTCAAGACCAGATAAGCTCTCAGCACAGCAGGACAGATAAGTGGAGTTGTCGTTCATTGATTCCTGCAGGGTTCCCTCCCCATCTTGTGTCATTTCAATGTGCAGCAAAGGTGGTTTTTTTCAAGCTAAAATTGGACCAGTTGATGGAAAGTCTCTGCCTTGTCTGTCTGGCAGAATCCAAGCAGAATCTGAAAAGAAAAAAGTGATAAACTGAAATCAATATACACAAAATCAAAACTCCTGTGTTATCCCTCTTTTGAAGAGTAGCTCTCGTTCAGAAAGACATAACCTCTTTAAAAAATCATACCTGAAAAAAATCACTCATGTCCATAACTCAAATACATCATAAACCAGTTACTTTAAACACCACTGTATTATCAGGAGTAAGCGAAGGAGGTAGCAAGGAGGTAGCAAGGAATGCTGCGCATTTAGCGGCACAGAAGTGAGTTAACCAGAAACAGAGACAGCATCACTGTATTCACCAGAAACCTTTGAAAGGCTACCACTTGAATGAGTGGTAGGTAGTGGGTAAAGCAGCATCACCAATGGCATGGGACACTGCTGCTTCTCTCCTTAACACAGAGAAGTTACATGTGAGACAAAGACCTAGGGAAAGGAGGCCTGTCTATAATACAGTGGATAACTAGCCCAACATGTCTGGAAAAACACCTTTAGAACAAAAATCCACTTATTCACTTTCACTGAACACAATTTATGGAAGAACACTGGAAAAGGTTGCCACAAGCAAGCCTTTCAGTGACTGTTAATTCATGCTGAAGAACTTTATCGAGGCAAGGTGTAGCTGATTTATGCTAAAGGCTGCATGACTGCATTAAAGTAGTGTAAACCTCTCTTGAAAGCTTTATTGCTTCTGTAATAACTGAAAGCCAAAAAAGGGGAGCAGACAGAAGGACTACAACAGAACAGGTACAGTGGAAGGTTAAAACTAGGCTTATTTTGTTCTTTCTATGCTAAAGTTAGAAGGAGTTTGCAATATTAATCCTGATGTCAGAGTGCAATTAAAGTATCCATCTATTATGCCACTACAAGTCAAGAAGAAAAGATGAATGAACAAACTATCAGTAAAAAGTATGAATTCAGTGGGCCTGTGCAGCTCAGTGCCATGGCAGGTTACTAAAACAAGCCACGTTACTAGCCTTCAAAGTATTATGCTGGGAATTATCAAATTATAGAGAAACCTACATATTAAAAGTGCCTTCATGGCATTAAGTACATGTTTTTCTCCCCTAAAACAGCATCAATCAGGGCTTTTCAGAAACCTTTTCTAAGCAGATATACATTAAAAAAATGGACAGTTACACACAATTCCTAACAGATGACAGTAAAGGAGTAGATTACACCAATCACTGAATGAACACAAAATGGTCCACTTTAAAGTGCTAAATCTTCATCTGGAATCACATTTGACAAGTTTATCTCCAAAATTCAACTGCACTTCTCCAAATACAAGATGCTGTTTCATTTGTCCTACTGTGAATAAATAACTGATGAAAAGAACTTTATTATTTGCTACAGATACTGCAAACTTGAAGGAAGCTAAGAATATTCCATAACAAAGGCTTATGCTATACTAACACTAGCAGTATCTCATACACGGTGTATTTCACTTGTAAAGCCTACATTCCCATTTAAAAAAAAATCCTTCAATTGGCACCACTCATAAAAATAACTTTTGAGACTAGAGAACATGCACTGGTGAAAATTTCATCATCTTGTACATTGTAGCTCCATAAGTAATCAGATACACGCATTTTGCAGTAATACTTAGCAGTAGTTGTATTCTGTTCTTTTGCAAGACCCAGACACACACTACATCCCAGGCACAAAGGTTATGAAAACTATATAAATTTAGAAGAGAAATTGATGCTGAAAGTCCTTGCTTAAAAAACTCATCCTTTAAACAAATAGCTTTTGTTGCTTTGTGAAATAATACTGTTGAGTCCTGAATTATTCAAGTCAGCAAACTGAGTTATTTGTAACTTTTCAGATTTGGCTAAAAGGCTCACTAAATGTATTAATGGGAAATTAGCACACTCAGCCAACATTAAAGAACACAAACTGAGTGATTGTGTGGATTGAGTGGACTTTATTGCTACAGGAGAACACGTGCTACACTATTTAAACATGAGCTGTCTCCTTATATTTGAGGAATTTAAAAGTAACTAATATCAGAGAATCACAGAACATTCTGAGTTGGAAGGGACTCACAAGGATCAAGTCCAACTCTCAATACAATGCATAAATCCCCAAATCAACCAAAATGCACAGAAGAAAAAGCTTTCACAAGGAAAGGTTCATGCTATTCTTTTACTGTCACTGTAATAGGCCAGGCTGGATGGAGCTCTGAGCAACCTGATCCAGTGAAAGGTGTCCCTGCCCATGGCAGGGGGTTGTAACTAGATGGCCTTTAAGGTCTCTTTCAACCCAGGCCATTCTATGATTTTATGATAAGCATCCCTTCTTAATGATTTGCATAAATTAATATCCCACAGTTATATCATCTCTACTTTGTGTATAAAATTCTGATTAATAGCTCCTGTAAACAAGGAAGAAAACAATGAACAAACCTTTCTGAAGTATCTTTTTGGAAATTTAAACAGTAAGGTTTTATTTGCTCAGCAGTTAAAATAATGTTAGGTTTTTCTTTTCTTTTTTCTTAAACACTAATCAGTTATTTGGCCTATGTGGAAAATAAAGGAAATATTCATGCAAACTTTACTTTGAAAAAAAAAATAAAGGTAACAGAGAATATTCTGAAAGCCTCGATGAGAACCTGGGAGACACACAGATAATTCTGGCAGTCATTTCTGTATTTGTGCTATTCAGCTATGAGCTGTGCCCACAGATCACAGCTCTGGTGACTGTTACAGTACTCAACTGTAACAGGATTTGCTATGTTACACGACAGTGCAACACAGGCTTTTCTGCCAGGAGCTAGTTATTAAACTGTGGGTTGGTGTGGTGGAGTTGTTTTTGTTTGTTTTACAACCATGACATATGGAAAGAAGCAACAACAGTTTTATGTGTAGAGATTACAGAACTTTACCTTTTAAAATACTCCACTTCTCTCTCTGTTTCATCCATTTCCACGCTGTCTAGATCAATGTCTTTGGGTAGAAACACATCATCTACAAAGCAAAAAGGATGACACTATGTTAGATTCCATGGGGAGGGGGGAAGGAGAGAGGAAGAAGCTTGAAGAAGCTGCATTAAAGATGTTTTTGGAGAACTGACTGAACTTTGTAGACTATTGATTATTCATATTTAAGATGAATTAATAATTAATAATACATATTTATAATTAAAAAGACACTTCTTAAAACCCCTATACTAGTATCTCTGCCCAGTCTTTAAGGAGTTACACTGGGAACAAGGAAGAGATTAATAAACAGTAAATTTACTGATTTCATGGGTTGCAAAAAGATACCATAAACCTGGAATACGCATGACAATAGTCAAATTATCCAAAGGGCTCAATGAATTAGATACCTGTTGAATGTCTGAAATTCATTGATCTTATTACTAAAAAGGTAGCTTTGGAAATACTTTTAAAATAGTATTTGTAAAGAAAAATACTTTAAGAATTCTGAGTTTCTACAGCTGCCACACTCCCTCTGGGACATGATCATCAGGTTGTGTCTGAAAGAGTTTAAGTCATGCTAGCTACCATTATGGTTTGTTTTTTTTTAAAAAAATCCCCACATTTAACACATTAATATATGACCTGAATTTAGGTCTCAGCTATAGCAAAAAAGTCACCATAAAAGTCTCTTGGTATACTGTACTATCTCAGTGTATGGTTCTCTTTTGTACTTTAAAAAGAAATAAATCAGAAAGCATAATTTTTTGTAGAAACCAATTTGAACATTTTCCTCTTGAAATTTCTTTTGTGACCACATATATACTCCAATCTCATTTCTGAAGCTGCTTCACAAAACATTCCAAAAAGGTTGAGACAAAGAAACTAACCAAAAACACCAAATACACACCTGCACCCCAGAATCCTTGAGATTATGAGAATGGACAACACTCTTCTAAAGACACTCCTGGTGGTTTAAAAGTTGCATGTATTTGCTGTTTAACTTACTCTGAAGAAGTAGAAGGCCCTATAAACACAGGGCTTCCCTAACACTCCTAGTTTTCTTCAGCCTCTTTATAAGAAGAAGTTAAAATACTCTGCCAGAATACATTTTTTTAAGAAACAGAGATCCCACCAAAAGCAATAATGTTCACTGCTTTAACAGTTCATTTTAAAACCCAGTTAAAACCCCCTAGCTTTGCTACCTCCTCTTCTTGTTCTCAATCACCCAGTTTCTCAATTTTTTTTCTCAGTTCATTTCTTGTGTCTTTGCTAATTTTGTACCTCAACCCTATGTCTTAAAAGAATTACAACCACATGAAAAAAATGTATATTACAGTATCTTTCTTGTAGCTCCAAAGTCAGAACTACTTAAAGCAGAAATCCAGTCCCAACTCCAGAGAGAGCAGCACAATTCTCTCAGAAACACGTCCCTGTGTTTTTTCACACCTAAGCATTAACTTTCAGAAACTGTAAGTATACTTGATTTAAGCAGCAGAAAACAACACTGGGGGCAGGGAGGAGGACAAGATGCAGGAAGGTACCTGCATTCTCCTACAGTAAATGCCCTCCATCACCATCACCCTCTTCAATATTTTCTCCTTCAAATGTCTCCAGTCTCCTCTTTCTGCTCCCAGTTCTGGAGCTTTATCTTGCTCCAATCACTGGAGTACATTCTTCTTGGTAAATTAAAAAAGCCAAACCCCAAACACACCACAAGAACCAAAGGTATCAGAGAAAATGGTTCCATGCAGTGGTTTAACGCTGTATTGCTGCTCCACTGACATGGAATGGAAACATTAAACATAAGATTTAAAAAGAAAGACTGGTGGGCTGACCCGACCCAACCCAACCATGAAACCACAAAAAAAGCAAAGCTGGGTTCTACACCTAGCACTTCCAACAACCATGAATTAGGTTTACATTTTTGTAACAAAGCTTAACAAACAAATATTCTGAAACACTGGCAGAGACTGCCGAAGGATTAAGGTCTGCTATGCTGATGTGCTTATCAGTCAGAACGGCAGCAAGAACTGCCAGACAGTTCATTTTTGCACCGTTACCACTCGGCTACCAGGGGATCCCAGGGGAACGACCCGGTGCTCTGAGCAGACCGATGTCCACACCACAGAACTGCCATCTCGACTGGCAGTCCCAGCAGGGACCAAGCATGTGCAGGAATAAGGAATAACCTGGTGCCTGAGAACGGCAGTTTAACTGGTGTGCTGACAAAGCCGACCAGTCAGCACTGCACGTGCTTCTCAGCTCTGGTATTAGCTTTTGGATGTGTTCAGGCAAACAAAGAATAAGCTGTGTGTAACTTGCTTGAGTCAACTCAATCTCCCATGGTTTTATTCTTTCTATCAGATAAATAAAAAAATTCTGTTTACTAGGACAAGCTAAAACAGAGAACACAATATTAACAACTAATTAACAATCCAGTGCAACTTTTCACTTGGGCAAAAACAGTAAATTAGTTTTTTTTATTTACTCACCTGTTAATGTAATGAATATAAGAAAGGAATTATTTCCACTGGAAAAATGCATATTTATGCATGAATGACCATTCTTTGACAGTAGAATCCCCTTATTTCTCTTGCTTAAAGAATAAGATCAACTTCATACTATACTATACTATGCCATATGAAAAACAACCTCACTTTTGAAGAAATTCAAAATGGATTTCAGCATACTATTGAATTAAATTATATATTTATTTTAAGCAAGACAGGCTTTCCAGAAGACTGGCTTTCTTAACTGACAAAAACCCCACACAAAACCTGCTATTTCATTTTTGAAAATATCCTACACCTCTTTACTAGAACTCTATCCATCTCTTAATTGTTACAGTTCTGATGACTTGAGTTTTTCTGATACCAGTTTCTCAAATTTACATTGGCAGAAAGGCCTGAAGATAAAGATGTCAGACTTCTGAATTTAAATGGTAACAATAAAAACAACCCAAGTTCTTCAACTTTCTTACACACTTACCAATGGAATTGTTGACTTTGTCCCCTTTTTTCTTCTTGTTTTTCTTGTTCTTGCCTTTTGGTTGAGGAGAATCTGCAAGTATTAGCTTATTATTTTGCTGCTGTTCACTTGGTGAAGGGGATTCACTTGTTATGGGTGCTTTCTCTTCCTTTACATGGTTCAACTGTTTTTTGTTGTTATTGTTCATTTTCTTCTCATCCTTTTTAGGTTCTGCGAGTGTTGGGAGCTCTGCTGCTTTTGCTTTGGACTCTATTTGGTTTCTGGTTTTAGTCTGAATCTCAGCTGCTTTGGGGGATTCAACAGGCTTTTTCACTTGCTCAACACATGATTTGTTTACCTGCTTTAGTTTCTGTTTGCTGTTTCCTTCTTTATGTTGATGCATAATATCAAGCAGAAAAGAGAGGGGCTCATGCTGCTTTACACTGCCCTCTTTCTGATAGAGCAGCTTTGAGTCTCTAGTGTTTACACTGGATAGTTCACAGCCCGTCTCTAGAACTGGCCTCTGTTCTGTGTGGTTCACGTGTCTTGACAGTGAACCGGAGGAGGTTTCAATCTTTTCTGATTGTTCAAGTGTACCATTCTGAATGTCTTCGGGTGCATTTGGGACAGGTTCCTTCACTGCCTGGCAGTTCCGAGTGAGCATGTCCACCTTCTGGCAGTCCTTACTGCTTCGTTCTTTCTTCTTTTTCTTTACAGCCCGCAGCTGCTGAAGTTCTTGAAGCCGCTGTAATTCCTGTTTCAGCCTCTCTTCTTCCTCTTCCTCACGCCGCCTCTGTTCCTCAAGCAACTGGTGATGCTCCCTCTCTCTGGCTTCAGCTTCGAGTCGAGCTTTTTCTTCAAGCTGCAAATTAAAAACAGGTTTATGGAAAGTGACAAATATTTTGGAAATTTAGAGTTTTAGGGATTATTACAACTTTTCTCTATGAACTTTATAAATACTAAAATGTGAACATATGAACATACTTAATCCACAAGTCTGCAGAGCAAGCAAATAACTACACAAAATCTGCCCTTTTAAGCACACTACAACGCTTTCTATATTTCCATTTTCTATGTTTCTGTGACTCATCTGACTGTTGTTAATACCAACTGTTGATCTTCTCTTTGCTATTGCTAAGCCTAACTTCCTATCAAACCCTTCTATATCCACAAAAATCTGCTGAAAACAAAACATTCAGCTGCTTTCTCAACGACTGTGTTTATTAGTAAGGTAACTCATGTTTGCATCAGGTTGTATCTTTTACCTTTTCTCTTCCTATGGCAGCAGAGTTGCTCTGTTTCACTGTTCAGGAACTTTAGGAAGAGCAATCATTAAAAACATGCACCAAAACACTAAGCACATAATAGTTACATTGAAAGTTGTCAAAAATACTAAAGGTAACAAAGTTTTCTATTGTCATCCATAAGTTCATTAACCAAAGCAAAGGCACAAGGGATTTTTTCCAGCCAATACTGCCAATGCCTAAAACTTTGCCGTGCAGCACTGAACTTGCATCATTAGCAAAATGAATGAAAGTCACACACCAAGAACAATCATGACCATTTATTTTCTTGCACATTTATAGGTTCCTGTATGGCATTACTTTTTCAGTTATGGAAGTCATGCAAAAAACCCTGTGAGAATCTTCCACTTTTTATGCTCGAAGTGCATTGCAAGAGCAAAGTGAATTTTGCATCCGAGTTTTACAAAATTAATTTTATTTATAAATAATCCACTAAGCCTTCAAGATGATGAATAGTGCTACAACACGAACCTAAAGAATTTAACTAGTGAACATTAGGTCTTCCAAACCCATGTAATCATTTAAAGAATGCAGAAGTAGAGCCAGAAGGAAATCCACAAACAAGAAAATATTTACAGCGTGGTCACATAACATGCTTACCAGACTTCAAAAAACATTCAGCAACCAATCTTATTGTGCTTTGAACTGAAACCTAAGGCTGATACCTGAATTGCAGTAAGAAAAGCAGATGTCCTGCTTGTTCCAATTAAAAAAAAAAAAATTTACTCTAGTAACTCAGCAAATATTGTTTTCAAAAAAATAATTTCACTGTTACATACTGGAGGAATTTAGAAATCTTTTTTGCCAATTCTCATTTGAAAGCAATCTGTAATTTTTTCTTCTTTGCCCCCTCTCTGCAGCTTGCCACTTCACTCCAGCTTGGGATAACCCTTTGTGTCATCATTTGGCACAGCAGTTAACCTCTGTCAAACAGGACAGCAAGGTGCTCAGTGCTAGCATTCTAAAAATATCAAACTTCAACTCTTCCTCTGTCTTAAAAGCACTGACCTATGTTCCCTGGCCTCCTACAGAGATACTTTACCATAATCATTATCCCAATACAGAAACACTGGCTTTCTAACTTCCCCCACTTTTAAATGTCATTGCTACAAAATAATAAAATTCTTAACGTTTCTGACACTCAGAAATAACTTTCTTAAGTGTGGGAAATTCCAGTATAAAGCTGACTTGCACCAAAACACATGGAAATGACACTGTGAGGAATATTCCCCGTCTACTACCATAACTCCTTAGGTAGCATCAGAACAGGTAAGCTGGCTGTGTGGAAACAAACAGGCAGTCTACCATAAACTATGCAGAAAACACTTACAGCATTATTATAAATTCAGTGTACAGTGGCATACTTACAGAGACTGCACAGATTCAAAAACATGGGGTCTAGGATAAATGTACTTTCATGTCTTACCTTTCTTTGCTTATGTCTGGCTCGCTTGGCTGCACGAGAACTGCTTACTGGTTTGGTTTCAGAGCTGTTTATAAATTGTAGCAAGTCTTCCACCTTTCGATGGTCAACAACACTTTCCCTTTCAGAGATCTGATCTGGCTTCTTCGGCTGTTCTTCTTTCCTTTTTGTCAAACGTAAACGAAGTTTTTCTCGCATCTCTGCATAATTCCTACTGGTTGGTGCAGCTGGAGGCTGAAGGACACAAGACAAAAATGTAGTGACCAAATGGAAAAATTTCACTGACCTAATACTTTTGAGATTTAGGAATTTTTGAGACCTTCAAATAATGTGGAAAGTCCAAAGCTGACTATCAAACTCCTCATTGTTTGTAGGTGCACCTAAAAGTGAATGTGACCAGCAACAGACCTGTCAGACTTGGTGCTGGCTTGTGAACTACGTTTTCCAACTGAAAGAATGACTGATCTTGAAGAGGATCACGTGAGTGAGAAGACAAAGAAATTTTCAAAAGCAAGAAAAGAGATTTCCGTATTCCTCTGTGATTGGTATACCATATCTGAGAATTTGAAAGGAGCAGACATTTGCTGGTTTTATTTTCTATGAAGTCTGTTTCAGAGTTTGGGCTACACAGGCCCCTGGGCTATAACTGTGAAGGGCTGATTATCTTGCTCTGTGCCAGCATCCCCTACAGCAGAGTCACATCAATAACTTAACACTGCTACAAGTGGAATCCTTGCATCATGTTTTATATCTGTATTCCCACTCACTGCTCCTGCCTCTCAACTCCCTCGTTCCTCCTCCCCTCCTGACGCCTTACCCTCTCCCCTCCTGTACTGGACCTGGTGCCCATCTATTTGCAGCTACACCAGTTCAACTCATTAAACCAGCAAAACAAAGGTAACTATCAAACACAGATAAACCTTGAACATGGTGGGAACACACAAGGAGAAATGGTATCCCCTCCCTGCCATTTCAGCCACAGGGGCTTTTAATTCACTTCAAGCACCAAGATGAAACTGCATTTGATGCAATCCATGCCCTACAAACTGAGCTTTTATTTCAAATGGGAAAAATGCCAGTGACTCAAATTCTACTACTGAGCTGATTATTAAAACAGATTATACACTGATTTACATTTAAAGAAAAAACTACATATGGCAGCTTGACAGCTTTTAGCATTTCATTTGTGCAATTGAAAATATATGTTTACAAGACTTCACTAGACGTGTTACTGGTATGAAGTTAACTTATGGATTCTTCAAATAAAGTCTAAAGTATTAAAATAAAGAATGTAAAAGATTCTAATGCATGCATTAGAACTTCATAATTTCTTCAAAACATCCTTTAAATACAAATACAAGTCAGTGCCTATCAAAATACACCAGTAAAGAAAACAGTTTGTAACTCTGAAAACAGTGAAAATGCAGTTTGGGTTTTCTTTGGATAAAAATATAATTCAAACTTCCATGGCCTACGTTCTAGGTAAGAATAGGTGTTTTTCCTTTTCTTTTTTTTTTTTTTGAATCAAGTTTAAGTGAATACTTCAAGGATTGGTATTTTTACAGATGGGAGAATGGCTCATAAATTGCCACAAAGATGTAATGGCTCATAAATTGCCACAAAGATGTAAACTAATATCCTATATAAAGTGTACTTTTACCCAAACTCATCACATTTATTATAATTACAGTACTACAGATGAGTGCATGAATTCTGTAAAGTTATTGAAATGGCTCAATAACCCTGTCTGCAGTTTCAGTCAAACATGGTATCTATTATCCAAGTCAGTTGCTTCCTAAATCTTTTAGTCATTTTTATAGCTCTTGAATGCTTTCAACTGGAAAGGTTTGTTTCAATTCTTCATTTCAAAGGAAAATCACTTTCTAAGTCCTTTTACAACTTCTCTTGAGTGAGTTCCAATGCTACTCCCTTAGTTGCAGTTTGATAAATCACATGCAATCAATGATGAGTAAGTGACAAAAGACCAAACAAAAGCAATTTAAAATACAACAACTTACTCCTCCATGGCCGAAGAACTCACAGTAACAGCAGTCACAGTATTTTCCTTCCTTCTGATTTGTGGATGTTGAGGTACTGGAGCTATGCTCTGAACAACTATCTTCATCTTGGCTCTCCTCTCCATCATACTGTTGATGATCATACGTGTTACTGTTCTCACAGCGATGGCCCTCACAGTCAGGATCACTATATTAAAGTAAAAAAAAGCTTATAAAAACTCTAATGATAATAGATAAGGTATTTGAAAAAAACAAACAAACAAACAAAAAACCACCAAAAAACAAAACAACAAAACAAAAAACCACCAACCATATACATTTATATGTACATCTACTAGGAACAATGATTCTCAAATTGGGATATCAGGCACCAGTATTGTACCCAACCCTAAAGCCTTCATCTACTAGCTTGCAAATGGAGACATTCCAAACCAAGCAGAAGGTAAACTGATACTTGGGAAAGAGGTTTATAAAAAAATTAACCTAGTGACTCACTGAACAAGCAGAAGCAAGAATAAGTCTTGGAACTGTTCTTCCTGGCTTTCAACAGGTAAAAGTATTTCAGAAGTAGTGATTCTAGATATTTTAAATTAATGCTTTCGAAACTGCTGCCCATCTCATCACTTGTGGTCTGAAGAAAGCTTTGCAGTTGCAAATTCCCTGGTTTCAGATTAATTTGCAAGCTCTTGACTTAAATAAAAAACCCAAGGTCAGCTAAAACCAAAATGTTCCCATTACCCTGTTTGAAGAGGAAATACTAGCATGTCTCTTCAATAAGCATGTACATGGCAGTTGATTTCCTCCAGAGCTCTGTATAACTGTGTACTCAACATATCTACTGTCCAGTTCTTCTAAAATTGATGTGATTTTTCTTCAAAAGAAAGCAATATTAAAAAAAAACCCTCACATGTCTAGGACTAGCATTTCCTTGTTTATGTTAGAAAGGTGAAAACAGGCCATAATCTGTCTTGCCTACCAAATATATATAAATCTTCTTTCTAACCTCACTCCCCTTCCCCAGAATGCAATCACTGCTTCTGGGTTGTTGTCTCCCAGTTCATTCTTTTACAAACTAAAAATATCACATTAGCACCTGGAGATGATGAGAACAGTTGGCTATTGTGTTCAATAGGCCATATTCAGTTATCTCCCTGTACCAGGTAAGATAATTTCTTTACAAAATTGCAATAAATTCTCATGTATGAAACAACAGTTACTTATTTTGTGACACCACCAATGAAACCAGTTGATAACAGAAATAAGGGCATTTTTAGAAGCACTTTAGGTGTGCAGTTACCAAACTCTACCTAAACCTTGCATCTTCCTCTGAAAACCTATAGTAGCCAGGAGGCTACATTCACAGCATCCATGATCACAGGTCACAGAGTCCTTAGAGCAATGACTCAGCTGCTTTTCTGCCTCCACCCTCCAGACTTATCAAATAACTGGCACCACTGTCACTCTCCCACAATACAGAACACTACCAGAAGACAGCTCCACCAAACTCCTCCCAAGGTCCCAGACCTCTGGCAACCTTTATAAATCACATCCTTCCACACTATAACCACTGTATAAATGGTGGGACTGATACCTAAGAAGTCTTGAGTGTAGTCAGGAAAATGTGCTACCATGTGGCAGGTTTCAAGACCACATATGACCTTTTTATATTTTGAGCTAAATTACAGACTCCATAAGTTTTCACAGCTTTTCATTCCCGCTTGCCACTTAGTGCCAAAATGACAGAAAACTGGTACATCATACAACAGGTTTGTGTCTCAGCAGCAGCAATCACTACTGGCAACAACAGAGTAAAAAAAAAAAAGTAGAGTTTGACTCGTATATCCCCAGGTAACGTTTCTAAAAGTGAGCAAACATTTGTTTTTAGGACTCTAAATTCAGTAACTAGACTCTGCAACGGAAATAGTATTTGTGAAGTCTCACACCAAGTTCCATACTAAGTATCTGTGCTCAGTTTCACTTGCTGAACACACAGACAGCTCTTCTTTCACACTACAACCAGTGGCAAAGGAGAAGAGGTATCTGTATTTTCATTTCCCTTCTATTGTAAAAAACAACAAGAATAACCACACCAAACTTACCTGCAGACACTTGGTGGGGCACTTGCAGAGCTGTCTGTGGTTGAAGTAGGAGGTGCAACTGTAGTAGGACAAAGACCTGAATGAGGATCCACAAATCCAGGGGCTGTTGCAGCAGTTTTTGGGAAAGGAGGAGCAGCAAGGTTTGGAAGATGTGGTGTAGAGGCTGGAGACAGTGCAGCAGGAGACAGTGAAGGAAGGGATGCTAAACTGGTAGGACTATTTCGTGGTGCAACTGGTGCAGAATGTCTATGGTCCTCTTTATTAATATTGTGGAACACTTCACCTGAATTGGGGGGGAAAAGAAAACACTTACAATTAAAAATAATTAATAGGTCTCCATTAACTACCCAAACAATCATATGAAGTGTTGGATGTTCTCAGCTTCTCTAAAAATCAGAAGTATTTCAACACATTTCTATTACCAGTTTCAAACCCTAACATCAAGGTCTTTCACAAAGTTCTTTAATCCAGGATTACAGAGACTAACTCGGGAGTAATAACAACAGCCATTAACGAAAATCATCAAGATATAATATTACCAAAAGAAACACATACATAAATCTTCACGGTTAGCTAAAGGTACTCGAGCCAGTTACTAAAGCTGTATGTGAACTACACATGCTTACCTATTGATGAAGGTCTCTTGGATGATACTTTGAATTGGTTGCTGCTTGACTGCACCGTAGTTGCTGTACAGGAGACAGAAGAAGTGGCAGAAGAGGTTGCCATGACAACTTTATTAGCTTCCATAAAGGCATCCTGGAAATTGTACAGACATTTCTTCTTTGCAGCATTTTTTTTCTCTTTGCTGTCAGTAACTGCTGTTGTTTCATTGCTAGATGTAGTAGGAAGTGCTTCGGGTCTTATTTCTGAGAGTGCTGGTGCTAATATATCACTCCCTTCAATTGAAACACACATAGTAATTCAGAATCACAGAATTACAGAATTGTCTTTATGGGATTTAGAATTAAGCATTCATTAATTTAGAAGCAGACAAGCAAGGATATATTTTGTTAGTGTTGGCTTAGTATGATTAGTGAAGGGAATTCTCCTTTCCCCGTTCCTCCTCCCCAGATAATGGAGATGTAACAAAAAGTGCTGTGAAGTCACAGAGCAGAAATCACAAACCTTGAAGTTACAATTGTAAGAAGACTACTAAATCTGTGTTAACAAGCAGCAAAGATGCTACAGATATCTTCATCCATTTAGAATTTAAAAATTAAAATTGGACACCATTTTACATGCTAAGTATATAATCTTAATATCTGAAGTCCAGGTTAGCCATGCAACAATTACAACCACAAACAACATATCCTTTTATCAGTACAACATGATAAATCTTATCTTTATTTATTTGACATTCCAGTTAACTGCAGTAACACCTTTGTGATAGACCTTCCACCCAAATGTGCCACCACCCATCTGCTGGAACAGCTACCCATGACTACATTTGTAAATGGATGAGCTATCCTATGGAGGAAGTTTTCTGGATGTTTTTAATGCCTTTCCTTTTAAGTATCACTGTAGTAACCTGACACAAGTTAGCAGCAGATCAGCCTGAAAAAAAAAGCCAAAACACAAACCCAAACTTCCCTTTTCATATGAGTCAAATGAAATAAAAAAGGCATTTTAATATTTGCTGTGATGCGACTGGAAAGTTTTCTTTCTCTCTGTAATTTCTCTTTTATTCTCTTTCACTTTAACCATTAGTGTTTGCAAAGGCTTCCTCGCTTAAATTAATCTTTTTCTTGATTTATGTCTCTGTCTTTTGGAATGACAGTGCAGTTATCTCTGTGCATTATAAGAAGGAGGATGTAGTACCATGTCACCAGTGCTCTTACTAGCCTGTAGAAATAAGGCAGGCCTTTGTGGCAGAATTCTAGAAGTTATTTAACTTTCTCCTTACTTCCCATTTCTCTACAGTCCTAAACTTCTGAAGACAACCATAACTCTACAATGACCATAGATGAAAAACAGCATGCTATTCTTCTGCCTTTACCATCTTCTCCCCAGTACATAAGAATTTATTTTTCAATTTTCAGCCCCACTGTAGTAGAAGTGGCAGCAAATCTGCCAGAATCTCATCTTATAAAACCACGATGATGAAACCAACCACTCCTGAAAAAAAACCCTATAAAACACATGGCTTTTAACTAGTCAGTGTGAAGTAGTAACAAACCCTCACCAGGAATTGTGTCAGGCAAAAATGTAGCAGGATTCCAGTTCTTGTCATTCATCATCTCTGAACCCCAAAGACTTATAAATTTAGAGCTATTCCAATCTGGAGTGCTCCCAAAACAGCTTGGATAAATATGATCTTGGAGAGATGCATTGAATACTTGATGCTTGTTTGTATGATTCTGAACTGGAGCTGGTGGTAATGCCTACAAAAATAAAGAGTATTTTCCTCATTAATATTCTGTTTGCTTACACAGTCACTCCAACAGCAATATTCAAATCACAGTGTTTTAACTGTGAAAAGCATTATAAAAAGCATAATAAACAATATTTCCAAGAATGATAAAAAAACCTGATTTGTTGATTATTAATGCAAATAATATATTACAGATTTTATGTAATGTATATGTTTTATACTCAAAAACACTGCTTTTAGATACAGCTAAATGATGAATAAACATCCAAATCTCAAAAAATATTTCTGTTAATATGTAATTAAAAACACTATTTGTATGAATGTAGAACTTGTCAGTAATTACTACCTTTCAAAGCCCAAGCTGCCTAAACCAATCCTCTCTGACATGCCAATCACTACCACATTACACAATTGTGAAAAAGGGATTACAAACACTTCAGCATTGAAAATAAGGGCAAGAGAAAAAGAAATAAAATACACAAAACATAAAAAAGTTGATTATTTTCTTCCGCTTTTTCCATCTCCAAGTATTAACAGGTTCCTGACTTAAAATTAACAGGCAAAGAATAAACCTTTTCATTTTAAGAAGCAACTGGAAAAAAAAAAGGGGGGGGCATACACTTTCTTCTCCTATACAGGCAAGTTGTTCTGGCTCACCCCATTTCTTCTGGCTGAAATTGTTTATTTACATTCTAAAATCTAATTTCTCCTACAGACCTTATGCAATTCAAACATTATATTCAACTACTGCCTGCTTTAAAAAAAGGCAAGGAAAAGCAAGTTTATTCTATTTTTGCACTAGATTTGATGCAATGAAAAGCTATGCAGAAGTAGATATAGATATTAAAAATACCAGTTGAGTCCAATGACATTTCAGACGTGAAAGCCTAAACACTCACGGCCAAATAAATTACTTATATACCCAGTCTCATTTCTTTATACAGAAGAATTTTCATTATCTGACTAATGGGGAAGGTGGGAGGGGCTGGAATAACCTCTGCATTAAAGAAAATTCATATACATGAGTGCAAAAAACCACTTAATGGGGTTTCAGAAGAACAGTAGCAGTTGTTGCTGGCACACTGCAACAAAGCAAAGGACACTGATAAGACAGGAAAAAAAGAAAACAAGTAGATGTTAAGGAGGACAGTAAGAGTCAGTAACAGTCATCTTGGTGAGCTAATTTACTCTCCTTGCAACCACAGGATCACTGGATCAGACCAAAGGGAGACAATATGTATCTAATGACAAAGGCTTTGTCCTTTTCAGCAGCACTCACAGTTCAACTCATTTAAATAGTGTGTGAAACAACATCCCGTTAATAGTAACTCTGGTTTTTGACTCCTACTTCTCAAAAGCTGCCACCTGGTCCCGGTTCTTGTTCCCTATCTTTCTCTTGTTTATTACAAGTTTAAGATCAAAAGAATTTTGCAGAACCTGCAAAAATGCAAGTTCTCTCAAAGCACAACAAAACTTACAAATAAGGCTCCTATGCCTCTGCTTTCTCAAAAAAAAAAAAAGAAAATATCACTAACATTTTGAACTACAAATCTCAGAATATTATTGCCAAAATGGAATACTAAATTTTGAGCTCTGTTATAAATGAAATTAATACCTAATTAGTCCTATTACACTGACTAAAGTCACATCACTCTTTCCACCATTCAAGACTCATTTGACTCACCTTTCTAATCACAGTAAAGACATTATCAGTCTTCCTGACAAAAACTATCCTTAGCCCTTCTGTACCAAATCTTTCACCAGTTCTGAACCTGTCTTATTCCCCACCCCTCACTATTCCTCACAAAAGGAATACCATAAACAAACCACAATGTAAAGCAACTTTCACTGTTGACTGGTAGTCAGTCATGCTGGTTTGTTCAGATGTACAGCATTTTTCCTGGGATGAGGATGCATCCCTGTCCTTCGTCAGGCTTACCTTGTTGTGTGTGAAGGGAGAAGCAGTATACAAGGTGGGATGAATAAGTGGACGAGGCAGATGAGGAATTGTATGCAATGGTATATGCCCATGGATGTGAGGATAAAGATGAAGTGCAGGATGTGCAGGTTTTTCAGGATTCATAAACTGGTGGCCAGCAGGCAGCCTTCCAGTTGCAAGTGCAGGGGCTGTTAGTCCTGAGGCTTCTTGTTTGCAAACGTGACATTCACAAGCATTTGGACCTTGATCAGCCTGTAAAAAAACCAACCAAAACCATAACCAAAAAAGAACCAATTAAAAAATTCAATCTACTCAACAGACAGTAAAAACTTAGTAATCATTATTTCATTATGCATACATCAATTTATATTTTCAGAGCATCCACAAAATTATTTTGTCTAATACCAATGGAAAAGCCTTGTAGTAAAGTAAAAGCATTAATGAAGGATCTTTATCTTACTTAAGAATACCCTAAAATTGACAGCACTTCATACTATACAGACATTTAATGTCCATGATCAGTGACAACAAGCAAAACACTCATACAAAATACTGATACAAGCCTTGACAGTGCTTGATCATTACTAGGAAATTAATTACCCCAGTATACAAAGAAAAAGTTGAATTGGATTAATATTTTCCACAATTTTCCAAGTGTACGGAAAAAAGTACATGTAGGAAGTAGTGACAAAGGCTGATTTGCTGATAAAGTTGGAAGTAGTCCTAAGCTGCATTAGGCAGAGCACGGCCAGAATCTGCCAAGGGAAGCAATCTTTCCACTCTGGTTGGCACTGGTGAGACTGGTGCCAGGCTCAGTTCTAGGCTCCCTAGTATGAGAGAGACATGGACACACTGCAGGGAGGTCAGTGAAGGACCACAAAGATGATTTAGGCCTTGAAGCATCTGTTAAACAAGGAGAGAATGAGATTGTTCAGCCTCAACAAAGAAGACCCGAGGATCTTATCCGTGTATGTTCGCTGACTGGCTGGGGAAGAGACAAGTAGAAAGAATGGAGCCTGACTCCTCTCAGTGGTATCCCATGAAAGGACAAGAGGAAATGGGCAGAGAGTGAAATACAGGAAATTCCATCCAAACCACTGATGTGGGAGAGTGGTTGAACACTGGAACATATTTACCCACAGCAGTTCTGGAGCCTCCATCCTTGATGATACTCAAAACACAACTGGATACAGTGTTGATCAACCTTCTCTAGATGATCTTGCTTTGAGCAGGAAGGCTGGTCTAGATCATCTCCAGAAGTCCCTTCCAAACTCAACCATTCTGTGATCATGTGAAGCTGACATTTCTCATGAAAAATTTCATAATCCCACCAACCACACCTTCTTAGAAACTTTTACTCGTCTCAAGGTATTATCAGCCTCTGTTGTTTCAAAAGGACTCAAGACTTTAGAAAAAAAGCAGCCCAGGAAAGAGCAGCTCCATTTACCTCTCTCAGTTCAGTACTTTTTGCTGCCACTGTCACCTGATATTTCACTGAAAGATAATTTTATCAGAAGCAACAGCAGGACCACTTCCCAACTGCTCTTTTTCCCAGCAATATGGAAGTACACATTTTTCCAAAAATGTAACATTAGTTAATTATATTTCTAAAAAAGAATTGACAGGTGATATTCTTCTTAAATATGCCTTCCTCTTAGAAGCAAGGAATTCTTCATTACCACTTAAAAGCATTACAACCTTTAAGATGAGGTATATTTTAAGAACCAAAGATTTTATAAACCAAACACAATGATTAAATTAATTTCGTGCATAAAGAAGGAAAAAACCCAACTCTCTCAAAAAGAAATAGTATTACTAAGAAACCAACACTAATCTACTAAAAATTAAAAATGGAAAAAAGAAGTCAAACAGAATGATGAGACTCAAAACCTAATTCTGACAAACCTTTGCGTACTGAAAAGGAATCCAAAGAGAGACAGAGAGACTGAATAAATGAGCAATCCCAAGAGACAAGGCCAAAAAATCTCAAATGCACATGACATGTACCAGTGAAATTAATGACTTAAATACAACACTATACTCACTCAGCTCTGATTAGAAGATCAGACTAAAAAAAGAAAATCACTAAGAGTTCCCCAGAATAATTCTGAGAAAATCCCTTTTCCATAAAGAAAACAAAAAAGTGAAAGGCTAAATCCACCTTTTTATTTTGCATTTTAGTTTGCTTCCCTAAGGCAAGTAGACTTACATAATCTCATTTGATTTTCCACAACAAATGCAGAATCTCTTCCCTGGTTTCAAACTAGTTTGACAGAGGTCTCACCCCATGTAAGTACGGCACTGGTCAACTATACACAGAAAAAAACCTCTACATGCTTGCTGAAAGAAAATCAGTTTACTCTTAACACATGAGAAAATACTTTCAGTGGAAGGTCTTACAAATGTCCTAATCACAGGAGAACACCTACTGGGAGATGACTGTTGTCTAAGCTCTCAAAGGTGCACCAATGTGGATTCTTTTGTACAGTAAGAAATAAAAGTAACGTTCTCCCTCAAAGCAGTGTGTCATAGCTGTGTGGTAACTCAGATTAAAAGCCACACAACTACAAAAGCAAATCCATCAGATGCTTTGCCTTGGCGCTCAGCTGTTAAACTGAACACCACTCCTGGCTGAGCAGATATTCTAGGCATGGTTCTCTCGGTGGTCTGGTGACCTTACAGTCAAGAGCTTAATAACCTTAAACCATTAAAAACAAACAAAATCACACACACCAAGACCCATGACATAAGTCATGCCATGGATTTAAATACCCAGGGTTTTTCAATGGGGAAGGTTAATCCTCAAATATAATATGAAAAAATACTTAGTGTTAACTAAGTACTTGTAACATCCCCCAATTAATTTCAAATAACATAACATTAATATTTAGCAAAGACAAAGGTCAAAATTCCAAACAGAAATGCTCCTAAGTTTATGTCTCTCATTCATACAGGCAGGAATAAGTTTTTTACCCTTTTAACTGAAGCCACCTTCAATATGACTTAACATTTTTCAGGTTTTGACTACAGGAAGCTTTTGCCATGACAATATAACCTTTAGTCAAAAAATATTTTACATGTCATACTTACCCACTGATAACTTAATATTTTAAAAGTTAAGGAAATAATTGATGATATACATGTCTTCTCATCCAAGCAGCCACATTTCAGAAATTAAATTACTACAAGGGTTGCTTTTAGATGACTATACCTGCTGACTGGGGTAAGAAGGTGGTGGACTATCCATTTTTGTTTCATCTTTCCTTAAAGCCCTTTTTCCTAGAGATATTTCCTCCTTTTGAGTCCCTGGTGGTTCACCACTGCTCTCCCCATCTGCTTCTTCATCATCTGCTTCTGAAGAACTGCTGCTCGTACTGCTCACCTGAGGAGACTGGAAAACATCAAGTCATTAACACGGGAGTGAAGGACAGGCCTTTCCCCAGTGAGCACATCCAACTGCCAGAATAAGACAGGACACTGGAAATGTGGTACCTCATCCTTCAATGCCATGTTTTCACCTCCGCCATTCAGCTCACTGTGAATTCCGTTCATGTTGGCTACAACCTCTGCATCATCGTAGTTATTCAGTGGGTAGATATCAGCAAACTTTGCTGATAATGGTGCAACATCTTCATCATCACTACCACTGAGGGGAAAAGAGGCTTCAATAAATCACAGTGCTCAGTAACCTCAGTTATAGTGAAAGCAGCTAAAACACCAAAATGAAATGAAGTTGAAAGTATCCCTTGTATAAATGTTCCGATTCGGAATCAAAGGATGGTCTCTCAAGTTGTTCAACTGAACCTACACTGTCAAGCAAGTAAAATCAAGCAAACTGCCATATAAATCCTACTGAATGTAGCAGTCCCGTGTCTGAACAACAAGCTCGATCAAAAATGTGATTCTCTGCTGGTTTTTAGTAAAACATTTTTCCGCCACTGCTTTCTGATCAAGAATCTATGGAATTAATAATCACAGGATACGGATGACCTTTAATTTGATGAAAAGAGCCTCCTGCCAATGATTTCATTTACAGAAATTGTGATGTGGAAAAAAATACAATATAAAATTCAAGTTTTTCCACATATTAAATGTCAAACCAGTAAGTAGGGAACACTGAACACACCACAGTAACTCTTAAATTTCTCAACAGCAACTAGTTGGTAGACAACCCCACATCTGTTTTTCAGAATCTGCTCTAAAATACTTAATGGAATTTTTTGCCATACATCACGGCTAGGCTTCCCATACAGATAGCTAGTAAAAGAACCTGCATGTTTAATTACTCACTCCAGGGATATGTTGCAAAGATTGGCTAGTTCGTGTTGCTACAACAATCCAGAGTTCTTAGAAGAGTTCTTAAACTGCACACTTTATCTTGTTGCATTCCATAAAATACTGTGCCAAAATCTAATTACATGACGGCACCATCAGGCATATTTCAAATGTGCAATGAAGAAATAAAACACAGCAGATAGTATGAGACACAAGATGGCACCTCCCCAGGGAGCAGTGGTACTTCCCTAAAAATAGGCTTCTGACAGTAAATAATACTTGGATTCAGCTGAACTAGCTTCTGAAGAGACAAACTGAACAGTTTTTCACATTTCAGCACCAAAACTAGTGAGAGTTTATGGAAATGGCAAAGCACACACTTAAGAATACACAGCTAAACATACCACCACAAAATCTGTTTTCAAGTGTTCCCCGAATGGGATCAGAAACTTAAGTCCTGTTACGGAAGATTAAATCATTGATGCTGGTAGATAAACGTTTAGAGGAAATGGAACTTAGTGAGTGACAGTCATCAGAAACACCTCACACTCTCCTTGTTCATCACACCATATTAACATGGAACACTAATGCAAATTTCCCTGACTGTACCTACAGCAAGTATTTCATCAGTGTTCCCACCAGTACCAAAGCTGGGTGTTTTTTTTTAAAGAATTCTTGTAGAATATCACATGACAGAGGAGACTCCTGGTTAGCTGTACACATACCCAATACAAAAACCAGCCCACCAAGCAACTCTAATCCTTCAGAATTATGAAGGGGTGAGAGTTTACATTAGACTAATCCTCAAATTTGATGGTGATTGTGATCAGAGTATAAGAAAGGGGGTGGCAGATACTTCTGATAGAGACAATCATTTTTAATGACTCAGGTTAACACAACTTCAACAATCCTAAAAGCCTTTAAAAAAAAAAAAAAAAAAGGCTTTCTTGGAAGTAAACTGACTTATATGAAATGACAATCCTCCAAAGAAAAGAACACCAGTTCCCTTGCTCAGTCCAGGAAAATGTGACATTTTAAAATGATCCTCTAAATTAGATATGTATCTGATGTCCTAGTAATTGCAAACCAGGAAAGTACACACTACACACAATTCTAGCAATATTGGTAAGTCAATATCTTCAGAAATTTTTAAGAACTTCACAGGATTTTTTTATATATATATGTTAGCGCACATATAGCACCGGAGTTGTGGTTGGCTGAATACAGTACTGTTATTAAATCATTTTCGGAGGCAAACCTAACATTACATAACAACAGCCTGCCAATGCCACCTGCCTGCTCAAGTCCAATTCACTACAAAAATTGAGAACAGAGAAAAGAACTTACAAAGTTGGTGCAGAACCATTATCTGCGAGGATCAGTCTGGGATGTTGCTGAATTGTGATAGGCGAGCTGGAACCTGATCCTGAACTTGCTGAAGACATACTGGGAGGGCGGATCTCAGACAGATAATCCGGAGCAGAATCAATTTGTAGTGGTAACTGGTTAATGTGGATATCATCCGTTATAGGAGAATCCATGATGCCACACGTTAAAATGTGTGAAAGGCTGCAGTCATCACAAGTACATCTGTTCAAGAATTAAGATTACATGTTTCTATGACCTTGTTTAAGTAGCAATGATTTAAAGTAACCACATTCTTTGTTCCAGTAATGCATTTCTTTTTTCCTTGAACGAGAAAGTTATGCTTTATTATGATTCCAAACTAAAAACATCAGCTCACCTTCTTCTATAATTACAGTTGGGACAGTCAGGCATGCTCAAACGTGATGACAGCATGTGTCTCATTGTGTCTGTGAAGTTGTTCTCCCCAGCTAGTGCTTTCTTGTTATTAAGCTGAAGTAAATGGTAAAGGCAGTGTTTTAGTAGTGCAAGTCTTTCCATTAAAAATTCAATGGCACATAATGACAAGTTACATAATCAACAGGGGTTCTTTGGGCAAAATAATTTAAAAGCAGAACAATTCAGAATAATTTCATGAAGGTGGCGTTTTGATCATGGGTGAAAAAGGAAAAAGTTCAAAGTTACAAACAACAAACATTTGGCACTGAGACTCTTTAAATAAAGTATGTTTCTACTATGAAATAGCAAAGTGGACAAGTCCATCTCCTTGACTCATTTGTACGTACATCTTGCACGGTATTTCTGCTGACGCATTCTGAACTTGAGCAGTTCTTGTCTTGTTTCATGGCATGCACAAAAGGACACTGCTGACAAACGGAGAAAGCAAACTCACCCTTAGCTGGCAAAGAAGAATTAGCACTAATTTTGTAGCCACAATGGGATAGAGTCAAGAAACAAAGTAGCTGCCCAAGACAGGACCTGACTGCATTAGTGAAAAAATAAAATCCAAATAACCTCCACCTGGTAGAGGCCTAATCCTGAAAGCACCTAATTTCATTAGATACCTACAAACCTTAGGTTAAACAAGGCTGTGCCTAAGCTCCCACTTCTATGGATGCCCAGATCTGATCCTTACCTAAGCAGCCATGGTCTTAGAGCTCACTTAAGGCCAATTAGGATCAAGGAAAAAGAGGATTCTTTCCTCAAGTCCTCTGAGAAGACCTGTATACCAGATGTTCTAAAAACATTGTTAACATAGGCTTCCTTTCAGGAAAAAGTACTTACTGATGACTGCTTTGAGACATCGCCAATTTAAGCTTAAGTTTAAGTTTATTAAAATGTACTGCCATACTCTCTGGCTCAGGACTAGTGTTTCTTGCTGCATACTGGTACAGGAATGGGGAGGTTCTCCATCCAGAGTCGACTCTACCCAAAGCCCACTGTACTCTTATGGAAAGCATGATGCACACTTGAGCACTTCCAGGCTGGAGAAGAGAGTACTGAGTCCTAAACAGCAGTTTTATAATAAGTGAGGAACTTCTATTGGCCCCTGTCTGGTTAGAGCTTAAAAAAAAGAAATACAGTTCTGCTCAGCCTTTTCCCCCACAAAACAGATGCAGGAGCCATCTCCAAAGTCCCAAGGGATGGAATCACCTGCCCTGCTACTGTAGCTCACAATCCTGCACACACATAGGAATTTGTCAAACTCCTGAACACAATATTCCCTATCAAGCAAATCAAGACAGCTCCACACTCAATGTATTGGCTGTTTTGGATTTCACTCTAAGGCAGCAAAAATTCCCCTTCTTTTGTACAAAGATTTTAAAGACCTGGTATTTAATCCTAAGACTATGGGTTTATCTTTTTATCTTGTAGTAAGTGAGATTACATACTATTACTTACTCTTCTTGGATCTTACTTTTCTGTATTTTAGCTGATCAAATTTCATGCCTGGCATAGTTGCAGAATTAGATTGCACAGAAGTGGTACAATATACTACACTCATTGTTTGCATCTTACAAATATATGTGTAGCATTATTATAACAGAATGGTATAACAAAAAAAAAATCCTACCTGCTCTTCAATAAAACGTCTCTGCTTAAAAAATTCCCAGTCTTCCTTTAGCATGCGTTGTTTTGTTTTCATTGCCATCTAAAACAGAATTTAAGGAAAACTCATTGACTTAACAATAGAAAACCTAAATTATTGTCAATTGATCTAAGTTTCATTAAACCTAGCTTATCTATACTATTTTGCAAGTACTTACTTAGTCAATATGAAGTGTACTTTATTTGCTAATAATTTGATTAGATTTACTTAAACGTTAAGAGTTCATATTCAATAACACTACTTTTCAGACTTTCCCACTGTTAGTCCTTATGTTAATATTTCTTTTCATTAAATACGTGCATAACATTTTCAATAAAACGTGACTGGCATTAAATACTCAGCATCTCAGATGCATTAAAATCCACTAAAATCTAGAGATAAAGGACTTATGGCAAGGCCTCAACACAGGCTCAAGTGCAAAGCCTGATGTACCACATGTGGAGCTAATCACCCCAAGAGTCAAAAGAATCAAAAGTAGTGACCTAGACTAATACTATTTGGCCCATTTATTCCTCAAAGTTTTTCATGTTCCTTGATTTAGCTAAGGCTGGAAAAATACTTTATAATTACTTGTCTCTTGAATCATATCACCATAAATGCACATAGAGCCCTTAACGTTTTGTACACAAATGATATTTTTCCAGTTTAGCAAATAAATTGTCTCTGACAGGACGCAAAAACTTTCATGAATTTTAACACAGCAAAATGCAGGAACAAAGCTCCTCCTGTTGTACCTTACAACATTTTAACAGCACTACTTCATCAGTGAGGAAACAACTACCTAAGGTTATCTTTTACAGTTCTTCTTTTTTTCATTTACCTAATTAAAAAAAATAAATCTACTACCTTATAGAATATACTAAATTGCTTCATAAAAATAGGTTAGTGAGTCATTAGTTATACCACTAGAAATATTTTTTTTCTTCAAAAGCATGACTCCAGGAATTCATACTTGATCAAAAGTTTAAAGTCTAACAACTAAGCTAAGTATATTATTGCTATTATCATTATTTAACTTAGGAAAATGAAATTTTAAGCTGGGGATCTGGAACAGCATTAAGTGGTAAAATTTTGCCTAATTAATTTCTGAAAGGATCAGCATCATATTCTAACTACTACTATAGATTTTGATTTCCTTTGCTCCAGCGAGGTTACGTCAACATCAAAAAAATGAGTTTATCGTGTCCATGTGTGTTTAAAAAAAAGAGGTACTGCAGAGCCTGTGGCCAGCAACATCAGAAATTTCATCCTGGGTGCAATACCAGCTTCCGAGAATCCCTGAGCTATATTTAAATCGAGCAACACTCACTGGTTTAGTTGCCCTGCCACCTAGCTGAATCCTCACCATCAGAGACAGCTACCTACATTCAATATACATTACAAGAGAAGACTTTTAATGCCAGAGAACGACTTTAAAACAGCCAGTGCATTAACTGGGAGCTGCCTACTCAAGCCTGCCAAGAAACTGTCAAAGCAAACAGCATGGTACAAGTGTTGGTACTCTGCTATTAACGGGAACAGGGGCTGACACGCACGATTTCCTACTTCTGACTTAGCAGCCTTTCCAGTATTCCATGGATGCAAGTATCTTAAGTTATTGATTCCATAAATAATAGAAAATCACTTCTCTCCCCTCTTTCTTTTCCCCAACGAATATTTATTTCAGCAGAGCAGGGCAGCTGCAATACAAACCACATGCATCGTGCCCAAGAACTCTTCTAGGGAGCCAGATATAAATTCAAATGCCAGATACTCCAAAGATCTTCCACAGATGTAACAAGTGATGAACACAGGCACTGATATGAAAGAATCCTTACTGTAAATTGTATTACAGCGTACACACGTGGTACAGCAGTGTATTAAGTTACATGTCTGTGTGTGACACAGCTGTCATATACTGTCTTAAACTAATATTTTAATCACTTGAAAAAACTGTTAACTTTGTCTTCCATGAACAAGTAACATAACATACAGTAGGAGAGTCCACTACTTATCTCTGCTGATGCCTTGTCGACAGTTTTGGGTGTAGTTCCACAATAGATAAATGAGAACCATTCTTACATTTTCTTTCCCCTCTAACCTTTCAAATAGTAGCAATAAAACCTCACAAGTTTGTTAAGTCAAGAGGCAAGCAAACAGTGAATGCACGTTCATTATTAAGATCCACAGTTTCTATAGCAGCAGGGCTTTCTGATTTCTACCCTGCTGACAAAAATATCACTGCAAATTCAGGTATGATGGTCATATTGCATGATGTATTTTTGATCAAGAGAGTAAAACCGTAAGTTATCACCAACATGGGGTTTAAGGTATCATTATGAAAATGCTTTTTTCTACGTATAAATACCAATATAAATACCAATATCTTCTTTAAAATTTGATGGTTTAAGTTTTTGAATTGTTTCCTCTACCTACCTGCACTTGCAGGTATTTTTGGTCATTAGGAAATAAGCCATCACATTAAAGTTTTCCCTATTGGGAGAATGGTGTCTGTTTGCACCAGGATACAGGTTTCACCGAGCAAATTAAAAAATTATATACGACAGCACTTGTGGCAGTTGCACGGTCACTTGATATGAAGAAATACAGAAAAAATCAGTTAAGAACTTTATTTTGGCATGATGCAGAACCACCAGTCAGAAGCCTGATATGAAAGTGACTCTACAGAAAGGCCACTTTTTTAAAACATAAGTGAATAATGCAAAATGAACTTGGTTTCTTTTCTTACTAGAGAGGCATCAGACAGCCATGACACCCTGAGACTATGGGGAAAATCACTTTTAGTAGCAAAAAATGTGAGATGATCACATTTTACTGAGCTGCAATCAAATATTTAGGTGCACAAAATCTGCCAGGCCAAGACAAAACTTTGTAACTGATAGCTCACAGATGCAGTCCCCAAATATAGAACAATCTCTAAAAATAAAATTAGTTATGTCTTGTCTCCATCTTGAAGGTACTGGTATTAATGGTATAAGTTCACTTAAATCTTCAGCACAGGGAACAGCTTCTGAAGGACATTTACAATGTACAATAAGACTAAAATATGCTTGTTATCTATAAGAAGTAACATAACATTACTGAATCTCAAATTGGATGTCCGTATTCCTAGTGCTCATAAAACTTCAAAACAGAAGAAAAGTTCTATAAAATTCTGTATCTTCAGATATTTCCAAGACATTCTTTCTTCCAGACCACTTAAGATTGAACTAAATTCAAAGCCTTATCTTGAGGTGTTTTAGGAAAATCAGGTTCTTTAAGCATGAAACAAAAAGCATGAGAAATTTTCTTTGAAGAATATGAACAACCACTTGCAAAATAAACAGCTATTTTTCTGAAAAAATGTAGGAGTCAGCACATGATTATTTTCTGTAATGTAGCACAAATTCAGAAGAACCAGCTATCAAATCATATACTTTATAAAAAGACAACTTCAGAGGTCTCAAATATTTGTGTATGGAGACAAACTGGAGTTCCTTTTTTGAGAACAGGACAACAATCATCATCACACTATGCAACATGCAACAGTTTTTAAAAGCAATATCTTTCGCTGGCTTCATTTAATGCAGTTATTATTTTGGAAGCTTAGGGGGTTCTGTGGGATAAGTTGTTTTTTTTTCTCCCTGTGGCTAATTTACTGGCTAAAGTAATTAAAAAATGTTCAAAGACCATCTCTAAACAACGACAATACAATCTGCTTCAACAATTTAAGGAAGTTATTGTACAATCAGCATTAAGTATTGGTATGTTAGCGTTCTTTTCTATTGGGAATGAATGACATAAATGAAAAAAGTTGCATTTTGTTGCTTCAAAGCTCTGGATAAAAATATCAAAGAAATTATTCCTCGCTGAAGGCACAGCCCCGAATGGGCTGCTCCCTACATAATCAGTCTTGAGACTGCATGACTCTTACCTGCTCATCAACATAATCATCTATTCTTTTCTGGCATTCAAGCCATGCTTCAGCAACTTGGCCCATTTCCTGTTCCAGCTGATGATACCTTTGTAGCAAGGTACTATACATATCTTCACTACAGGAATCGTGTGTTGTTCCAAGCCTAAAAGTCCAAACAGCACTTGTTACAGAAGAGACATTTCACTGAAGAATCACGCTTTTAAGTTCTGCCAGCCAAAAAAAGTGGTGTCACAGTGCAGTTATTGACACACCCAGGCCCACGGAGCTGCTAGTATCCCAAAGTTGAGGACTATTTTTAGTAGTTTTTCAAAAAATATCCCAGAACTGCTTATTCCCATCTTCTGTAACCAACAATAGCAAGAATGTGGGAAGTGCCACATTGCTAGAGCCTCTTTTCCATGAGCAACCAGATGACAAATACTGAGCAGTATTCATGTAAATTTTGTTGCTTGATATATTTATCCTTCAAAATTCTATGGGCTAAATATACATGTTGACTATTTACTGAAGAGCTACATAACAAAAATAAAGCCAGAAGCTTGTTAAGCAGAACTCTCATGACCAATGCTAAAAAGATTACTAGACGAGTTGGAGTTCCAGGTGGGAAATGTGCTGCAGAAGGAGGGAAGTGAGATATAAGCAGTTATTCACTATCAGTTGAGCAGCACTGAATTAAAAACATGATTATGCCATTCACTGATGACTGTCTCTGTGAGGAGTCTCAGAAATAGGAGAAAGACTTAACATCCTTTTCTACATCTTTGCACGGCATCAACAAAATGCTTCTTGAGTAACTATGCAAACTCCCAATATGTTGACTTTAGAAATAATAAAAGATAAAATTCTACATGTGTTTAAAGCACACTGAATCGTAACAACTAGTCAACTGACACAAATAAACTGAAGCTTTATAACATTTCTACTACTCAAAGTAACTAAGGAGAAACTGGGTAGTAGTTAATTAGGCACAGAGGTTGCATGGCAAGTCAACGTCAGTACCAAAAAACCAGAACTGAAGCATCTCAAAATGTGATATTTAAGCCCAGTTCCAGCATTTGAGGGAAGTTTGTTACAGATTTTCACTGCAGTAGGATGTTAACCCAACCTAAGAACCACACAGTCTTGTTTGTCACCTGGTAAAGAACTAATCCCTTAATTTTAACTTGACAATTAAGTATAATGAAGAGCTAATCATACAGACAACTCAGTAAGCACCAAGTTACAGCTTTTAGTGTGACTTCACCAATAAATTCAAATTTGTTTCGTTTTGTTGTTCTTTCCAGAACCTGCAACACAACCACTTAAGAAAGGTGCATAAGCAATTCTGCACAATAAAACTTGGGAAGTCTACAACTGGAAGAGTAGAAAAAGAAGTTTCAAGGCATACAGTGACTCTCCCTTACTATCAGTGCAAACACTGTCAATTCACATTACTAGACCACAATTTACTGCTTTTCTGAAGTCTTTCTGATATGCAATTATGTGAAAATAGGACCCCTACTGTACAGAAATCAAGAATTTGTTCTTGTAACTGCTGCTGTGTAGCACTATTCTTTCAAACACTTGTGCACAAATTATTTTTTAAAATATGCTCTTAAGTTAGAAGCAAAAGAACCTAATTTTTAAAAATTTAGATTAGCAACACAAAAGAACAGCATTTACACTGTCATTTTTTATTGTGATTCTGAGTAAAGGTTAACAGGCTATTAGTAAATACAGTCTCCCCTCCGAAGGCAAGTATAAAGCAACAATCTAGGTAATATTTCCATTCTGTACACAGAGGTGGAATGTATTTCTGGACTGCAGTATAAAAAAGTGATAAAAAGAATAACACATACATAAAAAACTTAACAGGAGTTGCTCAGTTTAAAGTAACTGAATCTTACAAGTGGTACCTGTTGACACAGGTCTTACTGTATACCTACATATTTTGATTAGGAACACATGATTTTCTGGACAACAGCATTTAACTGAAGCTGTGCAAACAGCCTGAACACCGTCCCATCCCACACTGGGAAAGCAAAGCAGACAGAGAAGCTCCAGGTATCAGTTGTTTCATTACCAAACCCCAATAAAACAGTCTGTTGGATGTAGGAGGCACGTCAGTGGTTGCATGGAATCAAAAGCATCTTGACCAAGCAAGATATTTAACCTCTAAGAAACTCTCCATATCGACACCACCATCAGAAGTACTGGAAACTTATCTTTGAAAGGACTGGATTTCCTTAAATACTGATTATGAAAACACAGCCTTATGAAATGCTGTGTCTGACCTAGAAGCCCTGCTGATTAATCAACTCTTGCTAAGCTATGGACAGCTCTTACAGCTGGTCTGCACACTGTGCAGCTGAGTGTGCCTCCTAAACCAGCCACGGATGTTGACTGGGTAGCCAAACAAGATCTAACACATTAAGACCCTGGTAGTTTACCCTGAGCAGATGACCGGTTTCAGATGTGAAACACTGGCACAGCTGATCTGATATCAGTTTATAACCTCCATCCCCACAAGACTGCTGTCTAAACCTCCCTATGTGAACATCTTTTCTAGTCTGACATCTGATAAACACCCTTGGAACTAACCATAGCACACCAACTACATATTTTGAAAGAGCCAGAGATACTTAAATCACTGAATTTTTTGTGTAAGGGATGAAAGAAAGGGCTAACACCCAAAATCTAAGCGAAGCTGAGATGCCAAAATGCCATTTCACATTTCTGTTCTTCGGGAAGACAGAGCAATGAGGCCAATGTTCTTTTGTAAAGAAACTGGTAACACCTTCTCTACTGCACACAGATGATTCTCTGTTGATCAAATGATTAGAGGACTAGCCTGATCCCTGCTTCTCCATGTGAGGCCTCTGTGATGGAACATTTCTCCACCAATTTCCAGTGGAAGGCAGATTACCCTCCAGAAAGATTTCTCAGGGAAGGATACCCAATTCTCTCACTTCAAGATCCAAAGAACTCAAATAAAATCCTGGGAGTCTATGAAAACAGACACAAACAAAGAAAAACAAGACATACACTATATAAACCTAGAAACCATGGAACAGGAAGCTTGTGCTGAACCTCTCCTTTCAAAAATGCTCATGTGAACCAATCTAGGCAAAACTGTAAGTTTAAGGGTGTTTCACATAAACTACTTAGTGAACACAAATGCACTGGAAAAGAAATTCCTACAGGAAGAGATTCTGACTTCATCATATGTAAGCTCTGAATGGAGCTGTCACTACAGTGACAACAGAGAAACCACCTCTGTTCCTCAGAGTTTTTTTGCAGTAGCACAACAGGTAAATGAAAACAATCTAATGCTTTTGTTAAGAAAAGACCATAAACTTCACTGAGACCATTCTCAGCTCTTCAGATGAAGGCAATATAAAGAGTCTTGACATAGCCAGGATTGCTGGAGTAAAGAGATGGAGAAAAGCCTTGTCAGAAAGCATG
Organism: Lepidothrix coronata; assembly: GCF_001604755.1. Taxonomy (NCBI): domain Eukaryota; kingdom Metazoa; phylum Chordata; class Aves; order Passeriformes; family Pipridae; genus Lepidothrix; species Lepidothrix coronata. The sequence continues at coordinate 3,141,572 of NW_016690265.1, read as the reverse complement.
GACATAACTGTAGGATGGCCACAAAAGAAGATACAGATCACTGAAAAAAAGTGCAACTGAACAACATGATGTTGAACACAGCAACACAATTAGCTGTCTGGAGAGGGAAAGCTTTTAGTGCCAACCCAGCCACATGTAAATGAACTGAATAACTTATGAGGGACCTTAGACATCTAGCTGAGCTCAGCAACAATGAAGCTTTCTTGCCTTTTCTTGTTTTCCTTTCTATTACCTATCAGCAAAAGAACTCACCAGAAATTTTCTTTATTCACTGTGAGCAACATCTCTTGTGACAGACTTAATCAAACTGCTCTTATACCATGGAAAATTACCCAAGACAATACCTTTAAAACACATGTACATAGAGCATAAATGCATCTTCATCAGAAACAAGACTGAGAGGTCAGCATGAACTGTCCATGACTGTACTGCAAAAATGTTCAGACTTAGGATAAAGAATAAAATTTCTATTAATTAATACCTCTTTCTCAGGAAACCCAAACACTTTGCCAGTACACAAATTACAAGCAGAGAAATCCTACTAGGAAAATATACAATTTAAAGCCTCAGGAGTGGTGAAGTCCTGAGATCTACAAACGTATTGCCTTCTCCAATGAAAAGACTGCTTAAAACTGCTTAAAACTAAGTTATTTGTGCACTGTGGGAAGCAGAAGGTAATGAGGCTTTAGTTTTCCTGTAGAGCTGTACAGACAGCAGCAATGCCTGATGATAAGTGAAAACAGTACTATTCAGTCATACCATCAGCATTTTCATGGGATGCTGTCATTTTACAGGGTAACCTACAAATAAGCAGATTAGGGTTGTAATTCTTCTGTCAAGCAAGTTATGACAGCAGCCTGCTCAATCAACAACACTGTTTTCAAGACAGATCCACAAGGATTTTTTTACCTATTCAATTCTAGCAGCAGAATTTTTTTTTTAAAAGCTGTGGTTGCAAACATGTGTTTTCATTTCTCCTTTAAATTACAAAACAAAAGTTAAACTCTACCTTAGCTGTGACACCAACGTTGGCAAGCTATTCTGCAAGAGTGGCTCAGAAAATACCAGATTTTCAAACAGATGCTTGTTGTGCAATTCCCATGTCACCTGAAATTTCTTCAAATGTTCATTTTCCTATAATGATAAAACAACCAGAAATAAGCTAGGTTAGGAAAAAAAATAAAGAATTCTGTCCAAGGCAAGAATCTTTTTAAAAAGTCTTCTTTCCAACCTACTGGCAGGATTAACCAGCTCAATTAAAAATGCAGTTTTAATATCCAGAAACTCAGAATTTAAGCCATTTTTAATTACTTAAATAACATAGCTTAATTCCTTGTTTTTCTAAATTGTAATGAATTAGGAAGAAAAAAACCCACAAAAATCAGGCTATACTGTTCAAAGCTTCCATTCATTTCTGCACCGAAAGATGTATTTTATGATCTGAACCCGTAATTCTCAGGTTTTCTTGTCAAAAAATTGTCTATCTCTGATTATTTTTCAGTTCTTTGAACTTATCTAGTAAGACACATATACAATGACAACCTATAATCTTTATTCAAAACTGACATAAAAACAAGTAAACAGTTCTCCCAAGTACAGCTTAAAAAACTAAGTTTTCTAAACAGACAAGAGATCAACAGCTTACTTCCCTAGTAAGAATAACGTTTTTGTATTTGAGGTTATTTAACACATAATTGTATGTAACTTCAAGGCCTAAAACTTAAAACTATTACCAGAAAAACACAAGAATCCAAGACAGGTAGAATATATTTTTCAAGTCAGCAAGTTTTCCCACATATAACCAGCAGTACACAGATTTTCTATACCAGGACTCACCCACACAGCAGAATTAAATTCAACTGTTCTGGTTCTCAGATAAGCAAGTGAGCCCTGTGAAATATAACCTCTAGTACCCAGAAACACCAGAATACTCTGGAACTTTTAAGTTTTGTTAAGCATAGTGGGTTAAAAAAACCAAACCAAACCCAAATGTTTTTATATCAGACCTAAAGACGAGACTACTGGAATTCAAAAAGAGAATTAACTTTTAAGTTTTATTATTATTTAAGAAGGATGGGTGGTGTTGGTTTTGAGTAGCATAAGACACCTGTACCTCTTTACTATTATGTCTTCAAAATATTCAAAATGTCTATAAATTGGTAATAATTCCTCAAGAGTCACTGCGACAGGTTGATTTCTTAGGGAATTTCCATATTATGCTGTGAACAAAACCATCAACAGTTATCTACAAAATCCTGTCTATCAGTTTACACCAGGAATCTATCAGAAATACCAGGAAGTTTTCCTCTCTAGTCTGCTATACCCTGTACTTGAGGGCTCTTCGGTACTGACCACAGTACTTGCTGTCAGTATAATCTGTCATTCCCTGGTGGGGCACATGGCTTTAGTTCCTGCTCTTGAAGTCAGATGGATTCCTTTGAAAGGAAGGACAACTGCTCATAATTTCATCGAGAAGTTAGTTCCTCACAGGTGGAGGTTCAAGGCATTATATGCCTTTGTACAGTACACTACGTGCAAAGCTTTTATCTTTAAAAGGAAGGCTGCACTAAGTTTAGAGATCTTGGCTGCCTTTTATGTATTTCAGCCGAAAAGATTCCTTCTTCCATAGTGCACTGGTATCTTGAGAGGAAACATCCACGCACACCGAAACAGCTCGTGACCCTACTACCTGTACTGAAGGCTGTGACATACTACTCCATTTAATAAAAAGGTTATTTAATAAATCTAATAAATATATGACAAGACAGTATCCTACATTCTCACAGTTCAGTTTCTGACTGTCACAGCTTAGTAGAAAGAAGTTTTTAGTACTTACTGGGCTGCAGAAGGAAAATAACAAGAAAAATCTGGCATATTTTGTGTTTTCCTATGCTTTGTTTTTTAAAATACGAATTTTATTTTACTTTGAATGTTATCAGAAAAGGGGTAGATTAGATAGTTCAAGCATCTTCTTTCTTTTCATGGCTGTTATCTCAATCTCTCACACCTACCAAGTTTTCATGACTAATAGTTCACAATAACTACCAGGGAAAAAGTATCAAATGGTTATTTTCTGATTAGCTGGCACTAATGAGATAGTTATTGGCAGATCCACTTTGAGAAAGCTAACATCTGTACTGTAAACCATTCACTTTTCAACTGAACAAGTTGGAATGCAAATCAACCTGAAGAGCAATCTTCTCTCAAGCATCTTATTAGAAACTTAATGACTATTAAAAGCAGACAATAAACAGGAGCTGGCAGTGACCTCAAATCTGTATTTAAGTGATAAAGCTGGGGAAGATAATACAGACAAAAGCAAATACACAGCATTGAGAGCAGAAAAAGAGCATCAGATATGCTCAAATTTCTAAACAGAAATATCTTCTTCCTTTGACAACTCAATTTTGGGTAACAGCCCTACCTCAGTAATGACAGTCTGCTTCCCCTCCATTTTATATCCTCACCTGTGGCCACCATAATCTATTTTTATCTCTTTATAAAGTTAGACAGTCACTTTCAGCTAATTGGCAATAAAAGCCAAATTCACCAGTTCATCCACCTTTTTTTTCCTACTTGCACCAAGTTTGCACAAGAAAAATATGGTTCAGGATAAGAACATTTACAAAGGATGCACAAGAAAGGATTATTAACAAAACAGGATCAATAACCTTCTCAGGCCTTAAACAAATAGAATTATGGAATTTGTTTACTGTATTACTCACTCATGATGGACAACTACACAAGAAGAAATTTTTAAGGCTATTGCTTATTTTATAGCTGACAATATAATCCCAAGTCTAATATCACTGTCAGTTGATAAAACAAGCATTTAAGAAAGAACTTTGGAAATAATAGCAGATTAGTTTCAAGGCAAGAGAAAATCTTTTCAAGTAGCCATCCTTGATTATAAGTGAAAAGAAAAATTGAACACCGAAACAATTTAAGTTAGTGCTACTCATAAAAGTTTGTGTTGTTTAAACATGGTTGTCAACAGACCATTTCGGATTAACAGAGAAGTGTTTCCCACATTTTCAGAGGCATTAACTAATATTTTGTAAATCTGCTTAAATACCTGGTTCAGAATAAGTGCTACACACAGCATCCCACCTCTTTCTTTACAAACAAAACCCAATTTCATTAAGTCACTGCAAGAGGTGCCTACTCTGCACTTCCGAATACTTCAATTTGCATTTTCATAATCTCCCTGTATCCAAGGATGCACACAAAAAGAACCTGACATTTTATAACCAAAGAAGACTCCTGAAAGAGCCCAGAACAACTCTGGCAGCATTACCCCAGAAGAACACAGGCTGTTTCTTCAGTCTTACCAGAGTAACTAGGAAGGCGCTGATTGTACACGCTGCCTGACAGAGTGCACTGTATTCTTCAAGTAGGAGTGAGATGAACTGCTGTGCCTGGGGTGGCCCTTCTGTCACTAATGTTGATGCAACTTTAGATCCCAGTGACAAGTGTCTGAGCAGACGAACCTTCATTTCAAGCACATATTCTCTAGCTTGCTGTTCCAACCGTTGGTAAAGCTGGTATGGATCTCTTTCACAAAGCCTGTATTTTTAGAATATTTGTGACAAAAAAGAAACAAACAAACAAAAAACACCACACAAAAGAGGGAATGTAATCAACAGTTTTCATTTTCCTAGAAACTTTTACCAGCTACCATTATCATCATCAAAAATAACCTCAACAGCTAGGGTTTAGAGAACTACCTTAAATCCCAGAGAACATGCTCCAGTCCCCTCCTTCTACACTGTGGAAACTGAGCTCTAGTGCAGCTCTAGGACTAGGATGCCTACACACCTGAGGAACAGACTGATTTAGGACCTTACTATTTCACTTCAACTTGTGAGCTCAAAAATCTGAACTCAATTTGCATACAACCCTACAGGCACCCAGACTCTTCAGACAAGCTTCTTCACAACTTCCCCCTGTTCTTACATGTGACACATTTGTGTCTACCAAAGAGAATTAAACACAACGGCTGCTTTGAAGCACTTTAAATAATTCAATTTCACTCTAAAGTCCTGTGCACAGAGTTTAAGCACTCACCTCAGTGTTTTTACAGCACAGGGAGGTGGGGAAGAAGAATTTACCTAATCTCTTTCTTAAGAGTTAGATGAATAAAAGTTTGCAGCTACTAGTCTTCCCTCACCACTCACAGAACAATCCTATCATACTGCCATCAAGTACTCCAATATACAACAGGGACATTATTTGGCACCACTGTGTATTCCAACTAAGAAGACCAGACACTCCGTTTCTTGCCAGCTGTATCTAACAGAGTCGAGCATGAAATTAGGAATTTCTGCCTTTTAAACACAGAGTTACTTGGTCACAGCATGGTCTTTGGTGTGCTACCTAAACGGTTTTGTGTTGTTTTTCTTTTTTTTTTTTTTTTTAAACTTCCAACACCTACATTGACTAGCTTTATTAAAAAGTTCTGTGTGACATTAGCACCACAGACTGGACACACTGGTGCCTGCACAAACTGTATCCCAGTTTCATTTCATACTTCAGAGACCATAAGGAAAATAATTCTACTGACATTTAGGGATTCCTTCTCTGAGATCCTGTTTCTGCCTTTATATTTTGAATAATCTCTCTCCAAAGTGAAAAACAGTTCTAGAGCAATCAAAGTTCCTAAGTACATAACAGAAGTACATAGTATATGTTCTAATTTCCAAAATTTTTTGATTAAAGAGAAAACACATCAAATCAACCACCATTTTAGCTGTGATTCAATTTTAATTACCTACACACCCAGCAACATTTAAACACGTTCGATTTCAAAGCCTATGTTGTGTGTTTGGATCACTTAAATAAACAAAGAGTGACTAATACAGAGGCACACTATATTACCCTGCTTGTTCAGAACTCATATTCAAAACCAAACACTCAGTTTTTATATAACCAAAGTGCAAGAAGATTATTTCATTATTTATTAATGCTGCTTCAGGTGTACAATCATATAAAGAGCATTGCTAGATGACTATAACCTTTCAGAAGTTTCTTTACTTCACCAGAATTCAGCTTCAACTAGAAATTCCACATATGAACTACAGTTGGTCAGAGCTCAGTATATTAAGCACATACGGACCCAAGGAGAACAACTATTCCTTGACCACACACTGAGTTAGAAACAGAGATAATCCTCCTGGAGCACTTTAGCGACTGCCACACTTTTCTCAAAAGTAAAAAACCCACCACTGAGGATCTCATTAAGCCCATCTTCAACTTCACACCCAGAAAAGCTACAACTTTTGACTTCTAAAATGGGAAAAAATTCTTAGCATCCACCTTATCTAATGATCAATGAATATTATTTTTTTCCATTTTTATGAAGTCTCTTCCAGCTGTTAAAACTACAGTAAAGTGTAAGCACTTTTATAACTCAGGTTAGTTCAACAAGGTAAGATTTTCACATGGGACAATTCAAAGTTAACAGTGTCTTATAAATAATCATCATCTGAAGGTCTTTTTAAGAATAAGATTCTGGGACCCTTCCACAGTTAGATATTTATATTCCTATTGCAAACAGCATACAAATTTAACAGCTTCCCGTGCATTCAAACTAGCATTGAAAAATCCTGCACAAAATAGAATTAATATTCTTCACAGTGATGTATACCTATCCACCAGCTCCTTCATTCCTTCTTTATCTGGTACCAACGACTGGTCTTGGTCATCTGCCAAAGGGGTCCCAGCTTGGCGATATATACACCGAACCATGTATCTGACTTCTGACCAGTAATTTTGAAGCTGCTGAGGTTCACGTTCAGGCTCTGCTGAATTTTCTCTGCAAATAAAGACAAAAATAATTACCCTCTATTTGTACACATCACATAGGTGTATTGATTCCTACTATTCTGGATAAAAAAACCAAAATACATCTGATAATGCCTAAAGTAAGGTAAGAAACTGGATAAATGCTGCCATTCGTAAATTACTGTTACTGTCAGACAACCCGTATAAAGGAGTTTAAGCACACACCTACAAACAAGCCACAACAGTGCCCACAGTCTGACCACAGCCACCACGCTGCTGAGTTTGAATTCAGTTCTTACCTGCGCTCATTACAGGCCTCACAGTTGCATGCTATGTCTGAAGGAGAGGAATTGCTAAGATCTGCAGCAGGCACTGTCTGCGCACCCACAGTTATTCTTCCTCCTCCTACAGATTCCTGCTGTGATCCACTGTTTCCAAGAGGCATGTGCAAAAGAAAATCTTGACTCTGAAGGAAAAAAAACAACCGAACAGGTAGCCTTCGGTTTGTGAGGTCTGATATGTTAAGAGGTGGGCAAATATTAAAGTGGTAATTCTTAGTACTGCATATATTTTGGGAGGACACTCAAACAGACACAAAGAATTTATCTACGAAAAGCCTAATAAATGCAAGAGATGGACTGAGAAAACCAACTATACAAACAGTTTCATTTCTAATAACCAAAGGTATGTTGGTTGTAATTATCACCTTTATGTACTTCAGCATAAACAATGAACTAAGCTAAAGGAAGGCTTGCATCATCCACGCTTAACCATAAACCAGTAGTATCTCCGCAGTCTCCATTTAACAGCATGTTTGGCTTTTGGAGTTTAACAATCCCTTCTAGCAAAAATCATTGAATCTCCTTGCTTGTAGCAGCCAGACATAGCATTTCATGGTAATGGATGTTAGAAAGCTGCTGTCACTGGGAATGGATGTGAACTCCTGCGCCCAGCACTGCTCAGTACCAGCACACGACACAGACCTCTCGCCCAAGACTGCTGGTATTTTTGTCACCAGTTTCTCTCCCTTCTCTGTGCTTCAGCCCCAGCACATGCCATCCTTCCCTCCTGCACCCTCCCAAGGCTGCCACAAGCTTTCTGTGGCACCAGGCAGGGACCTCTCCCACAGCAGTAGCACGACTGAAGAGGTATTTTTGTGCTCCAAAGCCTGGATCGGGACGCAGACAAGTTAAAACAAACCTGCACGCATTTGCTACCAAGCAAGGCAAGGAGAGCACCAGCAACCTGAACACAGGAGCATCTATAGCAAACCACCTGTACTCTGGCCTGCAGTGACTGCTAACAAATTTTTTTTTAGATAATTTTGGCTTTTTTTCCCAGCTGGCTTCTCAAATTTGGCTAGTTACCAAATCCACTTGGGTCTTTTTTAAGTCAAGCATCCTGACTTAGAAACCACTTTTGCTGTTTGCTTTTAAAAATTCCTCTTTAAAAAACAAAACAGTCACCAAATTAAAAAAAAATGCTGTAAATTTTTATTTCATCTGGAATATCTATAACTTAAAATGTTTAGGAAGCAATTCTTGCTTTTCCTGCACTTGTAGAAGACTTATTTCCTTTACTAATTCGCTAGCAGAGCTTAAATAAGTCAAAAATTTTGACTAAACTGAACAATAATGTGCCTCAGTCTTGCTGTGCTTTGAACTCTCTAGGATGTGTTTACCATTTTACTACCAGTATAATTTCCTCAGTTATAATCTCTTGATTAACTTTACTACCCTTGTTAATAGCAAGGATATCTGTAAACATGAGATGTATACAAGTGATATACTCTTAACTTTTCCTCACAAAAAACTATGTTAAGTGTGCTTTTAACATGAGTTTAACAACATGCACTATACAATCTTTCTTCACGTTGATTTACTGAAATAAAAATCTGTATGTGCCTATGGGCATGTGCACAGCCTGTTAGTTCTCTGCAAGGAGATGTCAGCTGGAATTTATAATACTTCCAATTATCCCAAGTGTGTGGCTTCCCAGATCAGCCAGATGATTTGGTTCTGCAGTATAGCATAGTTTACTTCTAATGAGGTTTTGCTGGACCTGTCAATGAACTTTTAGTATCTTTCTGGTACACTGAGCACAGTTCTCACATAAGGCTGAATTCACGACTTGAAATATTAGCACCATGTATTAAATTGGTGTTTGCAGTGCTACCAAGAATAAGAAATTGTTATATGCATAGTAGGTGAAGTTGTGCTTCCTTATTAAAACAATACAGGAAAGAAAAGACTGCAAAACTCAGAGACACAGGGAAATGTCAGTGCAAGTATAGTGACTCCAGAACACTGCTAAAAAAAAAGGAAAACTCAGATTCTTTACCTCGCAAAGAGGGAAAACCACACCATGAGCAGATGGTATAGAAGAGTGTAATGACTAAGGTCACACTTGTAAGAGTAGAAGAAGATGAATTTAATTAAAGGGAGTAAGGACAAAGTTCGAGATATGGTGAATTAAAAGGCAAAAAACCCAGTAAGAAACAGATCTAAACCTTGCTCTAATCAAAAATCCAAAACTCAGATTCAGAACTCCTCATTTTTGAAACACCTAGCTGGTTCAGTTTACCTCACAGGAAAACCAACTCAAGATCTCCTAGAATGCTTCCTGAGCATTTACAGTTGAAGTGATTCCAAAGCACAAAGTGCCATTCAGCCCATAACAACACATCTTCTCAGTCCAACGAACGGAAGTACTTGAACTTACCACAAGAGATTGCTCTATTGTAGCGTGCCTCTCCTCCTTTTCGACTGTTCTTCGACAGTCTGGACACACCCACAGTGGAAGATGCAGCATATTGTTTGCTTTTGGAGATGTGGAAAGTGCTGTTTTGCTAGAATTTTTGATTCCGCTCTCTGAAAGCGAAGTATCTTTTCGTTCACTTCTACAAAGAAGACAATGCTCGCCAGTTGTATACGGTGCCCTTTGGCCCAAGCCAAAGGTAAACGGTGTCTGCAAACAAATATGTTGATAGGTAACTGGTTATTGAGAGAATACACACCAGAAAAACTTATTCTCAGATTTGAAACAAACAAACAACCCACCCCCCAAAGAACAACGCACATATTTTACTGGTCATTATTAAATGGTGAATATTTAGAGCGTCCCAAGATCAAACACATCAGTCTCAATATCCATGAGGCAAAGAAGTCAGACTATGAATATATTCACATTTAGAAAAAAATGTTTTCAGGGAGCATGGACCACAGCCTTTCCCTCTAAAACAATTCAGCCTAGATGCAATAATCTAGTAAGTGAAATTAAAAAGGGATAGTACAATTCCTTTTACTGTTGTCATCATTACAGATAAAAAGAAAAATAACTGCTCTTTGAAGTTCTGTGTAACCTCCTTTCTAATACTATGTGAAAAGAGACACTTTCAGTTACGCTTTTTACAAAATAAAAGTATAAATCAGTTTAAACAAAACCAATCAGGAGGATCTTAAAATACACTGTCATCTATTGAATACAGTAGACTCAGTAACTCAGGGGGACAGAGACAGTTCAAAACCTAAACTCTCCCTCTGTCTCTCTATGGTTCAGCCATGAAATGCTGATCATTCACCAAGACTGACAGTGAAAATCAAGTTGGGCTGCACAAGACAAAGAGAACCCAACTTTACTGGACATAAGTGAAACTGAGATGAAAGGAATAAAAAAGTGGCAGAATCACAGATTTGTCCCATTATATTGCAGGTACCAGCTCTGCCTTAATTACCATCATCTGTGTAAGCCTCAACATTGTTAAATTCTTTCTCAAAGATAAAGCAAAATTTAAATAAGTAATTCAAACATCCTTCTCAATACTGCTTAAACCTCAATACTAACAAAAATATTGCTTTAAAGATCTTGTAGGGCTGAACTGCGCAAGCACAGGTGAACAGTTCTTTCGGTCAAAGGACTAGTTCAAGCTAAAAGAGAATTAAATCACCACCTCTCTTCTTTTCTTCACAGCAACAACAAATCAATTCCCTATTGCTGACATCTAATGAAAAACGGCAGAGCATTACAAACTCTGATTTTTGTGTTCTTCACATTTGTAAAACTGACAGACTCGGCAATATGGAAAGAAAAACTAATAATTCTAGACATAAAAAAAGACACACTGAATTCATCTCCACAAGTATCCTCCTATCTTTCAGAAGTTCATGAGAAATTTAACAGATTTAGTAAAAACAGCTAATCACTTTACTTATTGATGCCACTTCTAGAATTCACACCTAGGGCAGGAAAAAGAACACCATCTCTCCAGGAGTCTACTGCAGGTTTGCAGAAAACCTTCTTATTTGGGAAGATTCGCTCTGCCTCCTGAAAGGCTGGGACTGACCAAATCCTTTGTTGGCTCTACAAGCACGAACAGATTCTCAAGTTAAACATTCCTCTCGGCTGCCCTGCACTCAACTGCAGATCTTATTAATGCCTAAAAACCCAGCATGCAGGAGGCCATGGCTGCTCATGAAAACCCTGAAAGCTTCCTTCCTAAATTTTTTTTGAAGCCAAATTAAGTCCCTGTTGGAATGATGGTTATAGCTATCGCAGGCAAATCCTTATGAACATCATCCAAGGACATCTTCCAACAAGCAGGAACAGCAGAGGACAAAACATGGAAGTTCAGAAGCTGAGACAACCTGACACTCTTTTGCAAAGGTTAAGGTCGTGGCAAATGCACCCCAGACATACTGCAAGAACTCCTAGAAGTTAAGATGATGGTGTATAATTTGCTTAAAGCTGCATCACAATTATTATAAAAGCCATGGCAAACACAGAAGGAACAACAGTCTTCATTCTGACCAACTCACAGACTCAGGAAAACCCTGTTTCCCCAGTGGGCCCATATTTATGACAGATATGAAGTTTAAATTAAAGCACTTGGTTCCTAGAGCACAATGCACATCATGAATGAAACTTAATTTAAGCAGTTTATTCCTAACAAAATTGACAGTTGGAACTTTGACAAAATCTAGATCATAAGCATCTCAGATACCTGCTATAGCTCTTTCATACTAAAATGAAGCTATGAATTGCAGTTTCTTAGTTATTTAAAAGATGATGAATGCAGTGACTGTTCATGTGATCATTTCACCAGGAGCAGGGGCAGTAAACTCTTCCTGGATTAGATGATCTTGGAATTAGGACACATACACATTTGTATGTGTCTTCAGTGCAATCAGAGCAAAGTGTACATTTTGAGAAAAGCGAGATATTTTTCCACTAGTCAAGCTTCAAAAAATGTGGGATGCATCTCTACAAGAAAACACCCAGTCTCACTTTCTCTCTGAAACATGTTCAGATATAACATTCATAAATGAAAGCTGGAAGTAGGACAAATTGGAACAGAAATAACTGCACCTCTGCTATGTATTTAGATTTATTTCCAAGAATAACTTTATTACCATAAAACCGCACAGATATTTTTTTGAACATCCGTGTGCAATTTCAAGCATATTATAACAATAAAATTTTACTTTAAAAAAAAAAAAAGCTTTCACTGCTTTTTAAAGCTTGATTACTGAAATTATCAGAAACTAACTTCAGTTGGCAAAGTCCCAATCTCAAATAGAACTCTTTTTGAAGAGTTTGCTCTAGTATGTTTAATACTGTTTGGTATCTTTTCCCATTAGTAAATAATTCTGCAATCATATACACCCACGAAATTTGCCTGCACTTACCTGAGAAACACCTGTGAACTCTGATCCAACAGTACTGTCTGTAAACTGTGTACCATTTAGTGAAACCTGGAAAAAAATCAATAATGGGTTGGTGACAATAGCTGAGTTTAATGCTAGAAGACAGTTACAAAAATGACACAAAACCTTCCCCTGTATTTGAGGGTTGATAAAACAGCTTTTGAAACTCCAATGACTAAAAAATTGCAGAGATGGAAAACTCCTTTTCTTTTGTAATAGAAGTTCTACAGATGTAAATTTTGCAATTTATGGATTTTAAAGTTTTGCACAGTAGCTCTTCCAGTAGCAACTTTGAGGTGACAGAATTGATATAGAAACACAGAAAATTCATAAGCAAAATTACGTTTTTCCTTCAGTATTTGATTGTTTGTAATTAGCTTTTAAACTTCTATTGTGAATTGAAACAATTAAAAGATTTTTGTCTTTTGAAAGTTGAATACAATGCTACTCAGAAAAATATGCAGTATTCACCAGGAAGAGTATTCCACAGCAAGCCTCCAAAAGCCACTCAGCTATTCCACTGCAGCAGCTTCCTTCCTGCCCCAGGTTATAACTCCAACAGAAATCTCCCAGATCTCCTCTACTCCAGTGTAACAGAGACCACACCAGGCAGCAGTGAAGCGCCTTTTTACAAGCCCCAACTGTTCTCATACAGCATTATTTGAAGACACTAAATCAAGAGTAAAGTTAAGACAACACACAAATTCAAGCCTGTGACAATGAAGAGCCCTAGATCACACCAACTTGAAGAAAAAGCACTAGATTAAAAACAGTGGGAAAGCGGAAACAAAGTCAATTATATTATTCTTTACTTTCCTTCTTCTTGAGCAGCGGTTGAGCTCCAGGATTTCAGATATCATTTTACCTCATGCCTCTGTTCCACCTTCCACATGTTTTTGCTAACCTCTTTTTGCCCTCCAGTTTTCCACCTACTGTTGTCAGATATTAATATCTCTAAGACTTCTCTAAAGACCGTGATAAAAAGCGGTCTGTTTAACGTAGGACCCCCACACGTCTTGTCTGTTGCATTGACAGAGGTCAGAAAATATTTCTGCCCTGCTACCAAACCATAAACTCTGACTGGAGCCTTCTTCAGTACAAAAGAGCATCCTTCAGATTTACACATCCACAGAATTACCAATTGCTCAGTTTAGAGACAAGGGGATTATTGCAAAGCCATTGTCTTCAGCTAGCTTTTTTCAAAGGCAAAAAAGTAATTTCAAATAATTGCTGAAGCAAATACAAACAAGAAACCACACAACTTCTCTTACACACCCTATGCTATGTTTCCAGAGTAGGTATTTAAGAAAAAAAAAAACCCTCATATGCAAGCCAAGCATCTCAGATCTAAAATTATGGGAACAAAAATGCTGATGTGGAACAAGTTACCTCTTTTTATTGAGACACCTTCCAAAAAGTGAAAAAAACGAAGGTTTTTTTAATTAAAAGAAGTCTTCTTGACCAAGAAAAGATATCCTCCAGTCTGGAGGTCCACTGGTTTTTGGTCTGCATATGTATTCAAAAACCAAGAAACCAGTAAGAAAGCTCAGAATGAAATTGGTATCTGCAGCTAAAATTTTATAATTTTTTTTGAAAATTAATAAAAAGATAAGTTCATCAATATTATTAAAGGAGTACATTTACCTTCTTTACATTCAAGACAGTGGTAATGAGAAATGCATGAGCCATCACACTGAAACATGCAGGAACTGAGTAGCCAAGCTAAAAGCAGTCAGAAATGTTACAAAAGCAGAGACAAAAACAGTGGGAGGTTTAGTTACCCACTAAATGTCACAAGAAGCCAAGACAAAATTACTGAACATCAGGAATGACTGCTTCATGGAATGAGTTGTCATGTTGCTAACAAAAGAAAAGACATCTCTTGATCCTAAGCACTGTGCAGAATTTGCTTAAAAATATTAGCATAACCCCCCCCCAGAATTTAGTAGTGACCTAAATATCTGCAGGAGGAACAAACACCAAGGAATTTAAAAAAAAGGAATTAGACAAATAGGAGGAAACAAAGAGAATCATCAAAAATTAAGTGTCTGTAGGCAATGAGATGTAAGACATTGTATGTGATGCTTGGAGCAAACACAAAAATCACAAAAAAAAGACTTAAGTGGGGATGAATAATGACGTGACAGGCAAGGGAAGGAGGTGGCTAAATAACATATTAGAGAAAATATTAGAAGAATCTTGTAGAAGTTGTCCAAATGGGGCTCAAACAATAGCAAGCTAAAAACAGACTGAGAAAAAAATTACAATGAGACAGTTCCACAAATAATTTAAGGAAGAAAAAGAAGTATAAAACCTACAACTAAATCCTTTCTCAAGGCCCATAAGGAGCAAGGAACAGTAAGCAGCCTGTGAGAATCTCTAAAACTAAGGTAAGTAAACAAATAGAAACATTAAAAATGCTTAAAAAGCTAAGGTCACAGCAGAAACACCAGATTTATTTTTTGTATGTTCATGTTCACTATGGAGGAGCTTAAAGATGTTCTCCCAGTGAAAGGCTTCTTTATGGAAGATGGATTAGAGGATCTGTTTCAAAGCAAAGCACTGCTAGAAAAAAAACAGAAAATGGACAAGTAAAAAATTAGCAAACCACCAAGAGTGGATGACATTCAGCCAAGAGTCC
Organism: Lepidothrix coronata; assembly: GCF_001604755.1. NCBI lineage: Eukaryota > Metazoa > Chordata > Aves > Passeriformes > Pipridae > Lepidothrix > Lepidothrix coronata. The sequence continues at coordinate 3,126,446 of NW_016690265.1, read as the reverse complement.
TAAAGGAGCTCAAGGACATTCTCGTTGCACTAACAATTTCAGTATGTTAATTCTTGCTCTATACTTCAGCAGCACTAGAGGAGCAGATGATTTTTTATATTATTTATTTATGAAGCTTTCAAAGATCTAGGAAACTGCAGTTATCCAAAGCCTATAGCAAGAAAGTGTCTGAGATTACAAAGTTAACTATCAGCACTAAATTCCACATGTAACTAAAGAGACAGGAAGAATGGCAGAAGGACCTTCCAAGATCTAGTTACGGGGCCATACGTTGACAGATATAACTCTGTGTGCAGAGAATTAAAGTGGAAGTTACAAGCTAGACAGCTGTCACTTCTGGATAACCCTAACTTTTTTTTTTTGTTAAATTAATCTTATTTTTACAGCCCTGAATATCCTTTTTAATGATTTTATAGTTTTATGTTTTAAAAACCCGTTTTGTGAAAGTGAATGCCAGAAGGAAGGCTGACATGGATCATCAGGAAAACATGAACCTCCACAAGAACTCTTCACCATAATGAAGTGTGTGTGTGAAACCTTCCTGTTCTTGCTATAAATGGTATTTACAATGGAAAAGATATAGGGAAATATATCCTGTGTTTCTTAGGAGCTGCTGTCACACTAACTCACCTTCTTGAAAACAGTGATTTTCTGGAGAATAAGGCATGCATCATTTTGGCACAGTATAATTCATAAAAAAAAGTGTAAAGAAGGAGAGAATCACAGCTTAAACAACAGTGCTTGATTACACCAGAATGACCTTGAAGAACCAGTTGAGCAATTAGAAAATAAGCACTCAGAGGCTGCCATAATTTGCTCTAATAGCCTGCCGCTATCGAAATCAGACCTTCAGGAGGCTCAGTGACATATTACTAGACAACACACTCCCATCCTTCTCCCAGCTGAAGCCTTGTGAAGCCACAAAGATCATGGAAGTGAGAGAGATACAACATTCTCAGGAGAGCTCAGGAAAAGAAAAGCACAGGAAGGAAATTTAGATTTGATGCATCATCACTGAACCCTAAACAGTTCAACAGAAATGTGATGTTAAAAAAAAAGAATATGCAGGATTTAATAAAATTTCTCCTGGGGAAAACCAGCAGGGATATACTGAACTGATTTTCTCAGGAAAGGTTTTGCTTTCTTAGGAAAGAGACTAGAAAACAAAACAGTTAACAAGAGACAATTCAGGCTACACGTTATTCTACAAGGTCCTAATATAATAAAGGTATTCCATACCACTTGAATCAATTACCTTGTTTTTATATAGGGAGGTAAAAAATTAAGTTTGTTGAAAGATCTGTGAGTGTCTAACACACTAGAGAAAGGTACTGCACTTAACCCTGCTACCCTCTTAAAACCCACCCAGATGTCTCATCCATGCCACTTGCTCTCCTGCCTGCATTTTTGTGCCAAAACCCATTTGCCACAGCTGTTCTATGCTGAGCCTTCTCTCAGGCACTTCCAGGCAGTGAGCACAGCCCAGCACTGCTCTGCAGCTCCTCAGAGCAGCTTTGCCTGGCTCCCCACTGCTGTCACCCAACACCATTTGGGAGGCAGCAGTCTCAGGTGCCTCTCCCTGGTGAAGATCTCCCTCCCCGAAGCCTGAGTGAAGCTCCAACTTGGGAGCTCTCCAGTCTCAGGCTGAGCTGTTCCTCTCCTCTCCCAGACACAGCTAAATCGGTCACAGAACTGCTGTTGGCAGATGACTGATGCTTACAAAATCCTAAGTGACTCTCAGATATGAAGAATGATTTCTTTATGCATTTAGTTCAACAGAATAGCAAACTATCTGATTTCAGTAAGTGAAAATTTAGGATCCTTCCCTCCCTAGCACAAACTGATTTAAGGATAAGCCACTGCAAAAGTCAAACACATGGATGAGAGGAAAGAATGATGATAAGTGCATAAGAGAGGTTCAACAGTAGGTAACAAACAAAATCTGATGCACGATACCCCTGGGTTGTAAGACCTGGAAAGACACATGGGGGGAGGGTTATTCTACACATCCACTGTAGTTCTCCCTCGCCATTCTCTAGCACCAAGTACTGTCAGACAGCACAGTGTGCTGGCCAGACCTCTAGCACATGAAGGTTTTAGGGTTTGTTTGCTTTAAACGCTGCTCCTGAACTCTGCCAGTAGTGACCGTATCCTCTGCAGTAACAATATCTCTGCACAATGTATATGACAGCAATGAAGACATATTATGATGTGAAAATCAACCGTAAACTATCAACACTTATCCCTTCCTTAATCCTTTTTTAAGTCCACATTATAACCAGTTAACATCTGGTACAACCCAGTTTTTCAGAGGAGGAGCAAACTGCAACAGATCTACTTGGCACTGTCATCCCTCTTGCCTATGAGATTTCATTTATTTCAACATTCTGAATATTTTTAATCTGCTTTAAGAAACCCAGGAACATTTTTAAAGGCATTGGTAGTACACGCTCAAGAGACTAAGCAAAGTGCTGTCTGGTTTCCATACTCTGGGCAGACCAGTTCCATGCACCACATGAAAGCAAAAACAAACTCACCCACCAAAATACCGTAAGCCCTGCGAGATATCAACTAGTGCAAAACCAAAGCAAAACAAAGCATATGTCCAATAAAGCAGAATGTGCTCTACAAAAAACACTGTATTCCATCATTTTTTCATGAAAGTATTTGATGTTAAGGGTAGTCTTAACACTGAAAGAAACAGTCCAGGGAGGTCTTGCAAAGAGATGAATGGTCACCCAGAACTATTTCAGGAATCCCCTTGGAGAGGACGAGCACATTACTACTGGAGCTACGAGTGTATTTATGGTCAGTATCAACATGGCCAAGAAATGCAGAAGTGCCCTCTGACACAGCCTGCCTGGGCCTGATGTACTGTGGCTGGGCTGGCCCAAGGTCATTGAAAGTCCCTGTCCATGGTCATGAAAGTCTGACACCCAAGTGGCGGGAGAACAGGAAACTTTTCCAACAGAAGGTAAGACAGAAGTCTGTGGAGCTCTTACTTTTAATTTTTAAATAACCCCCAAAAGAACTAAAGCTTCTGCAGAAGGAAAGCATGACCTCTTAGAAAAGCATACCAAAATGATATTTTAAGATTAAATGTAAGAATTTTTTTCCTAGCACTGGAGTAAGGAGAATGCAAAATTAACACATCCAACAGCAGGCAGGAAAATAATCAGCAATATGCAACACATTTCCAGGTTCATTAGCAGAGCAACACTCAAGAAACTCAAGCAGCTATCAGAGTCTATTATTATTGTTTTAAAGAAAAAAAAAATCTTTCTACATCAGTTGCAGAAAATTTAATTGCAAAGAGCTTTTAATCAGTAGATTGAAAATAAGTAAAATGTTTGATGAGCAACAGTGAGAAGTTTGGAGGTTTCCACTCCAAACATGGTTTAGTGTTATGCAGTAGCGAAACACATCTTGGGGGGAGGAGGGTGTGTACGTGAATAAAGACCACCAAATACTCTTATTAACTATAAAGGTAAAAGATAAACACACTACCATAGTACCTCTCCCTGAGTTAGGAGTGTTTTGTTTAAGAAACTGACATAAACATCTAAATTTTTCTTGTGATAATCCCACTTCTCTAGTGACACTGAACAGAATGCAGTTATATTTCCTAATACACACTTGCTTGCCAGGCAGTCTCAATATTACAGGAGAGACACTGCCAGATAAAGTGATTATTGATTAGCTGCAAGTGTCACCAACAGGGAAAGTTGTGAAGGTTTCCAACACAAAGATCCTTGATTTTACCAAGGATGCTGAAATACCAAATAAAAATCAGACAAAGCAAAGACAAGATGATAATTATTAAAGTTCATATATCCATATTAAGGCAGCCAACACCTGATCGGTCAACTGATTAATTTTGCAAATTATCAATTCATTTTACCAAGCATGCTGTCCTCAGCATCAATATTCACAAACACCTAAATTATCATTTCCCAGCCCGGCCTGCTTTATTTTAGTGTAGTCCACACTCTTGAGACTGAAAATTTTTCAATGAAAAAAACCACGCCCATAAACAAGTCAATGATACCAGAAGTCAGTCCTTTGGTACTTCTTAAAAAAGCTGCTGGACTACACGCAATTTCAGAGAACCTTTAAATCTTTATGTCAATTACCAGGGATACAGAAAAGTGAAAGCTGCAGAAGTTCCAACAGTCAGACTCTGTATTTTAAATTTTTTATATTACTCTCAAATAATATAGATAAACTACTTTTTAGGTCTGAAATAATTAAGTAGCAGAAGAAAGAGAAGTTGCCAGAAGCTGAACAGTAAAGCGTTAGTGAGAAGCCTGGCAGAGGCTCCAGAGGGCAAAAGCACTGCACATCAATAGAGCGAACGTGTCGACTCAACCCTTACTTATATTGGTATCTAACACACAGCACATTTATGCTCAACAGCTATTGTACTTAACAGAAATCATTAACATCATACCAGAGAGCTCAGTCAAATACATAACCTCAACAATCTGTTCTGATGTAGAAACAGGCCTAAACCCCGCTCAAAAGCCAAGGAGCTCAGCAGGACCTGAGTGCACAGTGCCCTCCCAGTCACTGAGGGTGTTTGTGGAAGCAGATTTGCTGCAGAACACCATGTGAGATACATCAACCAGCTGTGACAGCCAACATGTTATTGCTGTATGGACCACCTTGTGTATGTACGTCTGGATGGGGCTGGTTAGAAACCTTGTGACTCTAAAGCACATCAGCGTATTGTGTCCTGCTTCTCTGTCATATTTAGCCAGCAGGAATTATGTACTTACTACTCAAGGGTTAAACACAGGAAATGCTGGCACTACGAAAAGATCATCCATCTAACTCAAGAATTCATACTCGTTTTGTTTGTAAAGACAAGCAAAAGACAGGAAAACGCTGAGCAGAGAGCACAGTGTTGCACTCAGTTACAAACCCAACTACACGCGACAATCTAACGAGGCTCTTGTCAAATAGGTCGCTCATTTAGCCCTCCAACAGGCAAAGTATGATATTACTTCATATTATGGAAAATCTATTAAGAGTTTTTAAGATAATATTTGGCAATAGTCATCGTATTAAACCAAAATTAGGCACTCACTATCCAAGCATCTCCACAGAAAATGCTTATGAGCAAAATGGTTTCTATCTCTTTTGACCTGTGCTACTGCCAAAATAAATTTTGTGAGATCCAAGGTTAATCCCTCTTCAGCCAATATAACAGTCTTCTAATATGAATAATGAGGAAAATTACAAACACAATCAACATTATGAGACTTCAATAATTTTAGTGACACTTCTTCTGCAATTTTAATCTTTTTTTATGTGATAACATTGATCTCCAGTGTTTTCTTTATTAAGTAAAATCAGCCACTACAGAATCTGACTAACCCGAAAGACAGGTTCTCTGAAGGCTTCCCTTCTTCAAAAAGGTCTTATTATTAAAACTTATCACCTGGCTTTAAGTAAACATAACACTACTTTCATGGTTTAGTAAAAGCTATTCCTAAAGTAAATTGTTGATGTCAAACAAGCTGACAAGCTGAGGGTGGGGAGGCTTAACCTAGAAAACTCGATCTATCTTGCATGTAGATAAGGCAAGTGTACTATGAATGGCTCAAAACCCCAACATTATTCCTCTCCCCACACCCTCAAAGATCTCAAACCTGATTTGCTTCTTTTCCAACAGTGAAATCCTTTAAGACCTTTGATACTAAGTCAAAATGTCAAAGAAATTTTCAACAGAAACTGAAATTTCTAGTTATACTTTTCCCAGTTGAAGCCTTTGTCATTATGTAAGTTCAATTTATGGAGAGGAATTTTAAAAAGTGTAAGTAGCAGGTATATACAAGACTTGTTCAAAAAGACCAATACTTTCCAGTTTAGCAACAGTTCTGATTTAAGAGTGACAGTGGGGGTGGGTGGGGAGGCTGTCCCCATCTCACCCATTTGGAGAGATCCCCTAAAACAAAACCAAGACGACTAAGTGTGTACCACCTCCTGCTAAAACTCAAGTCTAAGATACTTGGCCAACAAGACTTTGTGCCAAGGAATTTTTATAAGATATAAATATTTACATGCTCATCAGGGGGCAGGAAGGGGGAGGAGGAGGATAAATCACCTGTACACAGCCCTGTTCTTCAACATAAGCCATAACATTATAGTTAGAGAAAGTTGAAAGCATCTAATTCCCCCATGGTTTGGAAAAGTGCTGGTCATGCACTGTTAGCATCTGCTGGATCAAATACATGGATACCTTTTAAAAGTCTGTGCAAAAAGTATATGTAATTAAGGTATTGTTTTGTTTGTATGACCAGATGCACAGAAAAACCTCAAAATTGGAGCAGGGAGGAAGGAAATCAGACAGCACTGAACAGTGCAGAATAGGAAGAAAACCAGTTTTCTAATTCTGGTTCTTTAAGACTAAAGTCCTCTGAAAATAAGTAAAGCACCATTTCTGGTGTATTTACATAAAACTGATTATTTAGCTGATGTATCTTTTTTTCCTTTGGGTCCTCAGTGCCAAAATAAAACAATTCTACTGTAGCACAGTAATCAGAATAAACTGAAGTCTAACAGCTACTTAAAATTCACAAACCCATCAAACCTGGTCTGACAAAAAGCCTTACTCAGAAACACAGCCATCTAAAGTGACATGACCTATGCTGCAAATAAAGGTGCCTGAAGCTCCCCAGGGACAGTTTTTTTTTCTCAGTAGTACCTCAAAAAGATGACTTTGAAGTAGCACTTTGAAAGGAAGACAGATATTGCTATTCTGTAATGAGTTTTAAGGAAGCAATGTCTATATTCTGTGCCATTCCTCCCACACATTCTTCAATAGCACACTCAGTTTTTCTTTTAGTTGAATCAATTTAAAATACATCCTTCAGGAAATGAGCACCTGTTAGGAAATAAGGAGTTCACAGGTTATAGTGCTACAATATGAAAATGTCAGCACACAAAAAAAGCTATGATCTCTACGGGAACTATGAAGAATTCATAATCCAAAATTAAAAAGATGGAATTCTGATCTGTATCCCATTACAAGACACAATGATCTACAATCACTTAACTTTTTAACTGGAAGTTAAAGCAAGGTTGTACTCAAAGAAGAGATTTTTTCACCTATTTTGCTTTACTGAACAAGGTGAAATCACTTCCTTGGACGTTATTTTGAATGATGCAGACCTTAACTATTCATTCCATGAAACTTGCAGATGGGTAATACTCACTCCTACCTCAACCACTGCAATGAAAGCCCCCTCTCTTTCTTCTATTTTGAAAAGTCTGATGTGGCAACTAATCACTATCAAATAATACTCTAAGGAGAAAAAAAATTAAGAAACAGACAGTAGCTTTGCAGAATGAAGTGTACAGACGCTATCAGAAGTCCCACTGCATTCTGAAGATACTAGATTCTGTGTTGAATTCTACTGCTAAAAACAAACCTAAACTGTAACTAAGAAAAATACCTAAGCACTGTCTGGCACATGATCTCATGAAATTTCTCTCGACAAAAGGCCAAAGACCTTCCCAAATTAATTCCTGTTTGGATGCTTCTTCCATAAGATATGATCTAAAATAATTCCTATTTGAAAACTTCAAGTAGCAAATAATCTACCTAAAACAGAATTAATCTGGGCTCAGAATGAAACAGGAAATATTGCTCTTCATCATAACTTTTCTTCTGTTACGTATTCAGATGCTTCAATCTGATGAGCCTTTTTTCCCCTTACCTTCTGAGAAACGGGAGAGAGTGAAAAAAACAGGCCCTTGGAAGTCAACAACACAGACAAATGGGAACACAGACAAATGGGATCATCCTTTCTACCAATACTTCCTACTTCCTGGGTAGCCACAAGAACTGGTAATTCAGGAAGAAATCCCTGCCAGACAGCAAATAGCCTCCCATTTGATACCACTGTGAACAGATTCAAGGGCCAGGCCAATCTTTTTTTTTTCTTTTTTTAATACACAGAATATCGTACAGCCAGGCAGAGGCCATCAGCACAGCTATTCTAAAGATCACTCTATTTAAGTCACATGAAATTTGGCAACACTTCCATGAATAGTGGTTGTAACATATGAACAAATACTGGTTTTCATCAGTCAGCTGAGAGCTCTTATTATCCCTTTCTGGGGGGAAGGGGAAGAAAAAAAGAAAGAGAAGCGAGAAGCTGCACTTTTATCCAACTATTAAACTTTACTCTGCAAACTACAGCATTGCTATTTGTACAAATGGGCAGCTTCAGCTGATGAGCCATTTCCCTGTAGCATCATAAATAGAGAAAAAATTCAATTCCAGAGTAAAATAAAATTATTTTGGTCATTAAAACCAATAATTTTTAAAAAATTCCTATTCACACTTAGGGCAGTAAATTAATACAGAATTCAGAACAGAAATAGTACAGCCAGCATAGTGTGATAAACAATGACACTTCAGCAAAGAAATAATGAAGATAGGAAAAAATCAGAGCTCTAAGTTTTGAAGTAAAAAATTAAATACCAATCAGAAAGCTGCAAACTGTAACATAAGCTTATGCTCATCTTTATAGTTATGATTTCATAACTATTTTCTCAAAGAAAAATGTTTTTAAACAGAGCAAAACCCAATAGCTACAATAAGTATGAGGCTATCAGCTCTTAAATTGTGTGTAACCAAGAAACTACAGCTTGCCTATACTTGTGCAAGTAATCATTCGGATCAATAAGACTGTTTATTCAGATTAAAGCCAGTAGCAATTAATATCCTTATCTTCTTTGTATCTTGCATTGCATTGACCTGAAGTACTGCATGTAAATTGAAGAATATGTTACTAATAATTGGTTATTTTTAAGAAGTATGACTGTGCATATGCATATTTAATGATTTGTACTGATGATTCTATAACTACTTCTCTTTCATCCTATTCAACTAATTATTCTTAGTTTACAACTGTCAGAATTTTTCAACCGCCAGCTTCAAATCAAGAAATTGCACATCTTACAGGAAAATTAAAAAAGAGATACTGACAAGTTTCTCGTGCTGTATTTGCAACCAAATATCCTTTATGAGATTAATTCTCTATCAAGACTGGGAAGCAAATGGGCATTTTGTTACACCAATGGCTTACGGTCATCACTGAGGCTGCAAAAAGAAAACATGATCCCAACATGCATCACACTGTTTTCAAGAGACATTGGGAAGTATTAGTGCTGCTTCACAGCCCTCTGGAGGAGACCTCATTTGGTCAACCACCTCCAAGGAACGACTAACTGGAACAGACATGGTGACAGCCAAGCAGGGCCGTCAGCAAGAGCCCTGGCTCGTTTAGCTTAGCGAAGCAGTGAAGTTCTCTGCAGATGTACCGGGGATGGGCAGAAGACAAGAATTAAAATGAGGACAGGGAAGCAGAGTAAAGTGTCCTGGAATACACTCAAAGTGAAGGATAAGTCTATCAGTCACAGCACGAAGGACGCAAAGTAGAACTGAAGATCCGGTAGTGAAGATCTATTTCAAATGGAGCTGAATTAGCTAATGAAAGGCATTTTATGGTATTTCTACAGACAGGCAGTACCAAAAAAGCTGCCTGTATCCCTTCACATTTTTATCACCCTTCACATGGAAAAGCTTTGTGGTCACCCAAATATATCTGCGACTCAACTGGACTAGATGAGCTGGCTTAGTCTTCTGGGTGATTTTTTCAATTCTATTTGCAGCAGGGGAGAAGAAGGTAAATTTGCCTACAATGGTTTTTATAAAGCTCTTATATACCTTTTAACACTGCATTTAAAATAAAAAGCAAAAAAAAATAATATTTTAAGTTGTGTATAAAGGTATGGACAATTTGCAAGCTAAAGCAAACTTGAAAACCTGAAACCAAATTAAAATCATAAGGGGAGGAAATCATGTCTCTTATTTGTGGATGTACAGGAATTAATAAGATCAAAAGAGTTTCCAGCACAGAATTAAATGCTATCCCCATCTGACAAGTGAAATGGTAGCAAGTACACAAAATAACAGAACTAACTGAAGCACAGATAAGCTTAGACTTCAGTGAAAAAATACTTGGATCTGTAATACTTCAGTGTGCAGCTACCAAGAACCCAGGTTCTCCAGCAGAAAAAGGGAGAGAAGGAGATTTTGCTTTCATTACACACATTACAAATTCTTTAGGAGCACATATCCCATCCCACATGCAATACGTCCCTTCTTGGTAGCTAAATATGACACAGAAACAGAGCCAATCCACCTCCTTCCAGGATTCTGCCTTTACTGTTCTAGGAATATGTTCAATATTTTCCCAGCAATTTTGCAGTCACATGTGCTAAAAGATACCAAAAGCTAATAATGAACATGATTCGAGCATTTATTTTCCAAAGTACAATGGTCAGTCTTCTGAGCAGGTACTCAAAATGACTCAAAAATCTCTCAACTCGCCCTGACACATAACAAGCATGCATATACATTCTTTTCCTAATACAGAGTCGTTAGAGATTTAATCTGTTGTTTATACTTCAATCCTGAACAGAAATATGTAAAATTAATAGGATTATGCAAAAAAACCCAAAAAAACTCCAAAATGTGCCTGCACTTTCCTTATGAACAGTAAGAAGCATTCATCCAAAGGCAAGTGTAAGATGCATAAGACAACATTTAGAAGACAGCTACTCGACTGTGTAACTTCAATGCTACAACTGTAAATGCCCTACTCCAGGAATTATGCTACACAAAAATGACCTCACCTGTTAACTAGTAAAGGGTTAAGACATACACACTCCTGACAGTAAAACCTCAGAGTATTAAGTAAAGCCATGCATGGGAGAGGACATTTTAAAAAAGATCCACCAAATACAATTTCTGAAACTGGCCATGTTTTTCCCACAGCAGAGAAACAGAAAAGTCAGACAAATTGCATACCCTGTACTTGGACATGACACAGACAATACAAGCCAGAGAAATAGTTCTCCATTTCTCAGCCCATTCAATTCTGCAAAAATCAGCATCAGTAAGAAGCAGAGTCCTAATTTAACAGTTAAGACTTAAGAGCAATCACCAAAATTACAGGAGAAGATGCAGCAAGTAAGCTTTAACATCAGAACTGCATTCAAAGGCTGTTTCTAACAAATCACTACAAAGTTAATAAAACCACAAGTTACGCAAATATCCAGAGAACATTACCTCAGTCCTTGCACTTCATTACCCTCAAACTACCCAGCTCTTGACGCTCAGCATACACCCATACACCACACTACTGAAACAGAACACGTCATTTCCTTCAACTACCAGCACAGGAGGCACCAGAATTTTACTGAATCGACTGAAGAAACATGTAAAATTTGAAGTCCTTTGACCCAAGCATCTGATTTACTGCTGCAACTTAAGAAGTAGAGATCAGAGTGTCCAGGAGTCTATCTCACCAAAATGCAGGGGTGTATATGGCAGGAAGACAACCATGAATCCAACATACATACCAGGAACAAAAGAAGAAAAGTGGCATCTCCAAAACTCTCATCTGGAATGTTCCTAGACCCAAGCATGTAAGGGCTATAATGAGAAGCGAGCCAAATTTATGTCCTGGACTGGATTTGTAGGAACACTTGCCTATATTTCTTATACTGAGGAGTATCACTCTTTTGGGGGGGAGGCATTAAGGAGAAGCAGGGGCAGCTGAGCTGAGACATCTGTAACTGCAAAGTCTTTAAGACAATCTACGAGGAGACTACAAAGTCTTTAAGGCAATCCACGGAGAGACTGTGAAAAATGCCATAGAGAACAAGCTGTCTGCTGGCCCTGCCTTGGGCTGTGTACTTGAGCTTGTCTGGATGTTCTCTGCCTCCTTCAGTAACTTGCCAGAGGAGCAGAAATCACATCTATCAAGTCTAATCAACAGGCAGATGTGCATCACCTCTAAGGCATCGCAGAAAGCTGCTCAACATTCATTCATAACACCAGCTACTGTTTGTGAATATTTTACACTAGGACCATGAGCAAAACATCAGGAGCCCAAAGATGATATACCAGGGCAATCTGAAAAGGAGCCTAAAAGAACAAGTAATTATTCACAAAAGTTCATAAAATCCAAACAACCAATCCATCAGTCTTAGATATGTGCATACAAATGTATGAAGCATAAGAAAAGGAGCTAGAATTCTCTGAACATGATTAAAGCTATGATCTACTCCATAAGAGTCCCTTTCCTGCTGGAATACTAACACAGAGGATTGAGTCAGCTCACGGAAAAACAAAAAACACAACAAACCCTCAAACAAATAAAAACCCAAACCAAACAAATCCAAGTGCCCAGGAGCGTTATGCCCTATACCCAAAGGACACAAGCATCACAAATGCAGAGAGATATCCTGGAAGTCTGTAAATAATAAAAGGAAGAAAGCATGTGAGTGCAAGCAAGCTGTAAGCTTACTACAGACCATCAAAAATAGTCAAGAGACAAGAGATATTCTTTCTGGTCACGTAGAAGAGGGGAAAAAAGCATAAAAATTCTTATTACGAGATACTAAGAACCTAGGCCCCTACTGAGACTGATTCAAGGAACTTACATTTTTAAAACACAGAAAGCAACTGGAGACACTTCCTTTAGCTGTAGCCAGTAAGAAAAAAAGTGGTTGACAGTAAACAATAAGAGACAGTTTCACTGGAAGTGAACCATCAAGTCAAGAGTTACTGCAGAGGGAAAGGAAGGAAGAACAGCAAGAGACAGATTTAACATTACTAAATAAGAGCTCACAGAAGGCAAGTCTACAGCAAGGAAGAGCTAATTCTCAAATGACACAATAGATACAAACAAATTCAAGAAAATCAGCACAGTAAAAGAATAGAAAACATAGCAAGAGAATAATGACTCAGAAAAAGCATGCAAAAGGAATAACAAGCATAACAATGGCAAGAGAATACAAGGGAAAAATATAAAAGGCTAAAGGCACAAAACGAAATAATTCTCGCAAAACAGCCTGAGGCTACTAAGAAATCATTCTATCAGTATACTACTACTACTACTACTACTACTAAGAGAATTTCTCCATTACTGAATGAAGAGAGAAAACAGATTCATGAAGAACAAGTCCTCACCAAAGAGATCAACTACAAGCAGGTGACTAGCACAATTAACAAAATTAAATGGGTAAAAATATCCACCCATAATAGTTGATTATCGGAAATGGCCATACTTAGATTTTAGATTTTTTTTCCAAGCTGGCTACATCTGATAACACTCAGCAAAGTTGCTCAGGAAATCCTCTGGGCTATCTCAAAAATAAATAATCCCATCTTTGAAAACTCATGGAGGATACCTTGGATAACCAGAAGCTTAGAAAAAGGTGAACTATATAAACCGCTTCTTTAAAGCAAGGAAATAACATCACCCCTCAAAAATGACCCCAAAGCTGAGGGAGAAAAAAAACAGCTGGTGAAGGGCAGAAACACCTGAGCAGTGGCTTGTCTTTAGTTCCCAGAGAAGTTAAATATAATCAAACAAGTCTTTTAAATACTTAGATGATACGGAGAGAAGGAACAGCCACCTTGGGTTTGCCAAACACAAGCCATGTCAAACCAGTAAAATTTTCTTCAACTAAAGAGTTACACACAGAAGGAAGAATAAATGCCACAGTTTACTTGATTAATGTTTGTGAGTATTAATTACTAAAACTTTCCCATGATCAAACTAAATAGCAAGATCTTAACAGAATTACCATGCATTTTCAAAGACACATAGGTGACTATACGCAAAAGAGGAGTCAACCAGATCAGACTTGGAAGAAAGCTAATGCTACCTTGGGATGCACAGTGTATGTGACACAGGCCATAATCCTTTCACCCAACACTGCTCCAGGAAGTCTCAGAGGCAAAACTGCAACTCATTCCAAATGTGAGTCTTTGAGCCAGACAGGAATAGCTGGAGAAAAGCCACAACAGAACTAGCACCAGACATAGACAATATTACCTGCCAGGAAAGGCTGAAAGGACTAGGGACACCAAGCTTACAGATCAGAACACCGAGGAGAGAGTAAGAGTCAGTTCTCTCTATCCACAGCAAACAGAATAACCAGTAAAATGTTTGATTTGCAGCAAGGGAGATTTCTACGCAATAGAAAATTAACAGCAAAGTATTTAAGGGCAAAAATAGGTTGCTTGGTAAGGTTAAGGAGTCTCCATCAAATACATCATTTTAAGAGGAGATTAAACAACTAACAAGAGCAGAATCAGCACTGACTCCACTGGCCAGAAGACAGATATATGAATGAGATAAAAATAAGGATGGAACAGAACTTGAAGTCAAGTCTTTATAGCACTGATAAGAGATTCTGGAATATTTCACTCGGCTTGGGTGTCAAACTTAAGGAGCTGGTTTAAAAAGATAGTTGCTTTGATTTAAGTCTACTTCCAAGAGTGCAATTAAAAAAAACCCAAAACAACTACAACAACGAAAAACACCACAACACAAAACAACCTTAAAGAAAATCAACTGCATTTTTCAGACCAATCATCTATCTTTTAATACGTACCAATACTGTTGTGCTTTAATAGTAGATAAAAAGCTCAATAATCAGTACAGTCTACCTGAGACAATTCACAAAGGGAAAAAACTCAAAGCTCAACTTCCCTGGAAGTCCCCTGGCTCCCAATACGCCGCAGTGTTCAGACTGCCCGTCCACTCACCAGTTACCCAAACGTGTGTTCTCTCTCACAAATAGTAAAAGCGTGATTGGGAAGACAGAAAAAAAAAAGACAGCCTAATTAGAAGGATAAATCCACACAGTAGCAGTAGTATACACAGACATCCTTTCTGCCTTTCTCACCCTCGAAGGCAATACAGTGGAGTTGTAAGCCTAACCAATGCAACTTTCTTTCAAGTGTTGGCCAACTAGCTCAGGATGTCTGACCTCAACGAGGACTGGTTTTCCATGAAGAGGAGCTTCCATCATCCTCCCTGTTCAATATTGTCAGTCAAATTTTGCTTAAGGGTAAAGGAAGAATCACAACAACATATTGGAAGGGCAGACACAACAGGTGCCAGAAAGACACCTTCCAGTGATCCTCTCATGCCTTAATGACAGGGATTCCTGCTCCACTAAACCCCAGTAAAGCCCACTAAGCAGAGACACCTACAGAAGAAATAATCATCAGACATAACACCTTCCTGACCATGTAGTGACACTTATTAATAGATTACTCCTAAAGTTATTCACACTCTCACATGTCACAGACATACCCCTACACAATATCCATTTTGGTGAAAAAGATTATGACAAGGACACTAAAAATGTACTAATCATAAATAAGAAGCCTTAAAAGCATCAATAAAGGCAGAGCCCACTGCATCAACTATTTTTTGCTGATCATTACTTAATACAAACACTAAAAAAAACTTCACATGTAACTTCAAAATTTAAATTACTCAAGTAAACTATACAAAAGAATGAATTTGTGAGAAAAGTGTCAGAGATAAGACAATGCAAGCAAAATAAAACAGAGAAAAGTAACTTCCTGTTATTTAAAAAAAAAAAGGAAATTCATGAGTAACAAGGAAACTATAGAAAAATTTTTTCCCACCAGAAGAATTCATCCCTAACTTGAGAGAACATTTAAAACGTAAAAATACAATTTTCTGGGAATTATTTTTTAATATTAGGGCAATACCTCACATACTGAGAGCTGGAGAGGGAGTCTTGATCTGCTGGAGGGCAGGAAGGCTCTGCAGAAGGATCTGGACAGGCTGGATCGATGGGCCGAGGCCAACGGTCTGAGGTTCAGCAAGGCCGAGTGCCGGGTCCTGCCCCGGGGTCACAACAACCCCCTGCAGTGCTACAGGCTGGGGGCAGAGTGGCTGCTCAAGGAATGCCTGGATGTGGCACTAAGTGCCATGGTCTAGTTGACAGGGTGGTGATCAGTCAAAGGGTGGACTTGATGATCTCAGAGGTCTTTTCCAACCTAAATGGTTCTGTGATTCTGTATCCTCCTATTATAAGATTGCACACAACTTATCAGCTATTTCACCAAGCCAAGACCTCATGGAAAAAGCAAATGATAAGTGATGTTGACTTTCTCAGGATTATCACAAATATAAACAGGGCTGGGAGTAACTTCCCTTGATTTTTTTTTCAGTGTCTTCAGTTCAAGGGAGTTCAGATCCTCTAGGCTTTAGCAGAGGAGAGACACAGATTAAATGGACTTTTACAGCTTAGCCATCAAGTCATCAGAAACACCTGACTGAGAGGATGAGCCAATCTCACCAACAGGTAACATCATTAGGTGCAACACGCTGACTTCAGAGTTTGTTTCAAAACTGGCTTCACATTTAGACAAATACTCATTTCTGTCGTTAGTTAAAAGCCACAAAGGCAAGCACACATTCAGACTTATGTGGATGTTCTACTTGTATGTAAGGAATAAATTCCCACAGGCCATTACTAGCAACGTTTTGACAAACTCTTGGGGACCAGAACAATCCGTAAACCCTACACAATCACTAGATTTTTCACCTGATTAAAAATGAAAACATAGGTTCAGAATTACTTTAAATATTGACAGAAGAATGTTCCTCTTCATTCTTATATTAAGATACAGCCATAAAGTTTAAAAAACCCCATGCAACAAGGAGTCTAAATAATATTCAAAGTATGTGTGCTTAAGTGTCATGATTTCTACATAATTCTAAAAAGTGGTCAGTAATGGTAGCACTTCTAAAAACATTATATAATAATTAATATTTAACTTAGTTACTATGCAATGCTTCTCAGTACAAAGTTCCTCCTACTCCTACATAAGGTTTCAAATCTAAAGCTAGTGGAGAACACTGTACAAGTACGGTAGCCTGTTTTCCAGAAAAAAAATAAAGTAATTGTCATTTTTTTTTCCTCTGAAATCATAAGAATCTTTTTTAAAGCTTTTTTATATCTGAAAATTATGGAACATTGTCCATTTTATTCCTGTGGTTTAGACTCCTGTGATGCTAAAAAAATAAGCCCCAACCCAGTTAGCTTCAGGCTGCTGCTGCAAGCTGTCTCAAATCACAGCAGACACCAGTACAATTCCCTGCAGACTCCCTCAAAAGAAGCAGAGAATGACAGTATAGTGGAGATGAATCTTGAGAGTAGCCAAGGAAAAGAAGTGAAGATAAAATAAAGATGATCACGCAGATAAAACTGCAAAGTTTCTTTGACAGTAAAGAGGAGTTCTCTCTCTTGCTGGGTGACAAAATAAAACCTTAATTCATCTGAAGCCTATTCCAGTGAAGGTTTGGGTTTCAACTACACATTATCTACAGCCACATAGATAAGTTAAGGCCATTAAAATAAAATTGTGAAAAACTTCTACTGAACCTCAGCTAAACCACTAACTTGCCATCTGTTGTGGCAGCAGCTTATTTAAGATAAGCAGCCTTGAAGCATTATGGCAATTAAGAAATCTTTTGGTCATTAACTCCACACCAATTAAACACTAAAGGCTGGCAGAACTGTACTGTGGCTCAGAACTGCATTTTAAGGCAAACTCTTCTGTTCCCAATGACTGGTTTCCCTACGAGACCCAGTGTGGCAAAGAAGCTTTAAGCATTTACTCAGGCACTTTGGCCATTGGCAGCCCTAACACACACACGTGTGTTCTCCTACTCGAAAAAAAATTTACACGCACACATACAAACTATTTAGTTCACTCCTACGCTGACACAGCAACCTCATTAACCCACATTCAAAAATATCATATTTCAAAAAGCCTGGGTTCATGCACACACATCTATGATCACGCACACACACATTCCACTCACGCATCTGTCCAGCAAAGCGTCTCTGGGGTTGTGTCACCATTAGTGTTACCCAAATTCAGAGCCTCGTATCCATCTCTGTGAAATACCCCTTATAACAAGTTTGAAACAGTCAACAATTGGCTTTAATATGATTACAGAATTTGAAAGAAGTTTCTTAACTTCTTGTAATATTTACAAACAAACCAAAGAGTCTACAAAAACTTGTTTACTCAAGGCACTTTTAAATCACACTGCCTAAACCAATGGAAAAAACCCTCTAATATTAGAAAATATCTGAACTACCTTGAGAAGAAGAGAAGACTGAAAGGGTACAACTTATCAACGTCCCTAAGTATCTGAAGGAAGAGTGTCAAGAGGATGGGGCCAGGCTCTTCTGAGCAACAGAAGAAGAGGCAATGGGCAGAATCTTGATGCACAGAAGTTTCACCTAATCATGAGGAAGAACTACTTCCTTGCGTTGGTGACTGAGCCCTGGAACAGATTGCCCAGAGAGGTTATGGAGTTCTTCTCACTGGAGATATTCAAGAACTGTCTGGAAGCAATCCTGTGCAATGTGTTCTAGGAAGATACTGCTTAAGCAGGCAGGTTGGACCAGATGACCCCACTGGTGGTCCCATCCAACTTCAGCAATTCCGTGTACAATTCAATGGTACCATCACCTTCCTAGCTTAGGAAGACTTCTGCTCTGAGAGCTAAAGCTTCTATTGCTGCACAGACGGGGAAAGAAAACAAACACACCCTGCCACCAAAAACTAGAAAACAAGCTTTGGCTTAAAAAAACAATCATCTTAAAAGCAAAACTACTTCAGTCCCAAAATACAGAATAAATTGCAAAGTTTGCAGTGCCCACAGTCAGTGCACTGACTTCAACCATGTCAACATACAGCTGTTTGTATCAGTTCTCTCTCTTTGAAAAAAGCCTCAAAGACGGAAGCTGGTGGCAGAGCGTGTTCAAGTCTGGCACCCCTGCCTAAAGCCACTTCTTTTGCTTGTAAGGAGCTGTCACTGATGCAGCCTGACAGCACAAACCTTAAAGCAGAACAGGAGTCAAGGTAGAGCCTTACAGCACTTTGCAGAACACTATGTGAACACTACATTTAATACAGTTCCCAACTTACTTCAGCACTGCACATGAGATATGCCCTGATACACAGACTGTAAAGAGTCATGGCTTGCATTAATTAAAAGACTTCTTCGCAGAGCAGGATTCATTTGACAGCCTTCTTCTCTTTGCTTCACCTTACAATGCTGATATAATTAAGTTTATTTTAAGTGTCAGTAATGGCAGACACTCAAAACCTATGAGGGACATGACTAAAACTTCTTAGTCAAGTCCAAGAAAACAAGTCTACATAATGCCATGCTCAGCAAGTACGTTCAAAAGTCTGTCTTTCATGAGCTCACCTGCCCATTTCAAAAGGTTAAGGATATTTCATGTAACATCAATAATATTTGCTCTTTTACAGCTCTTCATCCCCTCATCCACATTAACTCATCTCCTACATCACCCAAAAGAAAAAAAAAGCAATTTTAGTCATAGTCTATCCTCCCAAAGACCCCATCCTCATTCACTAACCACAGAATTTTTAACTGACCAGACCTGTAATTGACATCTGGGGAGAATAAAAGTATACCAAAAAAGACCAGTCCCCGAGAAAAGAGTGTTTTGCTTCATACAAAGTACATTCAAGTGCTCTTTCACGGTCTTGTTCAGATGTCAGTCTAGTTGGCAAATATCCATGTTTATAGCTCCTAAATGGTTAGTGGTGGTACAGAAAGAAAATTGCATGGGCAAGGCTGAACACGAACTCTTGAGTTATCCTGCACCAGCTCTGGCAGCAGCCAGCCAGCCCTGCTAGCACACAGCTGTGCTAAATCCATCTGAGAGGCAGATTACTACCATAAATCCACATCACGTATTAGCTTAGATGACCAATTTTTGATCAAATCTGGCTCAGGAGGTAAATGGTTGCAACACAACATGCCATATGCATTTCTCCCCTTCTCCATAGCTTTATGAGTGTTATAACTAAATGAGATTCCCAGTACTTTAAACCTCCTTCAGCTTCTGATGCTGTAGAGAAACATGCCTAGTACTCTACCTTTTACTCCCCGGTACCCTTTTTGGGGAATAATTTTAGAGGTTACTTCTGCTATGCTTGCAGATTTCATAAAGGAGGTGAGACCTTAAGGAGAAAGGAAAAAGAAAACTACACAAAAAAAAAAAATGTATCTCACAATTAATTCACTATTGACCACAGAAGTCTAAAAGCCTCAGTGTAGACTTCAGTTGCCAGTATTCCTATTCCTAATTCAGAAAACTACAGATGGGTCCTTGGAGCCCTTTATATTTTTACAGCACAACTACTGGATTTAATTACTACAGCTAACTTATCAACCATGTATTATTTAATAAGCAGATATCAATCACTAGAGTTTTACATGCTAGTGATACATGCATGTTTTCATACACAACCATTAGAAAGCTCACCTCTACAGCACATGTACAGATTTGTGACCTAAACCATACACTGCCCAGTTCTCTACACTATTTGGTTTTGCTGTAAGTAGAGAGGCTCTTATTTCCAAAAAGAGCAACAACTGACTTATGGACCAAAGTGAGCAAAGCTGACATTGCAATGCAAGCCATGACTAAACTGGCACTTTTGACATTTTTGGCATAATAAATATCTAGAAGAATAAAGATGGTCATCCGAAATTTTGTATCTAGAACAGTAAAGTTCCCTGTGCTGCCAGCCAGACACTTCTATCCAGCCTGTTACCTTTCCCTGGAGAAGAAAGGAACAGCTATTTAGAGCAGCAAACACTGCCCCAACAGCTGATCACATCCTCCATCTGTTTGC
Organism: Lepidothrix coronata; assembly: GCF_001604755.1. Taxonomy (NCBI): domain Eukaryota; kingdom Metazoa; phylum Chordata; class Aves; order Passeriformes; family Pipridae; genus Lepidothrix; species Lepidothrix coronata. The sequence continues at coordinate 3,105,832 of NW_016690265.1, read as the reverse complement.
AACTCAACACAGACCACTGAACTGCCGGCAAAGCAGTTAAAGAAAAAAAAAAAATCCAGCAGCTTTTTCCTAAGAGCAACCACCATCCAGGCACACTCCCAGAAATCAGCCCTCTCTGCCTATTGCTGCACAGGGCTCCAGCCCCTCCTACACCAGCAGCAACTCACCTCCCACAGCCACGTTCTAGGATGAGTGGGAGATGAGACCGTAAGAGATGCCCTAAAATCCAGATGCCATGACTAACAAGTCTGCTCTGCATCAAAGCAGGCCAAAGCTCTGGACTCCAAAATAATGACTCTTGTGACACTGTAAATACTTTATTATTTACTTTGATGATTGTGGTCTCATGTTTTTGAGGATCCCTCACTAGCAAACACTTGAAAAAGCTACTACAAGCCAGTTCAACAGATCAGTGTGTGAAAGGAGGACTACTGCAAAAATATACTGTGCATGAGGATTTAACTTTGTGACATTCCACCCTAAGTAACACTACAGAGGCACCTCCAACCTATTATGTTTTATTCCTCTAGGCCTGAGGAGAGACAATGCATAGGAATATTTCATGGAAGTACCAAGTGATTTTCTTCTGGGAAACACACTATGGAGTCAATAATTTTTCTCCCTATAAATGAGCAAAGCTACTCTCTCAGTTTTAAGAAATGATCCAAAGGATCACTTATCATGATCCTTATGAGCTCCAACTTTTTTTTTTTCCTTTCAGGAAGAAACCATGACTGAATAGGCAGGTAGAGGCTAAGCATGGTCTCCTATCTAGGTTTTTCATACTATCTTACTTAGGGCATCCAGCTTGTACCACAGTCTCTCAAGGTTTTCTTCAATAAACAGAGGAGACAGAGACGGCCACTCTACAGTGGTGCAGAACAGGAGTGCCTTCCGCTCAGACGCCTGAGTGGGTTCTGTGATTATCAGGAATTTTGAGATGGACAAAACTACATTTGTGGCTCTTACAAAAGAAAGGGAGTTGATTATTTAAGGACGGGGTTCAAGTATCCACTCCAAGTAAGTTTTTCCACCAGCACTACACCAGTCCAACATGAACAACAGCCTCGAACAGGCTCACAAGCAGATACACTAAGTTTCCTCCTAAAACCCACTTTGTAAAACAGTGCTCAGACTAACTTCTGCACCACTAAAGAGGCTGTACACTCCATATTAAAAAAAAAGTAAATATTTTGAAAATATTTAAGAAAAAAATCCCTACTTCAGGAAGATTGCTATGTTACTCAGGCCTATCTTTAACACTGTTCCTGGTGTGTTTCCTCACACAGCTAGGAGGTGAAGGTCAACAATGTCACAGGCTGCCTTGAATTTTTACACTATAAACTTAAATAACTCGTGTCAAAAAATAATGGCATATTTATTCTATTGCATTCTCAGACAACCCTCAATTTGGGCAGTTCCCCTAATAACATTAAGAGCAGCATCATAAATGTCATTTCACAGTTGAACTCTTCATTTGCAGCACAAGAAATCTGGAAATTGTAGATTAAGACATTAGCAGAGAAAAGAACCACGGTATTCTTCTAGCCATTTAACTCAATTTTTTCTTAATGTTTAATCATCCTAGGAAAAAGTCACATATGGAATACTCTTTCTCAAAACAGAGCAGTCCAAAGCTACCTTGGTCACTATTAAAATTCAAAAAACCAAACCCACAAACCACAAGAAAGGAAAACGCAGGACTGTTTTCATTACCTTAATAACAGGGGATATATGACCTCTTTTCCACCGGTGAGGGAGCCCCAATAAATATTAAATCTTCTTTGATTACCCAGATGCATACAAACCCAGAACACTGCCTAGCACATCCATGAAGCCCTGTACATCCTAAGCAAAGCAAGTTTATTTCCCAGCTATTTCTCCCAATCACTTCTGCACAGCAGGTCTTCAGCAGACCTGTATTTGTTCAGGACCAGCCTTGCTACACACATATATCAAGGACTAAACAACAAAGCACCAAGGGACTAAGCACCAAGCCACTACCAAATTGAATTTTCACATCCACTCAGCTCTCCTTGCTAGGCCAAAAGAGAGGCAGACTGGATCCCTTCCTCACACAGACTCTAAAGGAGAAAGGGTCTGAGGGCTCCCCCCAAGATGGGATACAACTACAAAAGGATAAATGTCCTAACCAAGAAAAGATACTGTTTGGGGTCAAAAAACTTGAAGGAGAAGAACTGGACAAGAACCCTGAACATTCTCATCAATATGCACCTATTTCAGAACTAACTTTTCATACTAATCTAGTTCCAAATAAAATCAATAAGGTTTTGCTTCCACAGTCAGGCAACAAAAGTCTGGAAGGGAAGGGAGTCACTATGCTTTTCAGAGTAAAAGATTTCTCTCGCTTAATCTCACAAACATTTTGCAACTAATACAGCAAGGAAAAAACCCCTTTGCCTTCACACCCAGAATCAAATGTCTCATAACAAAGCCAAAGGAGGATACTTAGCTTGTACAGATTAGATACCACTGAACCAGATGCCAATTTTTTGGACACTCTTTCCACATGTTTCATTTAACAATTCACAACCGATTATTCTTGTTATGAACTGACCATGATTTAGCAGGTGCAGGAGGTGGGGGAGAAATGGAGTGCTCAGGGATTGGATGTACGTCAAGGTCATGAGTACACACAGGCACACACTTCCCGGGAGCAGCACTGCACGCTCTGACCGAACCACTAATACGTGTGCCTGTGGCCTCGGATCTATTAGCTGAAAAATGCCTTAACTGATCATGGGAAGAAGCTAAGAAACAGCTATTAATGTGAATGTTATGCAACCATTAAGCTTGTTTTAAAGTTTGAAATGTTCTAGTTCTCCTTCTAAATTAGCAAGTTAACTCAACCATACCATCTAAACCAAACCCTAATAGTTTCATCCCATTCCCTTACATCTCCTTTTATTAAAAAGAGAAGAGCATAAGCTCTTCAGGGCAGGGACTGCATGTCTATTAAAAAAATAAAAAAAGAATTGAGTCAGAGGAACAAATTTGCTACCTGACTGTCAAAAAGGCTTATTTTTCTTCAAGCAAGCGTTGAGTGTTTAGAAGTACCTGCTTCCTCAGCCTGAGGAGCAGAGGTTACAATACTATTTTACTGACTGGCATTTATCCAGTTTACCTGAGCCTTGACACAAAATTGGCCAAAATAAGTTTGCTTTTGGAGGGGAGGAGGTCCTACACAAAAGCACAAAAGCTGGCTATTCGCTGAACTTCTGAGCTCCTGACAAAGCTCCTCTTTTGAATGTTTCCTTTCTTTTGAATGTTTGAATCACGGAGGGGGAAGAGAGAACAGGGAAAATCTCAAATCACAAATCAAACACAGATATCAGTAAAACACAATGAGCTACAAAGCTGCTGAAAAAATTTGCAATGTAGGGTCTGCTATGTACGGAATCTCTATTCAAAAAGCAGTTCCTTTAATAATAAAGGAATAGTCCAATGAAAAATTTTATTACATTCTAAAACCGAGAGCTCTCAAACGTAAGAAGATTTAATACATTACTACACTTGACAAACAATACTTTGAAAAATGCAAGTGAGAGAACTGTAAAATGGCTACTAAATTATTCCCCATATTAATAACAGAAGATTGGTCAGGCCTGTAACAAAAAGTACTTCTGTAGCTGATCAGCCTGACATAACCACTCTTCACTCCAAAATTCCTGAACATAGTAAGGAATAGCCAATTTTACTACAGTGTACCTATGAGTTATGCAGTGGTTGCTAAAGATAATCAAATGCCTCTCACAACGCCAATAATCCAAGTCCATCAAAAATTTATAGGATCAAATTATGAAGGCCTGATGCAATGCACTACTGAATTAAAACAAAAACAAAACCAACCAACTCAACAGAAAGCAAGATCTATTTCTTTAAATATGTATATTAAAAAAATTTGAAAATTCCTAGATAAGTCCTGCAGCAGCACTGGACAATTAAGTGACTTGGTTTCCAATTCCAGTTAAAGCTGACTCAGTTACAGGTTTCCAAAGCTCAGACTCCCTTGCACTGATACAGTGCCAAAGCACCCTTAATTTCACTATCACTCTGAAATATCTGACAGTGCTTCAGAGGATGAATTCGGATGCTATAAAGCATATGCATGGGATAACATACCTTCCAGGAAGATTCCATTAGGAGCTGCCCACTTGCATCCCAGAACAAGACTTAGCATGTACTCTAACCCAGAATTTAGCCTACAGTCTTAAAAAACCTTCAGATAAGATGCATAAAAACCTCAGTTAAAATATACTTGTTAGCTCTAACAGGCCTAGGTAGAATTTCAGTACTGGCACATGTACCTCATTCCGAACAACTACTGACACCCAAGAACGTGTGGACCACGCACAGAATCAGCCCTTAAAAACACCCTGTTTCACTCTGTATTTTAGGCAAGTTTTGGAAGAAACATCTGAAAGAACATTAGTAGAAGGATGTGCCCACCCCATCCACAATGGATGCCCTAAAACCATGGAAGTGAGAAAAGCTGGAAACAGAGGGCATGAGAATAAGTAGAAAACATTATGCTGTACAGCAAATACTAAATTTGAGGAGGGGGTTATATTTTACATCTTTCCAGAGATTAAACATTCAAGTTTGTCCCACAGAGCACTGGCTGACGATTTCTATTACCTACCAAAAGGAACTTTACAACATTCTGTGTAAGAAGATAAGTAAAGCAACTCTGGTTACTACTTTAAAGCTACTCTCCATTTAGCCAAAACAAACATTGCACCCAATTTAGAAGTGATCAGTCACGTAAAATACAGTTTTCTTTCTCAGCTTCATCCAGAAACAACATATGCTGGTCTTTCCCTCAAAGAGCGAAGTCTTGTTTTAACCATGTACCCTTAACTATCAAATTTTTATATACCATTAAGGAGATTGCATTTTCATGTCAGCAACTGTCGTGTGATCATGCTTTAAGATTTCACCTTTGCAATAAGATTATCGGTGAACTTTTAAGTACTGGCAATTTTCAAATGTCACCACCATTGGAAAGCTATTGAAAGTGTCAAGAAAGAGGTCACTGAAACCACTGTGGAGGAAGCAACACCAACTTTCAAGGAGCATTATGAGGTATAAGCATTTACCTTTCAAAAACTGAGCACAGGGATTTATCTATCCTCAAAATCTAATTCTAATATGCTGTTTGACTGAACAAGGTCTCTGCTCCAGGTTTGTTCTAGATTAACTAACTGATTTGTTTAACTGACTTCAGAACTCCCCATTTTCCATCAGACTTCAGAACCACTTGCACCACACTAGAAAGTGAAAAAGGAACGCTTGACAAACCACATACACATCTAGGAGCGCAGGCAAAAAAAGATCAATTAAGACAAAGTCACAAATCCATTCAGAGTAACACACTGTGCACACTTATAAAACCATAAATAACATATCAGTACATGTAGCAGACAGAAGTATGCTCCCAGAAATCTAGTGCTGAAATACTGTATTTAATTTTCAAGGCATGACATACTTTCCAAGTTAAGACTCTGAAGACTGAAAAATTTTATCAGGAACTACCTAGTCTGACAAAAAGAAGAAACACAAAGTAGGAAGACTAGCAGCGACATTGGCTTTTAAGATAAATTTCAGAAAAAGATCCAATACTACACATAACCACAAGACACAAACATCAAAATATTGGGGATACTGGAGCCACATCAAGGTCCCCTTCTGCAGATCACTTCATTGCTTGTTTTATTTCCCTTGGCAGGATGATGTTTAACAACACCTAGGAACCTGTGTCTGGAAAAGCTTGCAAACTTAGATGTAAAACAAAACAAGATGCATCTTCCTGCTAGAGGTTTAGTTAAGAAGAGTATTTAGGAATGACTTGCAAAGTTACAAATAAAACCTTGCACACTTGTTCACCATTATGCACTTCATTCTTCTGGATATCTAAATCACACAAAGACTACTGGCCCAGAAGGAAATTATGCCTGAAATAAGTGTCAGATTAGAACAGACATACAGAAACAGTTTATCTACTGTGGATTTTGGGTAACCAGGTATGAAAGTGTATAAAAACAAGTTTTAGAGGGGAGGTAGGGGGGAGGGAAAGTCAGCCTGCAACCATCACAATGCTTGTCAACCCTGCAAAATAGGTGGGCAAAAAGCTACCTGGATAAGAAATTAAACCCATGTGTTACATCGTGGTATTTCAGCCACACTACTTAAGCCATTTCTTCTGTTTCTCCCTCACGTGCTCAACAAGTTTATGAGAGCAAGAGGAAACAGAGCAGGCAGTATGACAGACACATGGAAGTCTGAAGATGCTGTCAGCAGGAAATGCTGCTGTAGATACAACACCTCAACACAAGCTTTGTGTAGGCAACAAAAAATTTGAGGTAACCTTGTGAGAGAAAGGAACGTGAACTTATTCACTCTTTTGTCACTTAAGCCATAGGACACCTTCCCGAAGGGTCTAATCCTCCAGCAATTTTTCTTGGGGGAAAAAACCAAAACACTGATTAAACTATGCAATCTGCTCCCAATAAATAATTTTATGAATTATTACGAAATAATGTAACAGATCTGAATTATTCCAAGGCACCAGAATGCAATCCACAGCCCAAGCTACAATGAACCCCGTACGTTTAATAACCAAGTTGTCTACTGCAAAAAGGGGGCTCAGCGAGAAAAAAAATACACACAAAGGTGCATTTTTGTTTTCTCAAGGCCTGCCCACCCACTTCTTACAGCTCCTCCATTGGGGCGAGAGAGACCCCGCGGATGGGGGACCAAGGCTCTGGAGAGAATCCCCCGGGCGACACGGCCCCGCGCAGGCCCTTCCCCCACAAAGGGTGTGGAGCCGCGGCCGCTGCCCGGCCCGGCCCCGCCGCCCCCTCCCCGCCCCTCCCGGGTCCGGCCCCGCGACCCCTGCGGGGGCCCGGGCGGCCGGGGGGCGCGGGCGGAGAGCGCGGCGCGGCCCCCCCGGCCGCGGGTGTGCGGTGTCACCGCGCCCGCCCGGCCCCGCTCACCTCGCCGTGTCCCGCCGCGGCCCCGGCGCCGCCCGGGGCTGCTCCGCCGCCGCCGCCTGGCGCTGTCAGCAGCGCGCCCGCCGCGCCCGCCGGGGCGGGGGCCGCTCCCGCCGCCCCACCGGCCTTGCCCAGCCCGCCGGCACCGCCGCTGGGGCCCGGCCCGCCGGCGCTGCCGAGGCCGCCGCCCCGCTTGTTCTTCCGGCGCTTCGCTCCGCGCTTGGCGTCGGCCGGACTCATGGTGCTGACACCCGGGCACGGGAGCAGGGAGCGCCGGGGAGGAGGAGGAGGAGGAGGAGGAGGAGGGGAAGGGGCGCGGGGTCGCGCCGAGCGCCCGGGGGCGGCGGGGCCGGGCTCGGGCGGGGCTCCTCGGGCGGCGCGGAGCGGAGCGGGCGGAGCGGGGCTGTCACGGCCGCGGGGACTCGCTCGGCCCCGGCGCCGCTGGGCAGAGTTACCGTCCAATATGGCGGACACAAGGGGAAAGTGATCCCCCTTTACGTCGGGGGGCTCCCCCTCGGCGCTGACGGGAACCCGCCCCGCGCGGCGGGCTGGGGTGCGTAGTTCGCGCGCCGCGCCACAACCTGCGGCCGTTGCTGACAGCGGACTACAGCTCCCAGCGTGCACCGCGGCGCCCGCCTGGGCGCGGCGGGTGAGCTCATCCGTCCCCGCGGGGGCTGCTGGGAGTTGCAGTCCCCCGCGCCACCGTTGGCTGCGCCCTCCCGCGTTGCCACCCCGGTCCAGGGACTACAGCGCCGCCCAAGAGCCACGTGACGCCTTAAAGGAGCCTTCGCGCTCCGTCGCAGCCGCGGGGGAATGAGGTGTGAGGGGATGCGTCTCCTCAGAGCGGCCGGGGGGGCAAAGCCGCTCTGAGAGTGCACAGTCCTTCAGCGTATGGCTGCTTTGTCATCCTGTCTCCGTGCAACCAGCCCTCAGTACCCCACAAGCACCACCTTCCCCCAACCCCACGTAGGGCAGGCTGAAAATGGAGGTTACACCACACGCGTGGGGGCTGAGGACACTGCTCTACCCTGAAGCACCCTGAGGCCGGTAATGGAGTCACCATCCCCAGAAGTGTAGATGTGGTGCTTAGTGATGCTTTCGTGGACTGCCAAGTCCACCACCACATGGTTTAGTGGTGGGCTTGGCAATGCTGCGTTAATGGTTGTACTCAGTAGTTTAGAAGCCTTTTCCAACTTAAAAGATTCCATAATTCCGCATTGTTCTGTGCAGTGTGCAGTCACACAAGCCCAGAAAAGGTGAAACGCTGTAGCTCTGGGCTTTGACGTGACTGGGTGACATGATGCAAAAATCATAGATGTGAGCACATTAAGCCTGGTGATAACATCACAGAATCGCAGAATCAATTAGGTTGGAAAAAACCTCTGAGATCATCAAATCCAACCTATGACTGAACACCACCTTGTCAATGAGACCATGGCACTGAGCGCCTTGTCCAGTCTTTCCTTAAACACATCCAGGGACCGTGACTCCACCACCTCCCTGGGCAGTCCATTCCGATGTCTGATCAACCGTTCTGTGAAGAAATTCTTCCTAATGTCCAGCCTAGACCTCCTCTGGTGCAGGTTAAGACTATGTTCTTTCTTCCAGTTGCCTGGGAGGCCAACCTCCACCTGGCTACAACCTCCTTTGAGGCAATTGTAGACAGCGATAAGGTCATCCCTGAGCCTTCTCTTCTCCAGGCTAAACACCCTCAGCTCCCTCCACTGCTCCTTGTAAGACTTGTGCTCCAGATGCTTCACCAGCCTTGTTGCCCTTCTCTGGACTTGACGTGACTTTGACGTGACTGGGTGGCGTGACATTAAAATCATAGGTGTGAGACATTAAACCTGGTGATTACTTAGGGCACTATAAATTCCCTTCTGCAGTGTTAAAATTGGGAAGGCATTGTGGGGTAGTGATGGTGGGTTAGAGTACAGTTCAGGAGCACCAGCATATTTGCCTTTCATTCACCAATGACCACACATGCTTAAAAGATCACAGGAAATACAGCTCAGGAGTTTTGGGAGAGCAGTGGAAGAAGACACTAATTTCAGTGTGTCCTGCTGAGTGTTCGGCAGCACCAGTGGAAGCTGCCATCCATACTGTAGCTGTTCTAGGCTTAGTTTGCCTCGATACACATGGAGGAGCTTTGCTTGTACACACAGGCAGCTGTGAAACCAGGAGAACATGTTTGTTTGTTCTGTGGTCCAGTAAATGGGGAGGTTTTTTGGGTCGGGGCCATAGTCTTCATAAATGTGTCCAATGCTCAGCACTCACCCTGCTGCATAAACAGCAAATAGCAGTGGCAAAAGCAGGGTATACAAAAAGGTATACAAAACTCATGCAACTGTATGCAGCCTTCTGCTACAAACAAATAAATTCTAGACCTTGTAGTATAAGTTTGAAGTTTACTTCTCTTTATAATGTATGGCATTATTTTCAGAGCTAGAATTTTTCACTTGAAATGGTGACACACCTTATTTCAGTCTTATATAGGGCCATCTTTATCTGCCTTTCAGAATTATATTTTCACTTGAACCCTGTTCATTTAACACCATGCATCTGAAAGAAAGATTACAACTCTGTCAGTCTCTGTATCCCATATGTATTACAGATAAAAAGCATTATTATGAGAAACTATTATAGTAAAATCATTCAACCATACAGGAGCTAAAGTAACGCTACTTAGTCTGACATCACAGTATTTATTTATTCTGATTCTTTCATTGTAGGAACATAAATGTTTTCCTTTTACAATCCAGAAAATAAATGCCATCCAGATAATTTTTTTTAATCCAGTTTTCAATATTAAAGAAAATTCATAGTGTGGGACAGTAAGTTTTTATAATCTGTGTGTGCCAGGGTCTTTTTTTAAACCTGCAGGTAAATATTAGCGCTCAGGGAAATGAAGTACTTTTATGGTTTTGCACTGAACTCAGCTACCACACTTCATTTTTAACTTACAATTAGCTGCTGAGCCAGGAGGTTGTTTTAGAAATGAACTTGCCACTTTGATGGTGGATTTGAATGTTTGTATGAACCGGAACAAAAGGCAAAGGAAATTAATTTGACTGCTGTGAAGACCTACAACTAAGTTTCTTGCCCTTACTTGAATCAAATTACAACATTCCACCCCATCCCTAAGAAAATAAGCTCAGTCATTTGAACAAACTAACTTTAATTTGCCTCACTGTTAATCTAAAGCATGGTGTTGCACTTCAAAATCCTTTGGAGTGAAAAATCATTTATACTCTGAAAATTTTTCACATTTTCCAGCAATGGCATTTATAAAAACTCACTGCATAAACAGTGCAGATCACTGCAGGGCTTTCCTGTACTCTTCCTTTGAACCAGCCCAGTTCCACCAGGATTGTAATTTTCTCTGTGAGCCATAAAGTCGATAAAAAGCTGTGTAGAGAGCTGCGCAGATCACACTTACCTTTGAGTTCTGCCTTCAAGATGCCAAGGTGGCTGGAAAATCTCCGTATGGTTTTACCACCTTGCTGGAATATTTGTGCTGATCTCCTGTTGCATGCAGAATGATGTCAGGAGTTCACACACTGAACTGTTACTATGACTTCGAGAAAAAATTAAGAGATCTGTTAATCGTTACCACTCTTTAAATAATAGTCTCTGTGCCAGGGAGGTTAAAATTTATGGTTTCTCTAGTTTCAAGGGGTTCTTAATTATGCATTTAGTTCCCAGTTTTGTAAGTGCTACTTGATGACATTAATAATAGACTGAAGTCAAAGGAGCAACTCTCACGCAAGGCAGCCCTAAGAAGAGATTGAAGCTGGCCTTCTGTTCCCCACCATTCTGTAATTACCCTGATTCACAGAACTATTTAATTTACATTACCAAACCTTTCTTTGGGGTCCCTATTTTCCCTCCATTTTCCCTCCATTTTTTCGATATTGCTACAGTTTTACTGACATAAGCATTATAAAACTCAAGCATTTTGTCAATATAATTATTCGGCAACTAACACTATTTTGTCTTTACCATCTAACAAGATGTCATTTTAATAGTAAGTTCATTTTTCTAAAAGGCTTCTCTACAGGAGAGTGCACATGCAGGTGTGCGAGTATCGGGAAGGATTTATTTACACATAAGTGAAAACACTTAGAAAACATCAAGCCCAGACACTTCATCTGGTGTGACTGTGAACAGGGGCTGTGGCATTAGTTGATGTTGTTCATCTCCAGAGACTGTTCTGTCTTTTCTCCAGGTTGGATTAAAAGGACCGTGCCACAGCACAGCATGAGAACTAGATAGGGCTCTTCCAGCCTTGCATTTCTCTCCCTTTGATATAAAGATCATCCTAACGGTAAAAGATCCCCTCCATGATCCACATACCAAACTCACATCCCACCACTCTTTGGGAAAGCACCTGGAGGTGACTGAAGTCTCAAAGATGAGCTCTGTCAGTGCTCACACACATCATGTTTACAAGCTGGCATGTAGATCACTAAAGCAGCATCACAGTATGTGTGTACACTGACTACCTTTTAATCATCTTACCTCCAGTTCTCCTCCCCAATGCCAGAGTATCTGAGCTCCTTCTACATACAAGGGATATTGACAGCAAGTTTCTGGGTGGCCTTCATGGAATCCTAGGCACTGCCTCCTTTTCAAAGAAAGAAAATGTTCTCAGGATGAGATTATCAATTTATTGGCTTTGGTTGAGAGAGTTTCTGGTTGCTTGGTGGGACTAAATGGAAGAATAATGCAAGTAGCATCATTCTTCTAGCAAGGCTTTCTGTAAAGCAAAAGACTGCAGGTTTTCCTCTAGATGGCCAATTTTAGTTTTACCTAATCTCCTCTGGAATTTGTTTCACAGCCAGATGCCTCAGCTGAGAAGACTTTATCTAATGCTGAAGAGGGTTAGAGTAAAATAAAACAAATCTCACATGTTGGATAATAAAATTTCATTTCAGGAATTTTATGACCCCTTTGCCTCTATGGTTATTGGGTTTTTACTAGACAATCTTCACCTGTCCTTAAACAATGTATTCTGTAAAGCCATAAGCACAGAGATCTTGCAGAAAGTCAGACTCGCTCCAGAGCATCCACCATGGAGAACAGTATCCCAGGGAACCCTTGACTTGGCACTTGCTGTAGCTAAGACGATGTGTGATTTCTGGGTTCTCGTTCATGGTGCCTGCAATGACAGACTCCTGTGTTGTGTTGAACTTACAAACCACAAATGCAGAAGCAGAAGTGCAAGAAAAGTATTTTTTTCCTCCCAAATACATCAGTAAATAGATTGAACAAAGGTCTGTTTCTTACAATGGGGATGCTAGAACGTATATGTCTACTGAACTGGTCTTAATTCAGCAGCTTTTTTCCCAATATTCCTTTGATTCTCGACTTGTCCCACTCTCAAGTAGACTTTTTCAGCCTATTCTGAAGAACGCCATTCGAAACATAACCTGCATTTTACAAAGCCTTACTTAATTGTGGCCACTGAAATATCAGTTATGTCACGTAATGTTGCTTCTCTGCCAGCTGACATTTTGCATAACGAAATATGGTGCATTTTCTGCATTAAAAAGCAACACTGCTGTCCCTTGTTGCCTACTGAAGCAGCTACAAAGAAACATTTTGCACATCAGTATTACAGCAGATAAGCCTCTCTATTGGTTCCAGTTTTGCCTAACTAGAGTCCAAGATATCCCTGTATGTGGGAAATGGCATGCCTGCAGGTTGCTGGCACACTGCTGGAGGATGTCCTACCAGCAATACCAGCAGCAGTTCAAAGTGAAGCAAAGCAGCTTGGACAAGTCTGCCCTCAGATGCTTTCAAACCCTTGAAATAAAGTGTGCAGGGAATGAAGTTTAGTCTCTCAACTAGAGTTCTGGAAGAAAATCCAATTTCCACCTTTCAGCATAGGTGTTAACCTCCACATTCAGAGCTTTGATGGTGTGCTAGGGGAGTGAAGAGGATATTTCCACAGTGTGATCTTCTCTGTTCACAGAGTCCCTGCACAGGAAGAAAATACATCAGCAGTTTCTTTGCTCACGGTTTCCAGTCCTGCCTGCCCAGGCAGCTCCATGCCTTGAGGAGCCCAGGCTCTCCTCTTCCTCTGAAGGCCACGATCACTGGGGATGTTCACCTTCTCTATCTTTTCCTTCCGTAATTATTGCCATTAACCCTTAAAATTAAGCACTGGCAGCCATTCACTGAGGTCTCCCAGCATTTTTCGTTGGTTCTGCCTGTCTGATCCAAATTATTCTAGTGGTGTTTCTCCTGTTTCCAGCTACTGCTGTATAACAAGGTTTGAGGCTCTTTTGACCCTTTCATTGTATTTTTTAAAAGATTCCAAATCCATCTATCAATTTTAATCCAGAGTATGACAACTGAAAGATCAGAACCTGCCTCCTGGCAGCCATTAGCACCTACAAGCACAGATCCAATTTCATTGCAAGTTGTACCGACAGAAGTATGATCTGCTTTTGCACTCTTTTATCTGGAGCTTTTTAACATTATCAAAATGAGAAATGCAGCTTGTGAATCTTTCTTACTGTTTATCTTTTTTGGTTTGGCTTTTAAATTTATCATCACAGGGTAAAAAAGAGTATATCATTGCTCTTCTGTCAGCTGTTTCTTCAAAATACCCCAAATAATTTGTTTTTCCCTATCACCGAGTTGTGGTTGTAGTAGCAGATCTTGTCATAACTTAAGGATGCTCAACAGAGCTCATGGATCACGTAGGTTTCCACCCTATGTCTGAGAAACCCAGCAGAGAAAAGGGATAAAAATTTCCAATTTCCCTCTGCTTGTCTCTGAGCAATCAAGTTAATGAATTTTAACTGACAGTGGTAAAGTAGTTGAGCCCAAAGTAACATTAGGGAGGGGATTTATGGGCTCATGTCACCTTTCTTGGATGTCAGGAGAGAGGGAGTCCTAGATGGGAACATCTCTCCACCAGCATGACACAGGGGAATTAGCAGCAGTCACAGACAGCATCCTTTGTCCATCCTGGTTGACCAGAACGAAGTGGAGAACTGGGGCCTTAGAATGCTGCAGACATAGCCAGTAAACCTATACAAGCCAAATTTACCTGACTACCTTCAACATCATTCTTAAAATTTTACTTATTATTGGGATGCCCCCAAATCAGTTTTTGGATGACAATGTTTTCCAAAAGATGTCTGGTCTCAGCCTTAAAAATACCAACTAACAAGAGACACATGGTCACAGAAAAAGTCCCAACTGAGGAAGCAAATTGCCCTCCTTGTTAAAATGTTAGTAATTCCCTTGCAGCCCAGACTTTTCTGGATATAGGCTTGCCTGGCAGAGGGGAACAGCAGTGTTAGTGGTACAAGGGCAAGGCAGGCTGGACTAACCATATCCAGCCATGTCTAGCCTTGCCCACTGCTGCCTTCAGGAAGCCCAGTGTAATTTCGTGCATCTGGAACGTGTTCCTTCTTCATTGCACATTTTGACACCTTCCCCACTTACTGAATGAAGAACCCACGAGTTCCCTGGGAACGACCACCCGGGAGGAGGGAAGGGATGACAGCAAAGTGAGAGCACCACCCGTCCTCTCTTAAGGGGTGTGTGGAGAGCTGGCTGGAAAAGCAACACAGGGATCAAACCCAAGCAATAAAGATTCAGTACTGGCAGTGCTTGTGATTTGGCTTGGGAAGCGTCAGGGCATGTAGGTCCCATGGTGGGGCAGAAGGTGGGAGTCATGTTCTGCGTGTGGGCAGGCTGAGGGGAGCAAATGCGTGACACTCACTTTGGGGAAGTCTTGAAGTCGTGGCAGGGCACTGTTTATTATGGCACTGGTTTTTATGGTGCCTTCCTCAAACAGAGTAGCAGGAACTTGGATGAAGCTGATAATCCTGCGTGTCGTGTTCTTGATCTCTGCCTCTCTTCCCCAGGTCTCGTGACACGTGGGAGTCCCCATTTCTGCCCCCACCCTGAGCCGAGTCTGCAACAGAAGAGATCCACCAAAAGCCTCTATTTGCTTTACAGGAATGGAATCAAACCCCCAGGAGCCTGTCATCTTTGCACCCTAGGCTGTGGTGCAGACACCTACCACCCAACCATGATGCTTTAGCTACATGACAGTGGAGGACAGGGAAGGTTTGGGAAGGTTTGGGAAGGTTTGGGAAGGTTTGGGAAGGGGAGGTTTGGGAAGGGAAGGTTTGGGAAGAGAAGGGAAGGTTTGGGAAGAGAAGGGAAGGTTTGGGAAGGGAAGGTTTGGGAAGGGAAGGTTTGGGAAGGGAAGGTTTGGGAAGGGAAGGTTTGGGAAGGGAAGGTTTGGGAAGGGAAGGTTTGGGAAGGGAAGGTTCGGGAAGGGAAGGGAAAGATACAGAGTCCAACCCCATGGGAAACTTCATTTCCTCTCTTCATAGAGCAGCATATTTCAGTGAAGACTGAGATTCAGAGGTGACATTGCTGAGATGACTCCAAGCCTGGGTGTTGGGGCTAATGTTTGGTCCAAGATCAAAGATACCAAAACCAGCTGTGAAATTCCAGTCCAGACTGAATTCCTCACCACAATAAGCATCTGTGCTTCAACTTAAATATTTAGCTTGCTTGATGAGATTATTGCAACTGACTGGGCTTGCCCCTGGATTGTTGAATCATTTCCATCTTGCCTCCTAAAGTCCAAACCAGGTCTTTTAATCCCCAGAAAACTTAAACAGTTAATATAATTATGTGTTCCAGAAAGATGCTGAGCACCAGAAACCTTATAGCAGCGAGTATAAATATATTTTATACTGGGTTTCATCTGCAGGTCCTTTAAGAGCTACCTGTTATTCTAACCAATTCACATCATTTGCACAGTGGGGCTTTTTGCTGGATTGATATGCAGTTCACTGTAAACAACCAATTCATGGTATTTATATGAATACAGGGTGTCATAATTCTGAGCTTCTCTCGTCCCTATGAGAGAAATTATTCAAGGAAATTCCCCAAAGGGCAAGTCACATTTGGATAAGGCTGGCATCACTCCAAGCATGTGAGATTGCCGGAGAAAGGGAATTTACCTGAGGAAGAATGAGAATACAGCATTATTTACCAGCTAAGAGCTGATCCTGCAGGGAGTGGAACATCGTCTGCCTTGGTATCAGAGGAGACTGAGGCCGCTCCACATCTCAGCCCCAGATTTAATAAACACTGACATGTTTGCACAGTATGTGCTTGCAAGAGGCATTTCTATAAGTGCAAGGAAGCAGTTTGTGCATTAGCAAGGCTGGCAGGGGCATTTTTTGTGGCACTTCAGTATCAGAGATGTCAAGTGCAACAGCAATATCAAAAGCTTCAGCAGAAATGGGCTTGTAAACTGTTTCTGGGCACAAACCATTACCAGAAGCCTACAGCTGCTGGGTTTCAGGGCTTTTGCTAGTTAATCTATCGGTTTATTTATTTATTTATTTTTAAGTAGTACAAATTACATGTGCACTGACTTGTACATAAAAAAAAAAGGAACATATAGCACACGTATTTGAGCATACCATTATTTTTAACCTCAGAGAGAAACCAGGACTTTTAAAGCATCCACCTTCAAAGAGTGCATCATGCCATCAACCACGTGCTGTTTGTTTGGGAAAGAGGTGGGACAGGGAAGGACTGGGCATTGCAAACGTTGTACCACATACAACCCTACCAGTTAGAGCAGACGTCAAGAGGATGTAAATGCTTCAAAGTATGTAAATGCTTCAAAAGCACTGTGGATTGCTCCATTGATTTCTGACTGTTTGATCCCCCTGGCAAATACTGGCAAGCTAAGGCACAAAAGCAGCATCTTTGTTTCTCTCTTTCTTTCTCTCTTTCTTTCTTTCTTTCTTTTCCTTTCTTTCTTTCTTTCTTTCTTTTCCTTTCTTTCTTTCTTTCTTTCTTTCTTTCTTTCTTTCTTTCTTTCTTTCTTTCTTTCTTTCTTTCTTTCTTTCTTTCTTTCTCTTTCTTTCTTTTTCTTTTCCTTTCTTTCTTTCTTACTTTCTTTTTCTTTCTTTCTTTCTTTCTTTCTTTCTTGCTTGCTTTCTTGCTTTCTTGCTTTCTCTTCCTTCCTTCCTTCCCTCCTTCCCTCCCTCCTTCCCTCTCTTCTTCCCTCCCTTCCTTCCTCCCTTTGCAAGTCTTTCTCCCACATCTCCCAGATCCCTCCAGGTACTCAGATGATTTTAAAGAACAGCAAGAAGCACTGCTTTAAACAGTGAGAAATAATTTTTTCAAGGATAAATTTTTCCCACCTTGGCTAATTGATGAGATATTTTCTCTTCCCCCTTTTAAAGTATTTATATTATTTTAGGCAATTCATGCCAACTGAAATCAAAGGAAGCAGGCTGTAGTTGGGTTTGGTTATGATAACTTTATTTATACTTATTCCTATCATTTATTTATACTTATTTTTATAACTATTTCAGCTTCTACAGGCCATATAACAGCTCCCTGTCTTTGGCTAATGAAGCACTTCTAGTCATCTCATTCAAAATTAATAATATGACATTGCTGTTGTTCCAGATAAGACATGGCTGTATTCTCCTAATTCTTTTATTTCTTGGTGACTAAACTGGAAACAGGCTGTAACAAGGAAGAGATATTTCATTACATGACTGCAAATAAATGCTATATAAAACCAATAGATGATATGCTTCAGTAAAATAACTTGCTTCTATGAGAAGTACCGTGTGCTACAGATGTACTTGAAAATCCTGCGCTTCTCAAAGAAGGGTCACCTCTCTACATTTCAAGAAATTTTATTTACTTCAAAGTGCAGAAGAAAAAAGTGGAAAATTGTCTTTATTTAAAAGTATGTGGTAGCCAAATGCATTGTAGATAAAAATAATGGTTAATAACTCAAATCCAGAAGGGGCAGCAGATTCAGCTTGAATGAATCCAAAAGCTTTGTCAAAGAGAGCAATTCCTTTTTGGCAGCTTGAAAGCTTAGAAAGCTGGTAGGGGAAGGGCTGCCAGAAAAGTGTTTCTTGGAAGGAGACTTTATATGAGGACACCCTTTAGAAATCGATCTAACCTGGGTTACCTGTGGATGTTTCTTGCTGCTTGTGCTCTAGCTTAGGATGTACAGGGTTTGGGTGGAGTTTCCTTTCCTGCTCAATGCCCTCTGTGGTTCTGACCATTTATTTAACCTCCTTGGGTTCAGTTTCCCTAGTATAGAATGGAAATAAAACTCACTGTGCAAATCTTTTTTTCTGAGCCTATCTGGCATGGTATCTTACTATTTCCAGAATAAATCACTGAAGATTGCAAGGACCATATAAATCTGATCTATAAAGTAGACTGATCTGTGAAAAAAGCTGCCATGGTTGAACTAAGCCATCATTTTCTCCTACAAAACACAACAGTAACATCATGTAAAAAGCCAGTGGAGCTATAATGGCACAGAACAAACCACTGACCATTTTTTATATTCTGCAAAAAATCGGCAAACACTTCCACTGTTGCTGATAAACTGAAGAAGTCTCATCTATTTTGCCCACTTAACTTCAGTGAGTTTCTACAGCGTTTTCCTCCTGTTATCCCTGGAGGTCTGGTACAATGAAGACTTTGTCTAACCCCGGCTGTAATTATTGGTAAGAACAGAAAGAAGAGGAGAAGTAGAGGTGAGAAGGCCATCCCAGACTCTCAGCCAGCACCAGAGACAGATGTTTGTGTTTTTACATTTGCTTCGCTCTCTGTGGATCATTTGATTTTCTCAGCCTGAGGCAGCCTTCAAGAGTCGAGGTAGTAAATGAATCTGCCTGCTTTATGGTTTGTGGCCATCCTGCCTGGCTGCTGAATTGCTCTGTGTGGCCACACACAGATGTGTGTGGGGATATACAGAGACACCACCAACATGCATATGGCCCTGGTACATCAGCTGATGACAGATTCTCCTGGCTTCATCTCCATGAAACTGTGCCCAGAAATTGTTTGCCTCCATCCATGGTGCATCAGGTATTGACAGTCCCTACTGGTACCACGTGTGGCCACTGGCACCAGGAGGCACTGCCTCCCTCTGAGCAGCTGCCAGTGCTGAGTGCTTAAGGATACATGATGTGAGCTCCCAGAGTGGACAATGAGTCATTCACGTGCAGTGAAAGCAGTAAGCATGGAAAAGCTCGACTTCCACTCAAGGGCAGCCTCTCCACCTTTGACCCAGATGGCTTTTCTGTCTCATCAAGACCAAGCATGAAGGTAAATGTCTTCAGTGTCAGGAGTGTTCTCAATACTTTTTTCGCCTTTAGCAAAAGCATCCTGCCTGCAAGCTGAAGATATATTTATTCTTACAGCAGCCCTGTATCACCTTGAGAAATATAGGTATGTGCAAATATGACAGCCAGCTGACAAGCTGAAGACAATTAGTGCTTGCTTCTTCTGACCCTCAGTCACACAATCTCTGCTGACCTTCTGCCTTGTTTCCAGCTTCACTAGAATCCCCAATACTGTGTTTTGCAGTGAAAATATTACAAAGTGCAACTCAGTTCACGAGAACCACAATGCATTTAGAAGCACATGTAGCTTTCCTGTCACCGCAGGCTGCAACACTCCCTCAGCACGTGGCATCTCCCCCAGCTCTGCCATCCCTTTTGCACAGCATAGCTCTTGCCAAATTCCCTAGCAATTAGATAAAACAAGCAGGATCCCCTTGGTTTGCAGCAGGACAAATGCTATGAGACTGACCTGTGCCACAGGTGCCTTTCCAGGTCTTTACTTTATTTTTATCTATGGCAGTGTGTTGGAAAGGATCTCTGGGGTGGCCAAAACATCACAGAGACATCGCGGCCAACCATGTGGCAGCCAGCAGAGCTATTCCATGTGCACAGTGAGGGGGGTGACAATACTATTTTTTTTTCTATCGGGATTGCTACTGCTTTTCTGCTTTTGCCTTTAATGAATACATCCTTTCCATGAGAAGCTGTACGCAAGCATTACCATTTAGTCTATTAACAGCCTCAGATTTGCAGGCAGTGAGGCCATTCCTTTCCACAGTGACATCAGCCAGTGGAGGATGTGATTTATTTTAGCACAATGCAACTCCTTGCAATCAGAGTTATGTTGCTGCAGTGGCCACAGGCTCCCTCCACAATGCAGAATGTTTTGACGCAGTGCAAAGACTCCTCCTTGCGATAACAGAGGAGGCATTGAGAGATGTGCTTGACAGACCTCCATGGCCGATATTAACTCGATTCTTGGAAGCAGCATCCCAAGCCTGGTTCCCATACTGTGCTCACCCCACTGCCCCACCCTGGTGTCAAGGCTGACAACTGCCAGCATCAGCCCATGTCAGTAAACCTCCACCTGGGTACTGTTACCTACCACAAACAACTGATTGAGAGCTCTTTGGAGAAGGGCAATGCCTTTTTCATTTCTCTGCAAAGCACCCCACTCTCCTCTGGACACTGCACAAAGCCACTCTGCCGTTTCCAAGGCGATGCCTGGAGGTGAAGCCTGTTATGTATTCTGTTGCAGGTAGCAGCAGCTGTAGCTGAGAGATGCCCTTGGATGGGCCATTGTTTGAAAGGAGGTAGGAAAAAGACAGAAAGGAAAAATCTATTTGTAACCATTTTTTGAAGACTAGTGAGGAAAAAAAAATAGAAAAGAAAAATTAGGGCATTTATTGTATGAGATGGTGTTTTCTAATGCAGTTCAAGTTCTTGCACCTAGGAATGAGCATTGTATCTACATTGTGAACAACAAAAGTAACCATTTGATGCTTGTTTAGCTCTATCCTGTGAGGTGGTGGTTAAAAATGTTGTTTATGCCTAACATTAAGTCTTGAGTTGCCTGAGGAAGACTCTGATTTTAAGGTTTCTAACTTTACAAATCAAAAGGTGTATGCTCCTTCCTGAGGTTTCCTTAGAGTAAGGGTTTGCTGTGGGTGCAGCACTTCACCCCTCGCTGCCTCTGGGACCTCCTGAAATCTTGAGGAACATTTTCTAAATTTTAAAATATCTTTCTGAAATTTCTTCCCAATCCAAAAATTGCATAATTTTAAGGCTGATTTACCTTCCCTAGAGTCTTTCTACCGATCTTCTTCAGCTCAAAATTTCATAATACACTGAGGTTTTGCAAGCAGTAAGGCACATTTCAGGTGGTGTGCTGAGAAAACAGAAAGCTGACTCCAGAAGATGCTTATCTCCTTTTTGGTTTTCCTTCTAGTAGTTCCACAGGGAAACCATAAGCATATACTGTACACACTTGGATATAATGGGCATTTCTTCAAAACATTAACATTTCTTCTTGCAGGATAGTCTTGGATGTCCAGCTAGGCTGCTGTCTGCCTCTGAGCAATCAGTGCCAGACATTTTAAAGGATGATTGATAAAGCCAGTCTTGGGCCTCAAACACGGGCTGTTTGTAGGACACCTTTTCCCAAGGCAG
This sequence comes from Lepidothrix coronata, assembly GCF_001604755.1. Lineage (NCBI taxonomy): Eukaryota > Metazoa > Chordata > Aves > Passeriformes > Pipridae > Lepidothrix > Lepidothrix coronata. Next base: position 3,084,483 of record NW_016690265.1, on the reverse strand, counting down.
TTTTATCCAGTCCCATAGGATTCAAGATGTGTTTGGACAATGCTCTCAGGCACACGGTGTGATTCTTGGGGCTGTCCTGTGCAAGACCAAGAGCTGGACTTGATGATCCTTGTGGGTCCCTCCCAACTCAGGATATTCTATGATTCTATGTAATGAAGGCAGGGAGATGGTAAGCAGTAAAACAGCATGGACTTTTGAATTGCTGTTGTCAGCCCATTGAAATCGTTCTGGTGGTCAGAACAAGGCAAGGTCCTGACCAAGAAACTTCCCAAGTCTAGAAAAATGGGAGGGAGGAGGATGGATGGAGATGAAGAGAGTTCTGGTCATCTTCCCTGCTCCCTTCAGTCCTCGACAGGAGCACAGTACAGTCATGGTCATGCAACCAAGCACCCACTGAGCTGAAGATCTTCTCAACCACAGCCTCTGATGCAATGGAGACTTGCAAAGGCTGGACTGGTGCCTGTGGTTGTTTGGGAAGCAAAAGAAATATATAAACCATCCAACACAGGAGCACTTTTTTTTTGATGTTAAAATGTGATAGACTACAAATGCATTGGTGTCTGTGTGAGCTGCATAGTTTATTCCCCTCCTTCTCAGGCGTGATCCCACAGGAGCACCACCATTCCCACAGCAGGATTTGCTTTGCAGAGAGAAGAACCAGGAGGACTCTCTTGCTTTGCAGACAAGATGCAGGGCATGACTTATATTGCAAGAGAGACACACCGGTGCAAATTTAGCAGTTCACAATTAACTCTGTTAGCACTGATTAGCCTGGCACAGAGCAGAGACTGTGGCAGGGCTTGACTACCCCTCTCGAGGTGGGTGCTGTTCCCATCCTGGCTATACCCACAACAGGATGGCAACCAAGCAAGAGCTGCTGGCGGCTGTGGCATGGTGCCTGAGCATCAGCATGGAGTGCTGTGAATCCTCTGCCTCCACATCTGGTAACACAATGCTGCATTAGGTCATGTATTTGTTATTTGTACCCAGAGGAATTGAGCCAGGATGTGGTAGAGAAATAGTGGAAATTTATTTTCCATGGAAAATTATGAAAGCCACGTGCAAAATCAAAACCACACTGACACCTATGCTGTGCAAATCCTAGGCATAGAGGAGCTCTGCTTTCTGTCTGTTTAAGAATATGCATATTTATTTACTGTGCTGAGTTCCAGGCAGCACCATGGTACATCCAGAGGGTGCAATAGGCATCTGAATTAGAGTACAAGCATCAATTCAGTGCATTTTGTATATATAGACACTGGCAGAGTATAAACTTACTAGACATTTCTTCTAACTGGTGCAGGGAGCAGCAAAGAGCAAGAAAGCTATTTCAAAACAAATCTCTCTAGACACTTATGTCTGTTCATGAAAGTTATGGCCTTTAAATCTGTCTCTGATGTACTGAACTTCTGCAACCTGCCTATTGTTACTGATTTACAATTCTTCAAAGTGCATTCAGGACTTGCAAAAAGGTGCACAAGGCGGAGGAGGACAAAGGGAAAAAGGCTGCTGCAAACAAGGGCTGCGGTCCTCTGCCTGGAAACAGCCACTCTCCCCAGCTTGGGCTACATCACAGCGCTGTGGGCTGTGCTCATGCAGCAGCTACAGGCATGAAACGATGCTCTGCCCTGTTCCTGGGGGGCTGTTGCTGTTGCCCTTCTCCCTTCGGCACCTGGCTGCCCACCCAGGAGTGGGCTGTGCATCTGTATCACCGGCAAGCACCGGTGAGCCCTCAAATCCTGTGTTCAGTTTTGGGTCCATCACTATAAGAGAGACACTGGGGTGCTGGAGCGTGTCCAGAGAAGGGTAACAAAGTTGGTGAAGGGTCTGGAGTATAAGTCCTGTTAGGAGCAACTGTTGGAACTGGGGTTTTTCAGCCTGGAGAAAAGAAGGCTCAGGGGAGACCTCCTGAAAGGAGTCTGTAGACAAGTGGGGGTTGGTCTTGTCTCCCAGGTTACAAGTGGTAGTACAAGTGGAAATGGCTTCAAGTTACACCAAGGGAGGTTTACACTGGCTATTAGGAAAACTTTCTTCACGGAAAGGGTTGTCATACATAGGAATAGGTTGCCCAGGGAAGTTGTGGAGTCAGCATCCCTGTAGATATTTAAAAGACATGCAGGTGTGACACTTAGGATCATGGTTTAGTGGTGGACTTGGCAGGGTTAGGTTAACAGTTGGATATTAAGGGTCTTTCCCAGGCTAAATGATTTTATGATTTTGGCACTTTGCTTGGAGAGCCAGGAGGTTTGTCGGACTCCATCAGTGTCAAAACCCCCCGGATTCATAGAAATACCCCCCTCAGGAACAGGCCCATCACTTGCTTGGCCGAGTCAGGCCAGTGAAGGAACCTGGTGCCTCCTGTGCAGCCACCACCAGTTTCCAGCCATGCACAGGGACAGACTGTGCCACTGCTGGCCGGGAGCTGGGGTAGGAACACTGACACAATTCATGCAAGAATAGAGACACTGTACCCTTAATTTTTAGGGGTCTTGAAACATCAGGATAACTTCAGAGGGGCTGGTTTGCAAACCCTGAGGAAGGCATGAGAGAGGTGGAAGCACTTCCCTCTGCAGTGGAGAGGATCGGAGCAGATGCTCAAACGTGACTGGGGCTGACAGAGCACAATTACCTGAACTGGCATTTCTCCAGCACCCCAGGATTAACGATCAGGTTCACATGAAACCTATTACCTTCCCATAAATAACAACATTTTAGAGTGTTAATTTATTTTCCTCTCCTCTTCTCTTCTTCTACAATTTGCATTATCAGTTGCTAAATATATTATGACATTCGTTACCCCAATTCACCACTTCAAAGACCTGCCCATAGCAATTTTGTAAGTAATTTGCTACTTGATCTTATAACTCAAGCACATAGTGTCAACCACAGGAATTTTATTTCAGTCCAAATCGCCACACTTTTGAAAGTTAATATCCATTATTTTCCTCTAGTAGCATTTCATCTGCTCTACAGCAGTAGAAAGAAAATATTTCCATCTAGCTGGAACCATAAGGTGGAGATCTGTGTAATGGAGGCATCCCAATCCTGCCTGTTAATATCTCCTTTGGAACTGAGGTTATTTGGAAAATATGAGTGTTTACTTTGTTTACCTCTCTAATCTGAGACATAATTTTTTTTTCCTCATGGACCCTAGAGGACACAGAGATGATTGTTGTTTAAGCACATGTGGCATCTTACCTCCAAGAAAAAAATACAATGTGAGTTTATAACTCCGGAGTCCTGAAATCCTCACTGGCCACAGGTGACAGATGTGGTGGTGTGCACCACAGCATCAGAGATCATCTTTGTGTCAAGCAAATCAATAGGATCCTGGCTCCTATGCACAACAGCTACAAGAAATTCCTGTGCTCTTGTCTACTGAGAGAAGCCATGAAGCTTCCTTCCTACATTCTGACCCTTTTGCAGCACCAGTTGGATATGTATGAGCCAAACGTGCCAGCAGTTGCCAGGGTTCTTGGGAAAAGTACCTTTTGAGGTGGCCTGCTGTTCTGAATAGAGTCTGGTCTTAGCCTCTCCGAGTCGCAGTGACAATACTTAACGCTGTTGGCAGACTCTTGTCCTTCCTCCAGCCAGAAGCTGAGGAAAGTGGCCTGTCTGGCCTTTGCTCCTGGACTGGTTCCCACCGAAGTGCCACAACTGGTAGTCGAGATGCTGGCATGCCAGAGCGAGAGAGAGCCTCAGTGGGACACACTGCTTCTTACCTTGAAGGGTGCTCAGATACTTGACAGAGCAATTGCTATGACAACAAAATTAATATGAATTAAAATCAGCATGAATTGAAATAAATCTGAGCTAGGAGGGGAGGAATTCCTCTCTGGGCCCAGCACAGGAGCTCAAAAGGCCCCATGTGTTTTGGTGTAGGGAAGTCAGCAAGAGCTGCATGTTGTGTATCAGTGTCCTGCACTGGGATATCACAATCACAAATAAAAATGCTTTCCAAGGAAATACTTAGCTCTTGAAGAAAAATATTTTTGTTTTCAATTATGATGCTCCTAAGTAGCTCTTTATTAATAGCTTCCCAGAAAACTCTGATAGGTGCCTTATTTATTTTCTTTAGAAATATTTTCTTTTTTTTTTTTTTCAACAAAGGCAGGAAGTTGTTCTCCTCTTGGGTCAGCAGTATTTGCAACCAAGAGGGGCAGCATTAAGAGCATGAGTGACTACTCCTAGGATATGAGGTTGCCAACCCCGAATGTCCCTTCAGGGCTTGTGCCAGGCTGCACTTCTCCATTTCCAGCATTGGATACTTCCAAGGGCTGGGTAGCCCCTGACAGGGTCCCAGCAGACTCCATTGCTAAATTCAAACTGCCCTTCTGTGGGTTGCATCCTTTTTCTGTTCATCCGTCTGCTCGTGTGTTGTCCAGGGGTTTCTTCTCTTGTCTCACATGTAAAACGTAATGTAAGATATTGGTGAGATGCCTGGCTCACAGCTTAGTGCTGAAGGAAAGAACCACAACTACACATTTTAGTGTTTGCCATTAACCTCAAATAATTGCTTCCCTCTTACTAGGCCTGTTATTGCGATAAATTTCAATATACTAAATACTTGTATTAAATCCTCTCTAACAGTTCCCTTGTTAGGCTGAATAAAAGTCAGATTTCTTCCATACATCCCACCAAGATCCCTAATCATCTCCATTGTTTTTCTCTTGGCTTCCTTAATGTTACCAGTACACAGCTTAAACAGGAACCGCCAGCTTCCTCATCTGCTTTAATAACAAGTGTTTAATAATTGCAGGTATAATTATTCATAGCAGTGACAAAATTTGCTATTCACCACTAATTTCTTCTAATTACTGAAAGCAGAAAGCAAAAATAGACTAGTTAGAAAGATATTCATTTTTAATCAATTTCATTACTGTTGTTTAATGAACAAAATCTGCGACTCAGCGTTCAAACAACGTTTAAATACAATATAAAAAGAAAGCCCACAGGATGGTGAGCTGCATCAACAAGGGCATCACCAGCAGAGATAAAGGTGTCATCATCCCACTCTACTCTGCACTTGTCAGGCCATACCTGGAATACAGTGTTCCATTTTGGTCCCCACAGGCTGGAGCGGGTCCAGAGAAGGGTCAGAAAGGTGACCAGAGGACTGGGAAGCCTGCCATAACAGAAAAGGCTGAGAGAGTTGGGTTTGTACAGCCTTGGGAAAAGAAGGCTTAGGGGAGATCTTATTGCCATGTTCCAGTTCTTAAAGGGTGGTTACAAAGAAGATGGAGACTCCCTTTCTATAAGGAGTAACATGGAAAAGAGGAGGGGTTATGGGTACAAGTTACTCCTGATGAGACTGGACAAAGAAGGAAAATTTTTTACAGTAGGAGCAGTCAGTCATTGGGATAAACTCCCCAGGGAAGTGGTGGACTCCCCAGCACTGGATATTTTTAGAATTCAGCTGGACAGGGTGCTGGGCCATCTTGTCGAGACTGTGCTTTTGCCAAAAAAGATTACACCCAGGATCCCTTCCAACCTGGTACTATATGATAAGAAAAATAAAGCCAGTGGTGGCTTACGTGCACTTATGCTATGGATTTTGATTAGAAACACCCAGACTTCTGTCAGGGTGTGCGCCCACACCAAAACGGTGTGGTACCAGGCAACAGTGCATTTCCTTACCTTGGTTTTATCCTATTTATATGTTTTGATTAATCCCACAACTAGAAAATAGGGAAACGTCACAAAACCCTGCACAAAGGATTAGCACAAAACCAAGTCTCCCTTGCCCTGCCGGCTCCTCCTGTCGGTGAGGTCAGTGCATCCGAGGGGATGTTTCCCAGGTGTTCCCACCTGGGACAAAACCCTTTTCTAGGAGAAATCTGGCAGCAGGGTGCAGCTTCCCAAGTCATGCAGGACACGTCAGTGCTGGACGGTCTCTCTTGTGGGATCTGGGATGATGCAGCTGCAGCGCATGAGGTAGGAGCAACATAACTCAGTCTGGGGAGGTGAGTTCCAGCCGCAGGAACCCCGCCTGTCCAGGAACCAGCCAAAGCTAGGCTGTCAAACACCAGGCTTGCCCTAGTGACAGCCTCAAAGTCTTCCTAAGTGTTGGATCTAACCTAAATCAGACACATGGAGTTTTCTGTCCTAGTGAACTGCCTTGTGTCCTGGTCTGGCTCACCATGGCTCTGTCTGGGCATCAGTAGGGCATGGAACAGGGAATGCAGAACACAAACCCAGGACCACAGGTATTTCCCAACCTATACACACAACACCTTACCCAAGAGATCTCTCAGATATTAAGAGTGCAAGCTTGTTAATGTTTGCTAATTCAGATGTAGAAGCCCAGAGGGATGATTGAGGTGTCAGAGCTGACAGTCTCATTCCTGTCCAGAATATCCAAGCATTGCAAGTTTAGCTGTAAAATCAGTGTATAGGGTAGTATAGATAAATAAATACATAAACATTTGTTTTCAAAACAATTTTAAAAAAAGTTTTTTCTAGGTATCTTAAAAGATATGAAACAATAATTAAATCAATAAAATCCTATAAAATATTTAGGTAGCAATGCTGAGAAGTAACAAGAGTACACACAGCTTTCCTTTCCATTTCTTTAATATCAAATCCATCCGACTTCCCTTCCACTTCCAAGAAACTGCTGTGCACATGACACAATTATTTCATTCATCTCTTCATATGAATAGGCACTGCCCTGCACTGGCTCTGTGGAACACCACTGCTGCCAGAGGGAGTGGCAGGTTCGCAGCAGATTCGGTAAACAGACTTTTCCCTTGGCATCCCTGAACACATAGCAACCAATAGCCCTGCTTTCTCAGGGGAGGAGGCTCCAAAATGAAGGCTCTGCCTGACTTCATGCCTGGGAACCAGGTGGCATTTATTGAATGAATCCCCAGCCTCCAGTGCCACTTGAATTGCTCCTTGCTGCTCCCCTCCGAAAACAGCTTTGGGGGACAGTTTGCAGATCCTGCAGATGGCTGTAGAGGTTTATGGAACTGGCTGATTTTTGCTGGTCAAATAAAAGGAATAACAAAAATGGATTTTAGGGTCCAAACACCTCCAGCTACAAGTCTTTCTGAGTGATGGTGACAGTCACATGGCTGAGCAGTGCTTCATTCTATGCAGTGATCTCTTCCTTCAAATACAAGAGGTAGGAGAAGGCAAAAATAAAAGGAACGCTGGATGGCAAATCTAATAAACTGTCTCTACTGACAGAGAACCTTCAGTATGCCCAAAGCACTTCAAATATGTTTAGGCAGAAGTGTCAGAAAATCGGTCTTATGTAAGCATTTCTTCTAATTAGGTCTTTGCAATTCATGAGGCCTCATGTTGAGCAGACAGCTCTCTTCCCAGCGGAGTCCTGGCTGCTCCTGCAGCCCGGTGTTCAATTTGCTCAGCTAAGGGGTACTAATGCTTCAATATGCAGCAGGCATTTTCTTAAATGTTGAAAGACTTAAACAAATTATAGCTATTCTGTAATTTGGCAGGTTAGAAAAGAAGCTTTTAAAGAACCTTGTAAAATGAATGACTTAAACATTCACCCCAGGCTATTTTTAAAATTCATTTGTCTGCACTCCAGTGAGGAGGAAGGCACAAATATATGCGTGTTTCAGGTCCAAAATTTTGATTTCTGAATTAGTTAGAAATAAGCTACAATCTTTGTGATGACTAATAAATGATTTGGGGAAATGGTGGTGTAACATCAGTCACTGAAATAGCCACAGCTTTATACTCTTCCTCTACTAAGCAAGACTTGAAATTAAAATTATGGAAGAACTTATGGCAAATGAAAGAAGCTGTAGCACACCACCTCCTTGCATCAGAGTTTTAATGACTAACTTTCATGCTCCTTTCCACTGCAATACGTGCACTTTCAATCACACTACTTATGAAGTGCCCACTTGTCACAATGCTGCAAACCAAGATATGCAAAAAGAGCTACACAGAAGTTTGCATAAAAAAAATGATGCTTATCCATCTATCCCATCCCACAGAGCCACAAGGCACCTGTGCTAGGTGTCTCTGCCAGGAGTAGTGTGAACTTATGGAGCAGAGCAAGGACCTTGCCTCAGTTTAACACAGCATCTTCAGATGCTGTGCAGGAGTGGAGGGTGCTGAGCCAGGGATTGCTTCCTCTCTGCCACCACATATGCTACTGGGGATTGGGAAGGGAAGAGGAAATCACAGCAGATATTGAACATAACAGCACTTGCCAAAGGAAAAAAAAGATAAACTACTGCTAGAGAAAGCAGAGGTTCTTCTCCTTCCCCAGAAGGCAAGCAGAATCCCCCACTGTGTGAATGCATTTGGTGCATACCCTGTAAAACAAGTTTCAATATAAAGAATTGAAATGTGTTTAAAATCTGTTGAAACGTGTTTAAAAATTGGCAATTCCTTGTATAGACACATCTCTGAGGACATCAATCCCTTAACCTCTGTGACCTCTGTACTAAATCAATATCATAACCTGTGATTTTTCTGTGTAAGGCATTTAATGCTAATGTCTTGTTCCTGCAATACAATAAAAACCAGAAGTTATCCTTTTACCCATTCATTCATAATTGCTTACCTACAACCTTAAGGAAACATCTGATATGGAAAATAAAACCACACAGACTGAATCTACAATCCGTGAGTAGCAAAGTTACTAGGGGGAAGAAATATATTCAGTTTTACCTTGTTTGTGTAATCAATGGCTTTACTGAATGAAAGATGAGACAATTAATCCAAATATTTTGAAATGGTCTTAGAGACGTCCATCTCATTGCTAACAAAGCCAAGAGAACACATCACATCACCTCTGTATTTATTCTCCACCACTGGCATGCGTGGGACCCCGCTCTGAAGGGACACGTCAGACGCTTGGACTGAGTTTGCACACAGCACCCGCAACTCTCCTTGACGGAGATGGCAATCTTGTCCTCTGGGAAGCCCCCCGGCAGATATTCCTATTCCTCTTCCCTTGCCAGAACCCTCCAAGAGAAATGGGAAGAGGACTTTGGATTTCAGAAAGAATATGAAGCAGCTCCAAAGCATCTCAGGGTTTGCAGGCCCTTAAGTCAACTGTGGAAACTGCACCATGAATTTGGTCTTCAGGTGAAATGCAAACCAAGCTGGCTTTCTCGTCAGTAGGCAAGAGGGAGATGAAAAAGACCTAAACCAGGGGCAGGTTAAACCCATCCTCACAAGCCCAAGGGCTCAATCGCCCGCTCTTGACACAGAGAAGAAAACACCTTTTAGCAGACCTTGGGAAATTAGCACTGGCGGCCAGCAAGTGTAGATCAGACCCAGTGCAAGGACACGTGTCTCTCCAGTGATCGGAATCACTGCTCACGTGACAAACAGCTTGCTGCAATTGCTTCACCCAACCAAAGCAGCAAATCCGACTGCAGATCAGAGAGGGGATCTGGGATGCCACCAGAAGCAGATCAAGGCCGTCCCGAAAGAGCAACTTAGGAGCTGTCAGCCATAACAACAGCCTTTTGGGTCAAACAGCTGACTGCTCTTGCACAGCAGCTTATGGTATTGCATGATGCTGGTTGTCACTTTCCTATTGCTTTGTGGAGAAGAAAGGTCCATTCTCACAGAACGTGCTCTACTAGGGCAAAGAGGGTATGGTAGAAAGCAAAAAAGTCATGAGCTTGTTTTAGGATAAAACCAAAAAGTCTCATGAAACAGCAAATTACTCGTCAGTGTTTTGGAAGGTAACTACTCCATATGCATGTGACTCAGAAAAGAGTAAGAAAGGGCAAAAGGTAAGAAAGAAGAGAAGAGAAGAAAAGCCAAAAGGAGAGGCGAGAACTTCAGGGAAAGGGCATCTCTAGTTTGTTGGGAGAAGAACTCCTATGAGCTTTATCATGACTTTCAAAGCAGCAGGCGC
>NW_016690265.1:3071831-3073230 GCF_001604755.1 Lepidothrix coronata | reverse complement strand
TTGCTAGGCCACTCTCCATGGTTTTGGAAAATGGTGGCAGTCAGGTGAAGTCCTCGCTGACCGGGAAAAGGGTAATCCAAACCAACAGACCAGCGGGACTGGCCCCAACACTGAGCCCGGGGTGACACCACTGGTGACCGGCCATCAGGTGGATGTCAGTGCGGTCACCGCCACACCCTGGGAGCCGCCATCCCGTCTCGCCAGGCAGGGACAGCGGAATGCCCTGCGCAGAGCACGGAGCACCTCCCTGAAGAGAGAGGGCCGCCGTGCTGAGACAGTTGTTGATGAGGGCTCGACTTGGCAACGCTCAGAAGACTGTCTGTCCCACGCCAGCAAGTCGTCCTCCCGGCAAGCGGCCCCCCTGACGGCCTGCTGTTCCTGGGAGTTCTTCTTTGCCCTTTGTCTGAGTTGCAAAAGGCCTTCTTCCGTCAAGTCCGTGCCTGTGCCCATGTAAACCTGCTGGTTTGGGTTGGAAGGACCCATGTCCCGGACTGCCCCCAGATCATCGTCCGTGGATGTGCCTTCTTGAGAGTCCCAGGGCTCTGCCCATGGCCCGCACGGGAGGGGCACAGAGCGAGTTGCTCTCCCAGTACCCCAGCTTTCAGCTGTGTTTTCTTCCTCTTGGCACCGCTCTAAGAGGCTGGAGATGTCCCAGAGACTGCCATCCTCGGACCAGGCCCTCTCCTCTGTCTGGGCCACTGGCAGGAATGCGCCCACTGCTGCCACTGCCCACTGCTCACTGCGAGCTGCCAGCCGGCTTGGTGAGGGGTTGGCAGGGCAGGGGGAGGTGTGCAGGGCAGCTGGCTGGCTCTCTGCCCCTGCTGCTGTGCTGTGCTGGTCACTGTCTGTCTGTTCTGCTGCCTCTCTGCATATGGTGCAGGGGCATTTGGGCCCCTCCTGTCCCCCAGTCTGAGGTTCCAGCAAGACTGGTATGAGGGAGGGCTTGACCCAAATGGTGTAGATCTTGATGTCTTCCCAGTTGTCCTGTGACAGCTCATTGTCGTTGCTCTCTTCCTCCTGGGACAGCGGTCGGTGTGTGTGTTCTTGCCCTTGGGACTCCCTGGAGATGTCCCAGAGCTCTGAGGACCAGACGCCCCCGCACTGCCCACTGAGAGTTTCCAGCTCACACGGCGAGGGGCTGAGGGCACAGCGGTCCGCGGTTGGGGCCTGTGGCCTGAGGTAAGGGCTGCTGCTGCGGCGAACTGGGGCACGGGCTCTCGGTGTGGGCGCTTGAAGGTCCTGGGACTCTGCCAATACCTCACGTGGGATGGGCACAGGGAACCCCTTTTCTCTGCTGCTCCAGCTTTGGTCTCCACTGCCTTCCCCATGGGGCAGCTCTTGGGGGCTGTAGACATTCAAGGCCCCCTCCTCAGCCTCTGGCGCTGGAAGCACTGCCTTT
>NW_016690265.1:3056794-3067749 GCF_001604755.1 Lepidothrix coronata | reverse complement strand
GCTGAGGTTCATCCACAGGTCCTGAGGGAGCTGGCAGACGAAGTTGCTAGGCCACTCTCCATGGTTTTGGAAAGTGGTGGCAGTCAGGTGAAGTCCTCGCTGACCGGGAAAAGGGCAATCCAAACCAACAGACCAGCGGGACTGGCCCCAACACTGAGCCCTGGGTGACACCACTGGTGACCGGCCATCAGGTGGATGTCAGTGCGGTCACCACCACACCCTGGGAGCCGCCATCCCGTCTCGCCAGGCAGGGACAGCGGAATGCCCTGCGCAGAGCACGGAGCACCTCCCTGAAGAGAGAGGGCCGCTGTGCTGAGACAGCTATTGGTGAGGGTTTGACTTGCCAATGCTCAAAAGACTGTCTGTCCCACGCCAGCAAGTCATCCTCCCTGCAAGTGGCCCCCTCTGATGGCCTGCTGTTCCTGGGAGTTCTTCTTTGAGCTGTGTCTCGTTGGAAAAAGTCCTTCTTCCTTCAAGTGCAGCTGCAGGTGGTAAGGGCACATCCGAGACTGCGCCCAGCAGCTCAGTCTGTAGAGGTGGAGGTGGATGTGCCTGATGAATAGTCCCAGGGCTCTGCCCATGCCTCAGATGGGAAGGACACAGAGCTAGTTGCTCCCCCAGTACTCCAGCTTTGGGCTGTGTTTTCGTGCCCTTGGCACCGCTCTAAGAGGCTGGAGTTGTCCCAGAGACTCTTGTCCTCTGACCAGGCCCCCTCCTCGGTCTGTGGCAGGGGCAGGACTGTCTCCGTTGCTGCCCCTGCCCACTGCCCACTGCGAGCTTCCAGCTGGCTGGGCGAGGGGCTGGCGGGGCAGCAGGGGCTGTGCAGGGCAGCTGCCTGGCTCTCTGCCCCTGCTGCTGGGGCTGTTGCCAGCATGGCTGCGTCCAGGCCTTGAGCTGGGTGCTGCTGTTCTCCCCGCTGCTGGCCCCGTCGCCAGATCACAGCTGCAATCCTGCTCAGGGTGGCACGTGCCATGCGCTGCAGCGTGTCCAGCATGGCGGGGCAGCAGCCTCTGGGGCGCTGCAGGGCAGTAGCTGTTGGCTGGTGGTGCCTGGGACCTGCCGGGGCAGGAGATGTGCTGTGCAGGTCCCCGACTGCCTCTTCTGCCGCCCTTGCGCAGATGATGCAGGGACATTTGGGCCCTTCCTGGCCAGCAGGCTGAGGCTCCAGCAGGACCGGTATGAGGGAGGGTTTGACCCAGATGGTGTAGATTTTGATGACTTCCCCTTTCTTCTCTGCCAGCTCCTTGTTGTGGCTGTCTTCTTGCTGGGACAGTGGTTGGTGTGTGTTTTCTTCCCCGCGGGACTCTCTGGAGACCTCTGGGAGCCCTGCCCACTGCCCACTGAGAGCTGACAGCTGGCTTGGTGAGGGGCTGTGGGGGCAGGCGTCCGGGCTCGGGGCCTGTGGCCTGATGTAAGGGCTGGTGAGGCATGGGCGAACTGGGGCACAGGCTGTCCGTGTGGGCGCTTGAAGGTCCCAGGGCTCTGACCATGCCTCACGTGGCATGGGCACGGGGAGCCTCTTTTCTCTACTCCTCCAGCTTTGGTCTCCGCTGCATTCTTCTTGGGGCAGCTCTAGGAGGCTGCAGATGTCTGAGAGCTCCTCAGACCAGGCCCCATCCTCAGTCGGTGCCACTGGGAGGACGGCCTTGGCTGCTGTCCCTGCCCACTGCCCACTGAGAGCTTCCAGGTCACTTGGCAAGGGGCTGAGGGTGCAGCGGTCTGGAAACTCGTCCGGAGTGGGGGTCTTTGCCCTGGCGTAAGAGCTTGTGATAGTGACACCTGGGCCATGGACTGTGGTTGTGTCTGCTTGAGAGTTCCTGGGCTCTGCCCATGCCTGGCACGGGAGGGATGCTGAGCTACATTCTTGCCCACTACTCCAGCTTTCCTCTGTGCTTTCATCCCCCGTTGACAGCTCTAAGAGGCTGGAAATATGCCAGAGACTCTCGTCCTCGGACAAGGCCTCATCCTCGATCTCTGCCGCTGGCAGCACTGCCCCTGCTGCTGCCCCAGCCCACTGCCCACTGAGGGCTTCTGGATGGCTTGGGAAGGGGCTGGGGGGACAGCAGGGGCTTTGCAGGACAGAGTCCTGCCTCTCTGACCCTGCTGCTGTGGATGTTCCTGCTGTCACTACCTCCATACCTGGTTTTACCTCCCTCTGTGGCTCCGGCTTCTGGTCACGTCGCCAGATCCCAACCGCAAGCCTGCGCCAGGTGGCGCGTGCCACGCGCTGCAGTGTGTCCAGCACAGCGCGGCCGCAGCCTCTGGGGCTGTGTGGGGCAGCTGCCTGGCTCTCTGCCCCTGCCGCTCTTACCTGCTCAGCCATTGCAGCAGAAGAGGTGCTGTTCTCCTCTTCCTGCGCTGCTGCCTGCGTCTGCCAGTTGTCCACCTGTGGCGAGGAGGAGGAGGAGAAGGCGGTGTGAGATGGAGGCGGTTGCCATGGCACGTCAGGCCTCTCCGTGCCTGCAAGCCCAGCCCTGGTACCAAGGCAGCTCTCTACTACCCCATCCTTCACCTTGTGCTTCCTCTGACAGCTCGACAGCCACTTGCGTGGCTGCAAGTTGGTGAACTTCTTCCTTTTCCACATCTTCCACGTCGGCTACTTCCTCTGCCGCTGAGGTCCCTGAGAGAGATGCTGTCTCTTGAGACAGATGCTCTCCTGGGAGAAAGAGGGTACTGCAGGGCTCTGCCCTCCTTAAATAGCCTCCCGGGCAGGGCGGGGCCCCGCACTGTCACAATGGCCTGTGTGCCCAAGGAGGCCCTGCATCACAAAGGGCCCCGGCAATGCACTGCTGTCACAATGGGCCATTTCCCGGCACCCCTAGGACAGCAGTGCAGGGGGCACACAACTGGCTGCAGCTGGCTGGAACTAGTTGGAACCGGCTGTGCCCGGCACAAGGCTCCCCCGCTTTCCCATCACAGACGCTCCAGCCGGCCCCAGCCAACAGCTCCCGCACGGCCTCGGTGCCCACGGCCTCCCCAGAGTTCAGCCCTGTCTGCATCCAGCAGCTGGCGGTGCCACCACCCTGGGCAGCCAGCCGTGGCCATGGCATGTCCCAGGGTCAGAGAGACAAGTTACTTGTGGGTAGAATTGCCTTGTTAAGAGTAAGAAAGGGCAAAAGTTAAGAAAGAAGAGAAGAGAAGAAAAGCCAAAAGGAGGGCCAAGAACCTCAGGGAAAGGGCATCTCTTTAGTTTGTTGGGAGAAGAACTCCAATGAGCTTTATCATGACTTTCAAAGCAGCAGGCACCCGGCCCTCTCCTCTGCGTTCCTCCTCGCCCTCTCTCCAGCACGCTGCCTCCCATCTGATGACGACGTCTGCATGCAACAGGCAACGGGGGCTTGCACAGCAGCTTCAGAGCAGGCAGATGGCCCAACAGCCTGCGGCCCTTCCAGTCAGCCCTCTCCGGCACTGCCGGCCGGGATCCCCCCACTCACAGGCCCAGCCCTGCATGGCCACACTGCCCCAGCCCGCAGCAGGACTTCCCCCTCCCGTCCACGCATCCCTCCCTCCGCCCCAGGCAGCGCCCTTCTCCTTCGGCCCACCCAACACACGCTGGCCCCAGCAACCAAAAGGCTTGGGTCTGCAGGAGGTTTTTTCCCCCAAAATTAAAGACTAGATCGTGACAAAAATAACAAGTCCTTATGATTGGTCAAACCAAGACTTTTATTTTCACCTGTTAAGAAAACCCTTTGCTTACCAGCAGAGTCCAACACAGATGGGCAGACAGACTCAAATACAATTAAATACAGGAAAAACTGAACTATATACAGCAAGACAGACATCTACATATTATAAAGAGTTTTTTCCTGTATCTATGAGTTCTTGCCAATGCAAAACATTACTGAAACTCAAGTATATTCAGATTTTTTTCTTTTTTCCCCTTAAAAAGAAAGGATGTAATGAATTTCCTATTTTTTTCCATTTACTGAGGCATAATATTCATTTTGAGATGCACAAAATTTGTGGCACTTCACAGGGTACACAAAAGCTAAAAATGTTCTGTCTTGTTATTTTATAGTTTATGATATCTAAATTTCAATTAAATCTATTTATGGAGACACTAACTGTAAAGTGTTATTTACATGGAGGGAGTTGTGCAAAGTCATTTAGGCTATGGCTAGTACACTGTGAAAGATGCATGGTTAAGGAACTCACCCTCATCCCCAGAAGTAATCCCTTAAATCCTCTTTTGATCGTTTTTCTCATGGAGCAGTCACCCAAGGAAAACTGGCCATAATTTAGTATTATTTGTTTCTTAAGCTACTTGGAGAAAGCTGTTCCTGTGACCCTTAAGGGTCTTGACTGTTTTAATGTTGGATTTTTTCTTTTCACGCAGTTAATGCTTTAAGCATTGACTATCTGCTTTTTGGGACACAAATGCAGCCGTCACTGTCACCACACTACCCTAAGACAGCCGTAGTCCTTGCCTGTAGTTTACATTACCAGTGGGAGCACACAGGAACTGAATGTGTGTAACTTTGTAGGAGTCACCGTACTGCCACAATGCAGAAACTGCATATTCCTGCTAACAGTGCTGAACCAAAGCTATTCCAAACCAGGGTGGGGAAGGTACTGCATTTCTTCAGACAGCCTTTACAGAACAAAACTCTGATTACTATATCCAGAAACATCCATAAACATCCTCATTAAAAAAAAAAAAAGAAAGAAATCAACTTTACTTTGGGTTGCAAACTTCAAGAAAGATCTTGAAACAGCTAATTACAAGAGCTGCTGTAATTAAAGACTTCCTACAGATCCCTAGGACAGGTTAGCAAAGACACATCCTACAGTTGTGCTGCACCAGGGCACAGAATGGTTCTTATAATGGTTTCCATAATCAACCAACTGCCAAAAGGTGTCCAAGGTTAATTCTGGACTTTTTCACAGATATGCCTACTGCAAATGTGGATCATAAAACACTGATTTTAATCATCTTGTCTACATAAACCTGTTTGTATCGGCTCATCTGCATCAGCTTGCACATTTAGTAACAGACTTGAAGCATTTAGAACTGAGTTCTGGGGTGAAAAAAAAGTGACTTGATAACAGTACATAAACTGGTGTATTCCTGCCTTCTGAAATAGAGGAATTCTCTCTCCTAGGACATATACCCGCCTTCTCTTCTTTTTTAAAAATACACACTTAAAGAAAGCTGGGCAACCCTCAGGGCAAAGAGTGATTAAACTTGTCTCTCAAAAAGCTGGCAAGTTAACATTGCTACCAAACACCTTCCAAAGCCTCCGCTTCCTAAATCCACGGCAGTACGGTTATTTAATTTTCAATCCTATGCACCAGGCTACAACCAGTCAGGTATCAGTGTAACAACCAGAGAGAACAGCAAAGCAAACACACTCAAAGCATTAAACAGGGAACAGCTGACACAGTAAGAAGATCTGTAGGGAGTTTGGTATTCACCTGACAAGAGGACAGCATACAGTTTGCTTCTTATTCATCACTAGGAAGCCTAGAGAAGTCTATATTCTCATTAGTTATTAGGAGAGAGTGTTACAGCACAGCAGTAAACCCAAGAGACCACCTCATCATGTTAGAAAATAAATTCAGTGTTTGGATTCAAATACAGGAATTCTTGGCAGTTAAAACAATCAAAGAAGTATTTTCACATTGTACATGTTGCAACGTTTCTACGTATTTTAGATCTCATGGAGTTCATAAAAACATCTACATGTTCAAGCCTTCTGCTCAAAACACCTGACTGCTGGTCAACAGCAGGTTATTTTATTGCATAACCTTCATTGTCAATTTAAGCCTTGTTTATGAAAACACAAGCCATCACTACAGAACTTACTCTACTTGGGCAAAGATGACATGCAGGAAAGTAAGAGTCGTGGACTTCTTATAGGACAAAAACAAAAGTGTAATTAAATGATAAATTGCTAATCTGTCTTCTGAAAAGGAAACTATTTCATATCTATATGTGATGGTGGGAATAATTTATAGAGTAAGAAAAAACAAAATATTCAGCCCCCCTCATTTTTTAGCATTAGAAAAAGTAGAAGAAAATTGATTAACTGCTTCCTTCCTGGTCTAGGCTGCTGGTCGAGTTTATAGACAGTCATTGATAAAACATTATAACAAGGAACATAAAAAGAAGCAGCTTGGACCATAAAAAAAAGTTGTCTAGATACATACAAGTCGTTCTTCAAAAAAAAACCAAAACAATTTTATTTGGATTTGTGCACAACCTGTTGCTCTTTAAATCTTCGAAGCACTGAAAACATGACATTTTCCCCCAAAATCCATTGAGACTGTCCTGAGAAGTAAAAGTACTCATATATAAATGGGATGATATTGTCTGTGAGTGAGTTTCTTCCTGCAGGTTGGGCAAGAGTTGGCATTCCTAAGGGAATCACGGAGGCACTGACTGCAGAAGACATGGCCACATTTTGTTGACACAATCAGTCGTCCACTTTGCACAATCTGGAAGAAAGGAAACCACAAGAGGCACTGGAAGTAAAGAATTCAACTTTGCTGGTCTCCTGCCACCAGGTAAACAGGACTTGGATATCTGGAATTGTCTTTTACTCTTAGAATAATACTGAAGATCTTTCAGTGCCATCCTGGCAAAAGTTTCTCCCTCTATCCATGCCACCAAGAAGTGACTTGGAGTGACAAGTTAGTATGAGCTTCAAAACAAGCTCTGTGCTTCAAGTCAGATCTCTGCAACATCCCAAACAGGCCAGCTGAGTTGTGCAGCTCCCCCTCTGCCCCATTCTCCCTCCCACAAGACAGAAAGGATGACAGCATGTGGACTCTTACCTCTGAGTAGACATCCATGCAAATGGGACAGCTAACAGTACCAGACGGCCTTGTGGCAGAGAACAGAACAAGAAAGAACATGCAGCCATTAATCTCACTGCATGTCGGGCGTTCCCGACACACAAAATATCCCGTCACCATCTGAGCACAGACCAGCCTTGACACATTTCTTTTGAAGATCCCCATGTATCTTTAGCTTCCTCAGTTTGTGGCATGTAATAAGGAGTTTGGGTCTCCTTGTTCTAAGGGAAAGGTTTTCACTGGGGGGAAGATGCAGTCAGTCACCCTGCTCTAGCTCTAGAAGGGACAGCAGTCTCTAGCACTGGGCACCATAGGTACGGCCATCAACAACATCAGTAACAGCTCTGTAACAAAAGCATCTACCTGTGCCTTGGAAACAAGTCATTCTAGAAAGGGAAGAGGCTGTCAGAAATTCAAATATCCCCTGTTCTAATTTAGCAACACACACATTCCAAGAACTTCTCCTTATAAAATGGAGGGCAGCAACACACGAACATCAGGAGATACCAAAAAACAAATTTCCACTTCCAAGAAGGAAAGACCCACTCGGTGGCTGTTACCCAGCTGTGCTTACAGACGTCCCTGTGCTGCCTTCAGCCTCCAGGACAGCTCTACTGCACACACACTTGCCAAAGGGATACAGCTCAGCTGCCTAAGGAACATGTCCTAGCCCAACT
The DNA here is from genome assembly GCF_001604755.1 of Lepidothrix coronata. Classification (NCBI taxonomy): domain Eukaryota; kingdom Metazoa; phylum Chordata; class Aves; order Passeriformes; family Pipridae; genus Lepidothrix; species Lepidothrix coronata. The sequence goes on along the minus strand of NW_016690265.1, from coordinate 3,060,274 downwards.
GCTAAATATTATTCTCTATTAGAAAGAGTTTCCTGCTGCTTTTCTTTTGAAACCAATCTCTATTTTAAACTTTCAGACCTCTACCTTAAACACTTGGCTTTATGTCACGGCTCATGCTAAATCACAGTTTGTAATTTATTAATCACAGAGGAATAGAAAGCATAGGATAGCTTAAATTCAAGCAGGGAACCCTACTAACACCTACCCCTTGTTTAACCTACAAAATTTAACTCCACTAATTCTCCCATTTTTACTCCTCAAATTCTTTAGGCAGCAGCTATAATAGCACCTCAGTAACAAATCATGATTAATGATAATCTTCTTAGAAGGAAGAGGAGTCCAACACTACAGATGGCTCTGGCAATCTCCAGCACCAGGGAGGACCCTTTTGTCAATGTTAAATGCTGCAGCAGTGAATTCTTTCAGCCTCACCTACACAGAGCAGGAAGGCACAGTCTTTAACAGAGAAGCCTGAGGCTGAAGAAACAAACTAATATTTTTCATATTATCCAGTTAGTGGGATTTGTTCTCTGAAATACTGAACAACCAAAATTTAAACATCTATAAATCCACCATCAAAATGCACTATGAGTTAGAATAGTATAGGCCCTTTCAATGGCATATTTATGATCTGACACCCAGAAGTTCCATACTCAAGTTTTCTCTCACATTGCCTTTCAGTAATCCAAAAGGCTCAAAGCACACCAGCTTCATTAAATCCTGTACTTTTCCCCCCTCCAAAGAACCACTTTAAAAAAGTTTATACAACAATTCTTATGTCCTTTGTGTTCCCTAGTCACAGAAAACCCAAGTTCTCTTAATTAGTCTAACACATTACAGCAGGACTTTACTGTTTCTCTGCACAATGGGGTCTTTACTGACTGGAACAGCAAGATCCCTATCTCACATGCAGACATACCAGGGCTCCATAACATCCATGGGACAGAACAAGAACTGGCCATAAGAGCACAATCTCCACAATGGCCTTGCAAGGATACCTTGGGGAGGATGGCTGCTGCTTGGAGAAAGGCAGCAAGTGGCACAGTGTGCAAAACAAGCAGGGAATGCAGAAGCGTTTTTACTGGAATTTGCCAGGCTGCTGCCTGCCAGCCTTGTGATATCAAACCTCATCGACACCAACAAAAGTATTTCCATATCTAAAATAACTACTAGAGCTTTGTATAAAAAGCAAATGCGATACATTGTGAGCTATGGCCTGTGACTAATCCCCCTTCCTTGCCATATCCCCACACTCATCTTTAAGGCTGTATACAAAGTTGTACATCTGTCTTGGGCTGGCTTTTCATCCTGAAGTGGAAATGGTATCATTTGATCATCATGCAACGTGGGATGTTGTACTCATTGAAAGAGGGAACTAAGTGAAGGCTTCAAAGACAAGTCAGGCGATGGCCATACAAGTCAGTGCCGTCTGTATCAAAAGAAGCACAGCTCAGTGGTTGGTAGGTCATGAGGCATACGTACTTAGTGCTTTCAGTTTCCTCTTCCAGTGGTCCCAGTTCTCGAGACACTTTTTCGGTCACATACACATCATTATCTCTTGTTTCATCTTCATCATCGCTACTCAGTACACAGCTGTCCGACTGTCGCTGGCTTCTTAGTCTAAGATTTCTCCTTTGTCGTTGATTCTCTGCAATTTAATTTTTTAAGTTAGCTATACTATTATCTCTCTCTATCTGGAACTATCCTTGAAATGCAAGATTAGAAATAGTCTGTAAGGGTTCCTGTTTTAAATGGATCATACTCAGCTGGGTTAAAAGCAACCTTAAACAAACTAGTTTCCTAAATATTAAGGCTGAACACGTCCAAATATTGTGAATATTTTGCTACATACTGACAGAAAACGTTTGCACTCCTCCCCCTACAAACAGCTAAAACGGGACCTTAAAGATTCTCAGTGTCATGTTTCATGTAATTACACCACCTGTGAATCAATTTCCCCTGTAAAAAGAGGATACCCCTCCCAGTCCCTGCTGACAGAAACTGCTACCATCCTATGGTGAGGAACTGCAAAAGTCGCTGTGTGATAGGGAAGGGAGAAGACTGAAGTCAATAATCTCTCCCACTCCAGTGTCCATGTAAAAATAATCAAGCATTAATCAATTAAAATGACATAAAGAGTCACAAAATTAAAGTCCCTTCCTGCCTAAGTGTTCAGCTACAACTTTTAATGTCGGTACTTTTCACTTGCTCTTGCTTCATTTAGAGCACAGAACAGATTACATTCTAGGTAAGGAGCTGACAACATACTAATGCATGTCCAATAATATAATCAGAACAAGGCTGACAGATATAAAGGATTAACTTCTTTAGACCTGTAACTATTTTAATATCTAAAGTAATAGAAAACCCAACTTGTTAATTAACACTTGTTAATACTACTCTCTACAAAATTTGAAGCATGTTAGAGTAGATAATGAAACTGAATACTATGACCACAAATCACTTTCTCCTTAAGCTTCTTCACTGCAATACAGGTTAAACAAATCTTTTGACATTTTCTTTTTTATTCAAAGCTGATATTCCAGTGCTAATTAAAATTATGGTCAACTTGGGGCTTAAAGAAATTCTATTTTTGGAAAGTAAGAAGCAATTAAAACAGCTTTGATGTATTTTATTTCAGGTACTTTCTACAAGCTCTGATAGTGACTATGAAACACAGACTGGATTCATTCTCTTAAGACACCAGCTAGATGCTTTTATCAATATCCTTTGCCTTTTCCTAAATGCATTTTCAACTCATGCTGCTCAAGCTCATTGGAAAAGGCAAACAAAATAATAAGTCCATTTAAGACAATTCCATTACTAATTTTAAAACGTCCACTCACCTTCAACAATCTTGCATCAATACATATGGGAAAGAAGAGAAAACAAAATACAATTAGACTTTGTTGTGCACCCCTGGTATTACATACAAACACCAGTTAAGCAAAGCAGTTACAACAAAACAAGCTAAGAACGGTAGGCTATTGCTCTTGTTTTGACTAAGAATGTTAAAAGTATTATATTAACTGCTGCTCTCTAAACAACCAAGTGGATGCTGATGGTTCTGCTCCCGCTGCTCCAATGGGGTAGAAATAAAGGCAGCTTATGAACCTGAGCCCCCTCCTCCCTGCTCCCTCATTTCAGTTCCATGATTTATGGTTTCAGGCTGGTGGTGATTCTTTCCCTCTTTCTCCCCAAACAGGCCGATTCAGCAGTGATGTCCATAAATGCTTCATATGAGAGCAGCTGCTGAAGGAAAAAAAAAATAATCCCCAACCCACTGTTGTCTTTGGTGGAATTGGAGCAGGAGCAGTGCAATTGTGAAGTTTGAGGCCTTTCCTTTGCAAAGGCTAAGGAACAACCCCATCAAGAAGTACCCTGTCCTAGTTAGGACAGCTGAGACCAGTTCATCATAGTATGGGTGTAACCCAAAACTGTGTATTCTATAGCCTTCCATGCCATTTCCCAGAAACTGTT
>NW_016690265.1:2973169-3056374 GCF_001604755.1 Lepidothrix coronata | reverse complement strand
CAAGGTACTGGGTTATACATTTGGGTTTTGTGGGTTAAGACCAATTGTTTGTTTGTATGATTGTACTTACTGTATTATTTTAATAAATTGTTATTCTGACTTATAATCTCTCCTTTGAGTTGAGTTCATTTCCCCTGCTGGTTAACTCTTAAATCAGCACATACCCCCATGCTATTCCTGCTGCTTGTTTCTGATTTGTGTAGCAGCAGTGGCATCCCAAATCTGAGAGGATAAACCACACTGCTGGCTGGATCAAAGCTTTCAAAACAGCACTAAAGGGGAAAAAAAGTAGATTTTTTTAAGACTTGTTGGAGCAATGAGATCAACTGGTTTGCACCCAGTCAGCTAAAGTTGTGCTTGGCATCTCTGACAGGAGTACCTCAAACCAATGCAGCAGCTAAAGACTTCATATAAGAATAAGTCAAAGACTTACTCTTCTCTCCCTTGGCTTTTTCTTTAAATCACTAGGGATATTTGAAAAAATTCTTCACCAAAAGGGTTGGCAAGCATTGGAAGAGGCTGCCTAGGACAGTGCTTGAGTCCCCATCGGTGGAAGTATTTTAAAGACATGTAGATGTCATGTTTAGGGACATGGTTTAGTTGTGGACTTGGTGGTGCTGGGTGAATGGTTGGACTCAATCATCTTAAGAGGTTTTTTTCAACCTGAACAATTCTATGATTCTATCTTTGATATATCTAGAAAAGCTTCAACTATCTCTTTATGTTACACTACTCATGACTGATATATATTCATGTCGGGTTCTGGAGCAAAAAGGTATTTTATATTATCCTATCACTACCTGCAAGTGCACCTCCAGAGCAGCTTCTGTGTTATCTGTAACACAGGGCTTCCATGCACTGACAAGTCAGTTTTGAACTTAAAGTCAGATTCTATGAGGGAGCACAAGAGAAAACTCATTTGACTACAAGATTCAGACAAGTGTGCTGTTCACTACTTACCACAACGGAATCACTGTGAGTTAGATCAACGACCACAGGATCTGAAGATTCACATGTGAGATCTACTACTTCTTCACCAGCTGAAAAACAGAATGTTAGAATCAAGATCAGAGATTGCAGAGGAGTAAAATTGCCTGCCACTGTACAACAGGCCAAGGTTCAACCACGTTCTGTCCATTTTATCTATAAGAATGTGTCCAACATTTCACTCAAGTTTTGACCTCAGCAGTCCACACAGAGCATTACCTGCCCTGTCTTCTGCAAGCTGCAATGCAAGGGGAACAGCAGCTGAGCTCCTCACACAGTTCTCTTGGATAATACAGCTTGTGGGAGGCACACAGCAACAGATAATTCATCTGACACAGCAGAATGTTCATCACACAGAAAAAAAATAATAACTTTAAAGCACCGTGCTGCACATGTTCCCTTCAAATGGGACACAACTAATGACAGAGCTTTTCTTATCTTTTTCAAACCTAGGAGTTCCCAAACTTAGTTTGCCACTCTCTGTAGTGGCAGCTGCAGTGACTCCCAGCTCGCCAGAGTAGACTTCCAGATGTTTGAGCAGCTTTTGAGAACCTTTCCTATGCAACTCATCCATCACTAGTGGTAAATGTATCGTAGCTCAGTACTAAATCAAACCAGTTGTCAGCAGGCTTGTTATTTCAAGATGCCATACTAGGTGCTTCCATACTAGGTTTCCCTTCCTGTACAGTAAAGGGCCTAGGAACAAACATTTTCTAGGCTAAAACACACATTCAGTTGAACACCAAGCCTCCAGAAGCAGTTTCTGTTCTTACCAAGTTCAAAAGAAAGCTTACCGCTTTCTTCCAGTTCAATTGGCTCTGCTTCTGACGCCATTTCTGCAGTAGAAGCCGTGAGCCTGTTTCTTTTCCGACCTTGCCTAGAATTAACTGCTCCTCCACGGCGCTTTCGTTGAGTCTAAGAGAGAACAAAGACTTAGCATTTTCTGTGTGAGCAATATTAATGTGGGCCTCGATTTTGCAACACCAACGAAAGCACACAAGGATACAGACAACAGTCCTGGAATGATTGGGGCATTCACTGAATGGCGGTATGAGTTATTCCTACCTGAATGCATGGCATCAATGAAAAGACATCACCCCAGATCTCTTACCAGTTGCCTCACCAAGAAAAAGCCTATCATGATGGTTTGGAAATGAGAAGACTAGTTCACAATTTATCAGGTTTTTGCTCACATTGTAAGCATTTCTGAACTTATTGCTAAAACCTAGAGGGATTCAGAATCTTCATTACCACTGAACATAAAGTTACATGAAGATTTAATATACTTATGTTCCTGTGTATTAGCTACAAACTCTTAAAATAATTGTCAGAAGTACCATGGAAAACATATTTCAAGAATCAGGATTGCATTGAGTAGTGAAATACTTACTGTGCTCATAGTGTTTCTTGATCTAAAACCACCAACCAAGAGGTACACACGACAAAAAAGTAATGGCAAGGAAGCTAAAACTATAAGTTCCTTGGATTCCTTTAAGTAGATCACTGACAAAAAGTCCAGATTTTTCAGGGTCAGAGAACGATGTTCTTCCAAACCTATCAAAGAGAAGAGAGATTACCTATCTGCAATGCTTGTTCTCTTCAATACTCCTACTCCAAGACTCCCATTTCTGAGTCACCAGCTTCAGGGGGGGAGGGAAGTCCCAGAGTTCAGTATTTGAGCCTCAGACACCTGCAGCTGAGCCTGAAGCCTCAGTCATTGCTACCCATTAACTAAACACCAGAATAAGTGAATTTGACAGCAAACTAGAAGAATACTAAGGAATCCCAATGACATTGAACTGAAAAGCAACTGATTGACTCTCGAGGCAATGTCCGTGGGCAGCAATCACTGGGAATTGTGTCATAAGCAGCCATCTTCAGAGAACCAAAAACTCCAGATGAGCAGTTCTCTTCTCCAACCCACCTTCAGATTCCAGCAGCTGGGAGCCAAAGAGCTTGAGAGGAATCTAAAGCAAGTGGAGCAGAGAAATTTCAGTTTCAAAATACTTGCTGATGTGCAGGAGAACATGCGCTGCCCGTAGCTGCTCTGGTGCCTGCAGGTGTGTGTGCCCAGCTACCTGCCAAGGGGGAGAGGTGAAAAGCATAAAGGCAGCTCTGAGTAACTGCCAGGGTACTGAAGGTTCCATCTCAGAGCTCGGCTGTGGTACAGTTACCACAGATCCAACACACAATGAGGAGCTGTGGGAGGGCGTGAGGGGAGACAGTGGAGGGGCTAGGAAAAAACCTATTATGTTAAACAAGAATTGCTGAATTGTCTTCCTGAGCTGACTTTGATTTTCACTGCAAAGACCAGCACACATGCTGTTAGCCTACTCACAGATGAGGAAACACTGAGACCATGCAGTGGGATATGGGATGGAACAGCACCAGTAGTCAATCCTAACCTTGAATTAAAGGAAATCTGACTGATGTTTTTCATCTTCAACTTACTCTCTCTATTTCATAAATCACTTTCTTAAGAGACCCCTTAACACTGAACTGTAATATTTTAAAACAAAACTTGAGAAAATGCTTGAGAAAAATGCTTACACTAAATTTGTTATTTATTACTAAGCCCAGAGATACATTTATGTATAGTTTTAAGCAACACATCACTCAGCAATTTTCTCACATTTTTTCATTTTAAAACTGGCACAAAAGCCACAATTAAAGTCAACATGTCTTCCCCCTCTCCCCCCCAGCTGAATCATTTACTACATGCCAGACTTAATGCTCAGTGAGTCCACAGGCAGATTCTGGTCACAGTAGATCTCATTTTCAGAACTGTTATGTGTAACATCCCCTCCTACTACGAACCTATTCAGTAACCAATTCCTTTTAGGAATCTAAACTGACATGTACAGTTTTTCTGTCTCACCTGAAGACTAAGGCTCAGAGAAAGCTGGGAACTGACTTTGTCTCTTGTTCCCCCAATGCAGGACTCACCCACACATTCCTTTCCACAACATTCTGTGTCCAGGTAGTGTGAGCTCTCTCTGAACACTTCACACTGTTCTTAAGGTCTAGATTTCATTTCACTTGTTAAGAAAGAAAGCTTTTCTGCCAACCTTACCAACATCCTTGGGAAGAGCCTATTTGACTCACTTTACTGAGTTTCTGGGATAGAGGACAAGAACTTTTAAAACAAGACCATGCCTAATGATGCACTCATACAAAAAACCCCAAACCCAAAGGAACAGCAGGACTGTTCTGTGAGCACATTTCCTTTGTGCTATAGGAGTTCCTAGTTCCACACAATTATTATTCATGGGTTTGGAAGTTTTAGGAGACAAAGGGAAGAAGGAGGTGAAGGAGAAGGAAACAGCACAGGGGATGAGGGATGGGGACATGGGAGAGAATCATCCCTAAGCCTGGCACATGTGCTGTTTCAAACTAATTTCTGAAAGACAAGCCACCATCTTCATCAACCAGGTACAAATGAAATGAAAAATAACTTGGGCAAAGTAGTTTTCTGCGCACAGCAAAAGAAACAATAGACAGCAACACATGAGGTACATTAGGAAGTTAGGACATTAGATTCTTTTAAAAGTTTTATTTCATCAAGAAAGTCAAGGATGTTTTCCTTGATTCTCCTCAGATATGGAATTGGAAAAATACTTGGGATCTTAAAAAGCTGGGAAATGTTAGTTGGTACACACACCTGAGGATTACAAAAAAATTAACTTTATATAAGCTTATTTTTAATTACAGGTTCTTAGAACTGTTTTAAAACAGAACCTTTTGGAGCAACCTGATACACTGACAAAACTGCACTGATAAAAAAGAAGCTCATTGTATTCACCAGACAGCACAAGTTTGGATATAAAATACCCAGAAGGTTTTCCAAGACCTGGTGCTGTTAGGATTTAACACTAAATACAACCCAGTGCAATGGTTTGTTGACAAAGTATCTTTAGAAAGGGTTAAAAACATGGGAGGAACACTTAGGATGACTCCAAACAAAAAACGTTGCACAGATTCTCTTTGGCCACAAGTGGCTTAAATGCCAAAGAAGAGCTAAAACAGAAGAAAAAATGAAGCCAACCAACAAACAAACTTATATTTTCAAAGTTATAGTGAAAAGAAAACCAAAGTAATACACAATAGAAGACCTGTTGTGCTAAGACCACCCTACTCACTTTAAATATCCACTTACTTCTTTAACAAGATATCAAGGAACAGATTATTTACAGGATTACTACGAAATGTATCAGAGGATCTAGTATCAGACCTCAATGGCAACAGCAGACAGTCACTTTTTGACTTAAATGACAGAGAGCATGATTGCTATTTAGATGGTTTAATTTTCAGAATCTTCCAACAGTAGGCTTTCTTTGTAATTAATGCAGAGAGTACATATGAGGCACAAACGTTCTACCTGCAATGGCTCAAACCTTAACTTCTTCAGGAGCTGCTTTGAAGAAGAAAGTTGAGCATTATACCCATAGGGAAGCTCATCACTGTAAAACCACCTCAAAATAAAGCACCATAGGCAGGCTCATCAGTATCAACACGACCCCTCAGGAGAGTCATGTTTACAAAGCAAATCAGACTACTGGAATTTATTAAGACTGCGGAAGTAGCTTCATGATCCAGCAACATTTCTGTTTTGCATGAACAAACCTCTTCTGTGGAACTACAGATTTCCACATGTTCTTGGCTTACTTGGGAAACTTCATTGAACATTAACTACCTGAACTGTAAGAATGCATACTGAAAATAAAGCAAAGTTTGCCTCCTTAAATACACCACAGACCGAGTCTAGCAATGCACAGGAAATACACCACAGGTCAAGTCTAGTAATGCACAGGAACAGAGGTAAACACACTGCACATTAAGAGATACACTCATCAGTAAGAATTCCTCACAATTTTCAAAACATCAGGACCACTCAATTTAATAAACAATCTGCTACACAGGACTGGAGAGGATGAGTTAAATGATAAGGCCCATACACTCCTCTTCCAGCAGCCACCATGGAACCACCCAGCAGCAAGACTCCCAAGAGTGGCTGATACAAAGAGTTTATGCATCAACCTCCTTCCTCTCAGCCCCTACACATCCAATGACTCACAGCTTCAGCTGGACTTTTTTTTTCTTTTGTATGTGAAAACTTAGTAGATCAACTTAGGAAGCCAATAAATACTTTTAACTTTTACATACTTTTTATTGCACCACTGCAGGATGATAACAGTACCAGAAAAAGCCACTCCCCTTCCCCTTACAGGCAGAGCTCTGCACATGCAGTTATTGTTCCTATCATTTAGCTCTCCCAAGGGCTTAAGCAGTGTTGACCTCACAACAAACAGCATTTTAAAGACTATATCCACTAACCTTTCTCTGTACAGGTAGATACTTGAGAAAAATAAAGGTCAAGCCATTTAAAATAAGAATATTTACACCAGGAGTGGTAACTACCCCTATTCCTCATTTAAGTCTCCTGTTACATTTTTTCCTCCACAAGAAAATTAACACTTTCACTGAGTTCAAGTTGACCTAATTAAACATGTTTGAATTACCATTCAAAAATAACTGATTTTCTAGACAACATAAACTGAAAACTTTTTTGCACCACTCTGAAAACAAAGTCTTGGTCTCCCATGTCCTTAGCATGAATTGAGGCAAATTGTCTTAAGCAAGAAACAGACATTTTCCCTATGTCTGACTAACACAAACAAGACTTTAGTTCATAATCATCCTAAACACAACAAATACACTGAAGTACCTACTTGAAGGAAGCAATTATGTCAATCCAAACGCTGGAAATGTGGAAGGCACAGCCGACAAAACCAGAATACACTAAATATGTCAAAAGGTGTTATCCCATGCCTTTAAGACTTTGCTTCTTATTTCTACCCAAAATGTCTCTTTGTACTACTAACAACAGAAAACACAGTATCAAAGATGCAGCTGCATAACAGGATTTCCGTGGCCAGAAGATGCACATGCCACTCACAAAGCGCTAGTCTTAATTTTTATGTTTTTTATCACAGAGAACACTAATCCGATATTTTACTCTTACAAAGCTTCATATTCCTGTACTTCCAGTACCTGTAAAGAGGTTCCCCTTTTCTCAGATGCCCTACAGCAACTTCAGTTGGAAACAGAAGTTGAATCTATTATGTGTTACCCAAATTAGGTCAAACACTCCCACACTACAAAAGCCTGGTGAGAGGCACTATAAACAGAGTAACAGGAGAGATAACCAGCCAACCAGAGATACACCAGTCTGCCTACTCCAAGCAGCCAGTTACATCTACAGACAAGTATGGCATGTTCACGATCAGCCTAAGAAAAACAAAACATTAAAACACCCACAGAACAGAACACACCAAACCTTTCCATCGGTCAGATGTCCTATTTCAGAAACAGCAACCAAAGATGGACAATGGCCAGAAGAAAAGCTCCTCATTGCTCTTACCTGCACAAGTTTTTCTGAGAGGACACAGCTTACTTTCAACAGTCCCAAAAATCAGATACAAAGAAAGGAAAACAAAAACAGTTGAGTCTTTCCACATTCTGTAATCGAAGTGCAGAGGGGGAGCGCTGAGGCAGAAGAGGAACATTCCCCTCCCCTCCTCCTGTCAAACCATACCGGGGGGGAGAGCGCCAACTTCACTCAGCTACATCCACTCAGCTACAGCCCCTGCGGTTCCTCCGCGGGAGAGGAGACCCACCTTCCCAGGAACACAGGGCAGAGCCGGTGGGAGCCCCGCCGTGCCCGCACCTCGGCCCTGCCGGGCAGGGCAGGGCAGGGCAGGGCAGGAGCGGTGGGGCTGCCCCGCGCTCCCCGGGCAGCGCCGCTCACGGCCCCGGAGCCCCCCGAGCCCGGGGGGGAGTGGACCTGCCAGGCGGCTCCCGGGCAGGGCCGCGCCCGGGGCAGGGGCTCGGGCACCGTCCCCAGGCCGGAGCGGCGCCGGCCCAGCCCCGCGTACCGGTAGGAGCGGCCGCATCGCCCCCGTTCCCCCCGCTGCGGCCAGGAACGCCTGCTTCCCCTTCCCCTTCCTCTTCCTCTTCCTCTTCCCCTTCCTCTTTCCCTTTCCCTTCTCCCTTTTCCCTCTCCCTTTTCCCTCCCCCTTTTCCCTCCCCCTTTCCGCTCCCGTTCCCCTGCTCACCTGCCGCCCGGGCTCTCTGGCGAGTGGGACGGGTCCGATACCACCACCGTCCCCCGGCCGAGCCCCCAGCCCGCCGCGCTCACCTCAGCGCCGGCCGGCAGCGCGCACGGCAGCGCCCGCCCCCTCCCGCCCGCCATTGGCGGAACTGTGGCCCCGCACCCTGCCGAGTGGTCGGCGCGCACGTCAATCAGGGAGGGTTAACCGGCGGCCCCGCCTCTCCTCCGGCCGCAGGGCGTGCTGGGAGCTGTAGTTCCGCACGGGCGTGCGGCCTGTGCGGGGCTGTCGGGGCCCGCTGTCCCTTGTCGCTGTCCCTCGAAAGCTCTCCTCAGTCCCCGTGTTAGTTCGGCCCTGACCGCGCTTTTGCTGTGTTCTGTGGTGCTGTTGTACCTGGAGGTAGGGTGTGTGTGATCTCTGGGGTGCCCCTCATCCCCCTTCCCCTCCCCCCCCCCAGTCTTCTGTAAACGTTTCACAGTCACAGAATCAATGAGGTTGGAAAAGACCTCTGAGATCATCGAGTCCAGCCTGTGACCGAGCACCACCTTGTCAATGAGACCATGGCACTGAGTGCCTCGTCCAGTCTGTCCTTAAACACCTCCAGGCATAGTGCCTCCACCATCTTGGGCAGCCCATTCCAATGTCTAATCACCCCTTCTGTGAAGAAATTATTTTTTGTCAGAGTGTTTCCAACACACTGAGCAAAATTTATCAGAGCCATCAACGTGGGAGATCGTTACCTGTTGCCCATGGCATAATTACTCCAGATCCAGTGTGTAACTCATTATAAACAATGGCAGAGGTGTTTCAACTCACCTCACCATCAAAAAGGGGTTTTTCCAGCTGATTTACCTTAATGCAAGGACCATCTGTCCCTCCCTGGTTTCTTACTGCCCTGTGCCCAGCAATTGGACTGTTTGTAGCTTTCCCTGGTGACTTCTCTTCTTCCCTGGGCGAAAAGTGCTGGAGGTCTGTACTGGGTATTATTTTTGCTTGCCATTCCAACATAACTGTCTTTGGTTTCATTTAAACAAGAAAACGTCTGTCTCTCTGAGAGAAAACATCATGTTCTCTAGGGCAGGTTGCATTACCTGGCCTGGCAGTCATGTTACTGGGGCTGATGTGGAAGAGGGAGCCAAATGCCACCCAGCAGTGACCATGCTACCTGAGCGGTGAGCACCCTGTGCCTGGTGCTTATCACAGGGCAAAACCCCCTGGTCTTCCTCAGGTCATCTGGGCTTTGTTACACCTCCTTACACCATAGTGGCATGTGAAGGCTTCTGTGGTCTGACCATTTACACTGGAATGAGAGATTTCTGGAATGTGCAGCTTTTGGCACTAGAAATGTTGCTTAATGAGTCTGTCACTATGATCAGACAGGTGAAACCTCTGTCGTTTGTTGGGGTTTTTTTGATAGATGATTTCAGAGTCAGCCTTGTTCACTTAGGCTCATCTTCTTGGCTGCAAATAGTGTAACAAATGTGTAAATGAATGAATCATGAATTATTCATCCACTTGTGTTTCCATGAAGCAAGGGTAGAGGCATTGCTTGCTCAATTATCTGTGAGTGGAAGAACCAGGTGCTGGCTGGTCCCTGCCACAGACACCAGGCAGCAGTCTGAGTATAGCTGTGTGGCTCCAAAGCTCACCTGGCTCCAAGGGCATTACAGCTGCTTTTGTAATACAACACTAACAAGTCCCACCAGGCCTTTGATGGCTCTGCACTGGGTCACCTCAGGTTTTGGTGTACCCCACACACTGCTAGAACAGGAATACTAGAGAAGGTGCTCTAGAAGGCAGGGCCAGAGTGGTTCTGAATAGGATCTGCTGTGTCCAGCATCAAGTTATACGCTTTTGTCAGGAGGAGGGTGGTATTTTTTATGTTCTTCTGTGTATTCTGTTGCAAGAACTGCCTTTGCTGAAAAAATCAATAGCCTACATTGATATAAAACTGATGTATAGATATAAAAATAGGAATGTATTGTTATTTTCTTCAAAATACATTCTTTTATATTCCTCAAAACATTGAATCTGAAGATGACTTTATGCACCAGATCCTAAAGTAGCAATAGGGCTATTTGTGACTTCTGAAGGTAAAAATTCCACAGCTGGATTATTGAGATTCCTTTATTCCTCAGTCCTTTCATTTGAGAGCAGGGAAAATATGGAGAAGGAAATAGTTATGAATCAGCTTGATTGCAATTCAGTAAAAGTTTTGAAAACTTGGTCCAAAATCACAGGGGAAGAAGCCTGCAGTATGATGGGGGTTTGAAATTTCCACATGACTTCCCTATCTGCTTAATGTTGCTTTTTCCTTGCATTTTTAAATTCTCTTGAAAATGTTTAAGAAGAACTATTCGGCTATGCAACATCCTAGACTGTGACTGTCAGCTGTTAATTGCTGGCTTCTGGAAAATCAAGGTGTTAGAGTCACCACTTAGCTTTGTTGCTCTGGAATACAGTGCAAAAGAATGCTGAACAACCACAAGGGAAGACAAACTCCCTGCCACCAAGGGTTTGTCATTTAAAGATATTACAATCCCTTACTTGACATGATGTCATAGTTCCCTTTTCTCTGTAGTTCTGTTTCTATGATTCCTTCTTTTCACTCAGCTGTGTTCCTTAACTCTTGTTATGGAGCATGAGCCCTACTTGCATTGCTTCTGTGGACCACTATAGCATTTACTTCGAGTGAAAAATACAACACATTTTATCAACTTGAGGGTTGTGGAAATGATCTTCACAGCTAGATGGCAACAAAAGAATTCCATTAGACTTCCTGCAATAAAAAGTGAGAAATGCAATGTTGTGAGAGCATTAGAAGCAGCTGCCTGACTCTAATGTCAGTGACAGTCTCCGTCAATTTAAATATTTGCAATAGCCATAATTAAACACTTAGTAACTGGCATTGAGTTAAAATGGAAATACATTACATAGCCTTACTGCTGTGTAGATTTTAATTCCGATTTATATCCTCCTTGGCTTTGTGCCTGGATAAGTCTTGTGATTTAAAGGCTGTTTTACACAGTATAGCAATTGTCATAGAGGGCAAATTATCTTCTAAGTGAGTAACAGAATTTTGACTTTTTCTGGAAGCAGCTCCCTAAAGAGACCAAACAATGTTATGTTCTCCTTCCACTGTTTAAATACTGAAGAGATTTACATCTGCAAATAGAGAGATGGTCTGCCTGGGTCACTGAATCTAGACACTGGCTCCTGGAGGCTATCACATCACCTAAACCTTCTAAACAGATTTTCCCTCATCCTCTAAAACCAGTGTTGAAACTGGTGATCCTCTTACACGCAGTTACTGTCATGTAAGAAGACGTGTTAGAACCTTGGGCTGACTATGCCTTCTGAAAAGATGCATTTGTAAACAAATGTTCCTTGGGTTTTGCCCTCATTTTTATCCTTTTGGAAGATGAGTGTAGCAAACCATGGCATACTATACAATACCAGAAACACAGGTCTCAACATTCTTACCCAGATATTTGCCATTCTGCTGTAGGATCTCTGATGATATGGTTTCGGTTTCTTAAAGCTTTTGATTATACCAGAAAAAAATCATTATATTGTAATTATTCATTATATCATTATAAAATAATATAAAATAATAAAATTATAAAGAAACACACCCATTTTTATTCTATTGTGCTTGTAAGACCCACATTTTTCTAATCACACTGTCAAGGTGAAATAAAGAATAAAACTCAACCTTGTAGTACATAGGTACATTGGGAGATTTCCAGCAGGCCTGAATTGGTTCCAAGTGTATTTTACTGTATATCAGAGCGCAATATATAGGTTGTGGTTCCAATTCTTGCAGCCACACAGGCAGCCCTTTTCTGAGCTGCTTCTCTGGCCATGAAGCCATGTTGAAGGAGTTTGAACTGTCTTTCCCGAATCTCTTCCAGTTCTCTCCAATGGTTCCCTTGCGAAGAATCCTGCAGGAAAGACACACAGATGAGCAGACTGCGGGTGATACAGTGGTCTCCTCTTCAGAGGATACACTGAATTTCTATTTGATCCTGCTGGCTGACAACCCGGGTTGTTTTCTAACATGACTGGGAAACTTGTCAACATCAAAGTAGGTGTGTGACGAACAGAAAGGTAACGTGAGCGGCTTGCCCAGTTTAAGATGACTTAAACACAGCTGCAACACTCCACAAAACCATGGGAATGATGAACTGTAATATACCTCGGGTGAGAGAGGGGGTAATCCCAGTTTGGGATGAGGTGTGTGTGATGGGAAGCTGGGAAAGACGAGAGTTAGAGAGAGGGCAAGATGCTGTCTCGATGGGATAATAAGAGTGGGAAGGCAGGTGTAGTATGGATGAGCCCTGCTCCGTGGTGGCAGAATGTGTGACAAGAAGGTGAGGTCAAGGCCGTGGCTGGAGAAACTGTGCCTGTGCGGGAAGCAGGGTGTTGCTATTGCCAGTCATGCATGGCACCATCTGCCTCTGCCCCCCTTGCCAGTGCTGGCAGTTGAGCAAAGGTCTGTGAACAGCAGGTCTATTGCAGAACCTTTCTCCTTATGTAATAACCAGACCTTGCTTGGCATGATGCTGGTTTTCTGGGGGATAATCTTTAAGAGTCCTGCTTGCTTTTTACGCTCCATTTTTTTTTCTACAATCTTCCTCTGCAGGTTTAAAATGCGTTCATCTTTCATGGGCCTTTCACCAGACTGGGACTTTCTTTTCTTTTCTTCTTGCCTGCAAAATCAAAAAGAAGCAATGAGAAGGCAAAATAATATCATTCCACAGAATAAATCCATCTGAGCATATATTACCTTGATAATAAGGAATTTGCTCTTGCTTATGGGAACCAGCTAGACTCAAAACAGATGTAAATCATATAACTTGCATGTGGTATTTGCAACTTGCCTCTCGTTGTTTACACCATAGCATTACTAAACCATATAGAATAATTTTTTCCCACAGGATGCCATGATGACAATATCTGAAGTACTTCAAGCTTGACATGATATTCTTCAGAAAAAAACGTGCAGAACCTGAGATAATACTGCAGCACTTTGCTTGTGAAAGCTATGGAGTTTTCCTTATATGGTCATTAGTATTCATCCTGATCACTGTATTCCTTGGCAAATGAAAGATATTCTTTTCTGTGTAATCCCAATGCCCAGACACAGAATCTCTGGGATGGTGATGTATTAATTAAGGTTAGTTGCTCTAGGTGAGCATAAATTGATAGCAGCATGTGCAGCATAAAAGTAAGGCATAAGAGAGAGGTTTTTGAACAGTCTTCCTTTTTTCCTCCCCTTCTATTGTAGCCACTTTTCTGTCCTCTGGAATTTACATTTGATCTGGTTTTGCTTACTTTCACACAACTGGCACAATTTAGTCACAACTTCTTCATGCAGGTTGCACCATGTTACGTAGTGACTCACTTAACACCCAACTTTCTCATTTATTCAACATTGCACTGGAATTTGGCTTAGTATGATCAAATTGCAGAGCTAATATTATATCATGATCAGCTGTGATTCTCTGGCCAAATTGAGAGCTAAAGGAAGTGTCAGATCTTCCAAAGAATGCACATAATTATATAACTTATAATCAGGTTAGATCTGATGCAGCTGGCGGGGATAGTTTATAAAAGATCTTTTTATATAGTGCAGTGGTGCAACATTACAATTGCTTTTATTGGAAACCAGATAAAGACTCCAAATGACCCAGAGCAGAGGGCACTGGGGCATTGTCCAGCTGATTCTGTAACTGTCATTCTGCCAGTGGCAGGACTAGTTTCAAAGACAAGATGCCTCTTGGAAATAAATGTTTTACAACTGAACTCTACCCTTATATCTTGGGTCTTACATCACGTGTTTTCAGGATAAGACACACTCTCTTCAAGAAGCTGGCAGATGGGGAAGAAGGAAAAAGTTCCTTCTGAGGCTAAATCCACCAATTTGCCTTAAAAAAGTGTCTGTATCAAGACTCCAGGGATCCAAACACTTCTTTCATCTTGGGAGAGATGGCTTTTGCCTGCCTTGTTAGCATCATCTTTGCTAACAGGAAACTCTCCATGACAGCAGATTTTCTTCAGAGCAGCCATTCCAGACTAGAGGGCCCAAAATCCTCAGGGAGTGGATGAAGGGGAGATATGACCTCTGTTACATTCTAAAATGTGACTGAACTCTAAATCAGGGACACAGTTTAGCTTGGCTTCTCATTTCCAGTTGCTTTCCTGAGACACTTCCCAAACCTCTCTGCTTCTTGTGTCATACTGTCTGGTTAGGATAACATTTCCTTATCCTCCTTAATACTGTGATATACTCTGCTACACTGAGATTAATTTTTAACACTATTCTGTAAATCTGAAAATTACGTACTATCACTTAATCTAGTTGAGAACATGGTTTATTTCTACTTGCACTGTATCAAGGCATTGCATTCCAAAGGATATAGGAGAACAATACAGTAAGGTATTATGTAAATACTTGATGATTAAATCTTGTCAGTGGGAATAAACAACAAAACCTTTCCTTACGTGCAAATCCAGATTCTTGTAAATACAATAAAAGGAAATACAGCAAGAGGTTTAACATCATGAAGCAGCAGCAGCTGCTTCTGTATTAACATTGTAAATAGTTCCTTATCCCCAGAGTAATATGTGGTCCTCTTCTACAGGAAGTCATGTGCCAGTCATCTACACTATTCCAAAAAGCTGCCAATCCCATAGATTTTCAGATGCCACACCATATCATAATGGAAACTCCAAGAGGGGAAGGAATGAAAAATGAAATTTTAAAATTCTGGTTTTCTGTGATGGTCAGTTGAGAACTTTCACGACTCAAGATAGAAAAACCTCTTATGATCTCTGTCACCTCATATCACGTATTTCCGAAGGAAATATGGTAACAGCCAGTCAGAAAGGGCTAGTACATAGTTAGAAAAGTCCTATCCAGATTCAATATAAAATTACGTGATAATTTATGAAAAATCTTCTGTGTTTAAAAAATGGAGAATTTGAGGATTTGCACAGATGATTCCTCCTAGAAACTACATTTTGCTCTTCATTTACATTTTCAAACTCCACCTTTGCATCAAAAGTATAAAGAGATAGATGTATGACAGCTCTTAACTGACTCAATACTTGTAGGAGATAGAGTAAAAATGATGAGTTTACCACTCTAGGGACCAGAATATCAACCTAAGCAGCTGGGACTGTATTTGTAACCTCACCTTGCAAAATGGAGTCTTGTGCAATAAACACATTTTGTTAAAAAAACCCAAACCAGGATTTCCTTATAGTGCAATAAACATTTTTTTTGTTTCCTCATACTTTCAGTCTCCCTGTACTTCCCTCCTTGCCTTTTTCTGTCCTGCATCATATAATTCTTAGTTACTGCAGTAAGTAAAGTGAATGTATCTAATTGTTAACAGTTCACTTTTAAGGCAGTCATTATTTTGAAATTTAAGAACTCTACACTATTAGACTGATTACTATTTTGTATTAATGTGAGGGATTTAAGCACTCAAAATCTGACTCCTTTCCAAAATAATCAACTTATTAAGCACCTAATTTTAGGTGGGGAAGTGATTTTTTATTCATAACAATGTTTTCCTCATTTGAAATAAAGATTATGAGGGTGTAAAATCAAAGTTCATTCACTGAATCACAGGATGGCTGAGGTTGGAAAGCACCTCTGGGGGTCATCTTGTCCAACCTGCTCAAGCAGAGCCACCTCGAGCTGGTTGCACAGGAATGTGTCCAGATGGCTTTTGAATGTCTCCAAGGATGGAGACTCCACAACCTCTCTGTACAACTTGTGCCAGTGCTTGGTCACCCTCACAGTAAAAAGTGTTTCCTGATGTTCCTCTTGTCCTTTCAATGGTCACCACTGAGAAGAGCCTGGCTTTGCTTTTTTAAAAGTCTCTCTTCACATCTTATATTTCTGATCCATCATTGCTGATAAATCTCCTCCTTCTGTTTGAATGCTAGTGAAGAACTCATTACCAGCGTAGGAAATGAGAAACTAAATCTTACTTCCTTACTGCAAACATACACAGGACTCTTTTATGAAGTATTTCTTAAATTTGTGAAATCAATGAAATCACGAATATTGTGAAGTACCAAACCAAAGTCCCTTATGTTGTTAATTATTCAGCTTTTTTTCATTATTCTAGGCTATATTTTTGAAGATCTGAAGGAACAACCACATACAGCCATAGCATAGCACTATTTTTTTCCCCCTCCATGTGCTGTTTGCCCCTTCCCTCAGTTCTGTGCTGTACCTCAGGGTTGTGCTGCCAGAGTGCCTTATGAGTTTTGAAGGATGGGCCTCCGTTCTCCAGTCCTCATCCAGAAAGCTTTTGAACCCCTAAGTCAGACCTGGACACTCCAGGGAACACCTGCTTTAGGAAGTTTGTTCTACTTGGATAGGACCATCACAGCCGTTCATCCATAACCCTCCCTTCTGCTTGTCCTCTTTCTCTTTCTCAGTAAATTAGCATGTTTTCAAACACACTTAAATCTGCTGGTGCTCAAGTTTGAAATCTGAGAACTCAAATGTTCATCCACTTCATATGGCAGTGCTGATTTTCAAACTGTGTGAAATTCTAGCAATTAAAGGGATGTCCTGCATATGAACTGCATTCATTGTTAAGTTTCTGCAAGCACTCACAAAGCCACTGCTGTGATGGGTGTCACGGCTTGCAGTCTGTTAAAGGCCAATGTCTCAGTAATTTGTCATGTTCCATTTCCTGTTTTGTTAATATAACTCACTATAGGCCTGCTCAATGTGCTTCTTTTGTGTTGATGTATGTCTGTTTGTTAATGACATTGAAAGGAACCTGTTTGATAGGGACCTGATTAAACTCCAGCGGACATTAAAGCACTTTTTTTAGCAAAGTTTAGCTGCCATACTTTAGCTGATTAGCAGTAGCCTTCAGAATAATGCAATTTAAGACATAAACACCTAGTTTCATTTTGATGCATAGGGCTAACTTATGAGGACCATTGGTAAGGTTTGCTATTCTATCCCTATAATGAATTAACTCTGTAAACATAAAAATTTGCTTTTTACATCTCCTGTGCAGCGTACCAAGAAAACAACCCAAACAATTAATCTCTCACACTGATTTGATAGATATTTCAGAATTCAAGATCTGCAAATAAGGTTTAATACACTAAGTCTGTATTTTCTATAGAGAGAAATAAAAACTGCTTCAGTGTCTAACATTTGTAAATGCTATGGCCAGCGTGCCATATTTCTGTAATAACACCAGAGATTTGGATTCTAGATAAAAAGGCATGAAATACACTCCTAAAGAACAACATTTTTTATATACTTTTTATAGGAGAGTCTTCCAAGTTTCATACATAGATTGCCTGGGAGCCATGAAAGGAAAATGTCTTACAACATCTATAATGAAACGTTATATTTTCTTTACTTGGAGAGCAAACAGAGCACATTAAAATTACTGTATTATTTATCATAAGTCTGACCAGAAGCTTGCAAATTTAGTGTTTAACTTCATTTGGATTCTACTATCTTTGGCATGCTGCTCTGTTCTAAAAAACATTTCAAATGACAGGACAAAAAAGTGAATCAAAGTTAGCTTCTCATTCAAACATAGCTTATTTCAGGATCAGAACAGCTTTAGGTCTGAATTAAGCCAAAGAGTTTAAAGTTTAAAGGAACCCAGTGCTATACAAAATTCACAGACTGCACATCTAGCAGGACAGATGATTCTTTAAGCAGTTACTAGTGAAACAGGTTTCACGTAGTACACAAATTCCTAATGTCCAGTTTGTGTCTCTACTGGAAAGCAGTGGCTTGAGTTGCTCCCACAGGGTTTCACAATATTGAATGCTTAGCAATGAGGGTGTATTTCCAGCTCCAACTCCATTTCAAGTTCTTAAGTCTTAAAATCTTGTCTTGATATATGTCATAGAAAAGAGGGTCACTGTTCTGTGCAGTCAATCCACTGCAGCCCCAGTTATTGATTCATTAAATTCATTAAACTATCTTCTTAAGTACTAACATACTAAAACCCAAGTCTTTGGAGATTAACTATCAGCAAAAAAAACAAATTAGAGCTAAGACTAGTGTAAACTAGTTAAAGGAATACATCAGTACTGCCTTCTGTAATTGAGATTTAGAACTGGATGATTAATCAATAACATGAACTGAACTCTAAGAAGCCACCTTTGGCCATAAACATGAATCTAAGACATTTCTAAAGACGTATATTTGTAGCCTGATAAAATATGTCTTCAGAATGTCAGCCTGAAATCAGTTTGCAAAATACATATAGCAAGATAAGGACTAACCTCTCAAAGCCACAAAAGGGAAAAGGTGAAAGACAACTTGCAAGAAAACAGTGGCAAATATTCCAGATGCAGTAAAAATGGTGTAAGATGTGTGCCACATTTGATTCTTTTACACAGGCTCAGCTTTATTTGTAAATAGCTTTAACTTAGATTTTAAACCCTTTGTGGAAGGGACCTGTCTTCTGCATATGTGAGGCATCTATGTTAGTTATGGATCCTTGATGACAACGAATAATAAATATAATAATTAATAATAAATATGAATAATAAATGCAGAATTTTATCAGAGAGCCTGTAAGCAAAGAATTTCCTCTTTGATCTACTGCCATATTTAATTTATAACTTATTATTGCTATCAGAAAATATTCTTCCTAAAGTATTTTTAACTTCTAGAATAAGGCCTGCCTTTTCACATTACAGATGATATTCAAGGAAGAAAGCTACAGCATTAATATTGGTTTAGATGAAAACAAGAAACCACTTTAAGTGGCAAGCTAGAATGATTCTAATAACATCAAATTAGTTCTGATTAGCTGAAAAGGAACAGAAGAAAGGCAAAACTTCTTTCTAAATATATATTATTGGCTCTGAATCCTGGGGCAATACTGTCAACACTAGCCTATGGAGTGTCTTCAACCATAAATGATGAAAAAGATTTGTTAAATCTGATGCAAATTATTTTCAAGAATAAAAAGGAAATCCTGTCCCCAGTGTAATCCTCGACAAAAGTCACACTGATTTACAAAAGGGCAGTATTTTGCTCTCTACTTGTTCTTCTCCTCAAGGGGCTGGCAAAATATTAACAAAGTCGCAATGTCTTAAATGTCACATGCTGTTTTATACTGACTTTAAAGCAGCTGCTCGTCCAAGTTCTGCTCTGAATTGGGAAATCTGGTCCAGTTTTTCTAGAATAAGTTGTTCCTTAGCTTGTTTTTCATGAATTATCTGGTCTCTCTTCTCTTCCTCTGCTGCCTTCTGTGCTTCTTTGAGTAGAGCGAGGCGTTCACGTAGTTCCACTATTGACATTTCACAAAATAAACCATGGCCACCAGTCTATAGAACACGAAATATACGTTTAAATAACACTGTAAATACCAAGGGGAGAGTAAATGAGTAAAGCCAGAACATTTTGATTGTGTTCCAATGCATGCTGAATTTCTGACGTCCAGAAATATAGGGATGGCCCTAAAGTTACTGGTATTTAAAAGCTGTTTTTAAAATGTAGAGCTTATCTCTCGTATGTGTGATCATAAAATATTTAAAGAAAAAGCATTGAAAGATACAGAAGATTAATCATAAATACATTTGCTCTCCAAAAAAAATTCTACTTGACTTTTAGTTTTAATTACACTTTCAAAGTTTATAAATGTGCAAAACTACTTTTCTTTTTTAATGTATAAAACCAGAACAGACTTTAAACTAAAAAATAGGTACCACCACAGGTAAATGAAATGATAAATGGTCATTTATAATTTATCATTGGTGGTGAATGGAAATAAATCCAATTGGTGGCTGGTCACGAGTGGTGTTCCTCGGGGCTCAGTATTGGGGCTGGTCCTGTTTAACATCTTTATTGATGATCTGGACAAGGTGATCAAGTGCATCCTCAGTCAGTTTGCAGATAGAATCACAGTATCATAGAATCAGCTGGGTTGGAAGGGACCCCTGAGATCAAGTCCAACCCTTGATCCACTACCTCTGTGGTTACTAGACCATGGCACTAAGTGCCACATCCAGTCTCATCTTAAAAACCTCCAGGGATGGAGAATCCACCACTTCCCTGGGCAGCCCATTCCAATGCTTGATTACCCTTTCTGTAAAGAATTTCTTCCTAATATCTAACCTAAACATCCCCTGGCACAGCTTAAGACCATGCCCTCTTGTCTTGCTGATAGTTGCCTGGGAGAAGAGACCAACCCCCACCTGGCTACAACCTCCTTTCAGGGAGTTGTAGAGAGTGATGAGGTCTCCCCTGAGCCTCCTCCTCTCCAGGCTGAACAACCCCAGCTCCCTCAGCCTCTCCTCATAGGACTTGTGCTCGAGTCCCTTCACCAGCCTTGTTACTCTTCTCTGACCTGCTCCAGCACCTCAATGTCCTTCCTGACACCAAGTGGGGTGGGAGTGTTGATCTGCTGGGGGGCAGGAAGGTTCTGCAGAGGAATCTAGACCAGCTGGATCAGTGGTCTGAGGTTCAACAAGGCAAAGCCTTGGGTCCTGGACTTCGGTCACAACAACCCCCTGCAGTGCTGCAGGCTGGGGGCAGAGTGGCTGGAAAGCTGCCTGGAGGAAAAGGACCTGGGGTCCAACAGTGGGTGAACATGAGCCAGTGTGTGTGTCCAGGTGGCCAAGAAGGCCAATGGCATCCTGGCCTGTATCAGGAATAGTGTGGCCAGCGGGACCAGGGCAGCGATTGTCCCCCTGTGCTGGGCACTGGTGAGGCCACACCTCGAGTACTGTGTCCAATTCTGGGCCTCTCATTTCAAAGAGGACATTGAGGTGCTGGAGTGAGTCCAGAGAAGGGCAGCAGAGCTGGGGAAGGGTCTGGAGCACAAGTCTGATGAAGAGCGACTGAGAGAGCTGGCGGGGCTCAGCCTGGAGAAAAGGAGGCTCAGGGGGGACCTTATTGTCATCTACAACTTCCTGACAAGAGGTTATAGTGAGGTGAGGGTTGGCTTCTTCTGCCATGTCTCAAGTGAAAGGATGAGAAGAAATGGCTTTGTGTCAGAGGAGGTTCAGATTAGATATCAGAAAAACTTTTTTCACTGAAAGAGTGGTTAGGCATTGGAATAAGTTGCCCAGGGAGGTGGTGGAGTCACTGCCTCTGAAAGTGTTCAAGAGACCTCTGGATGTGGCACTTGGGGATATGGTTTAGGGCTGATAATGATGGTGCTGGGGTGGTGGTTGTACTGGATTATCTTGAAAGTCTCTTCCAACCTTCATGATTCTGTGATTCTGTGATCTCCTTCTCAGATTTCACTTCAGAGTGAATTTGCAAATAGCAAGTGCCCTAATACTTTGCCTCCATGACCATCAAGTTGTATCCACAGGAAGTGAAAGGGAAACATTTCGCAACAGGGCTTATATGTAAGTGGTAATGTTTGAGCATGACAAGCAGAAGCCAAAAATGTCAAGGAAAGAGATTTTCCTACAGGTAGAAGCTGAATATTTTGAATGTCTGCATTTCAAAAATACTCAGTGAAGTTGGTGAAATGGTTCCTAAAATAAGAAAAGTTCTATACTCCTGCAGTAGATACTGCTGGTGTTCAAGCAACTTAAGTGCCATCAAGGGAAGAACTGGTACTTTAAAAATTATGAGAAGGAGTGAGAATTTTATGAACAAATACTTAATTTCACCAAGCCAAAAAAAACACCTTTAGTAGAAAGAAAGAAAAACAGGGCAAGCTATCACCAAAAGTGTGCTAATTCACTAGAGTGCTATTGTAATAGTTGGTATAAGGGAACTGTGGAGTTGTGATATAGAATCATAGAGTGATTTAAGTTGGAACTTCTATGAGCAACCTGTGCCAGTGGTTCACCATATTCTTTTTAAAAAATTTGTTCCTTATGCCCAGTGTAAGGCTTACAGTTTCAAACAATTTCCTCCTGTCCTGTCACTACAGGCCTTGGTAAAACATCTTTCTTTGAAGTGCTTTTATACACTGCAAGGCTGCAGTGTGGTCTCCCCAGAGCCTTCTCTCCTTCAGGCTGAACAACCCCAACTCTCCAGCCCTTCTCCACAGCAGAGGTACTCCAGCTCTCTGATCATTTTTGCATTCTTCCTCTGGATCCACTCTAACAGGTCCACATCGTTCTTATAGTGAGGACTGCAGAGATGGACACAGAACTCGGGGTGGAGTCTCACAAGAGTGGAGAGAGGGGCAGAATCCCCTCCCTCGACCTGCTGCTCTCACTGCTTTGGATGCAGCCCAGGATATGATTGGCTTTCTGGGCTGCAAGTGCACATTGACAGCTCATACTGAATTTTTCACCTACCAATGCCCCCAAGACCTTCTTCACAGGGCTATCTCAAGCAATTCATCCCCCAGCCCGTTTGATACAGGCAAACAGGGGTTGCCCTGACCCACGTGCAGCACCTTGTTGCACTTGGCCTTGTTGGCCTGCATGAGGTTCACATAGGCCTGCTCCTCCAGCCTTTCAATATCTCTCTCTTCAACTGTATCAACTGCACCACCCAACTTGGTGTCATCTGAAAACTTGCTGAGGGTGCACTTAATCCCACTATCTATGTCATTAGGGAAGATACTAAATAGCATTGATCCCAGTATGGACCCTTGAGGGACACCACTCCTTCCTGGTTTTCAATAAACCATTGACTGTAACTCTGGATGTGGCCAACCAGCCAATTCCTTATCCATCTAACATATCCATATCATTCAAGTCCATTCCATTGTACTTTCGATTTGACCTACTGTGTGGCCACTCTATTTTCAACAACCTTACATTTTGGTAACTTCACTTGATTTTTGAATGAATTTTTCATATATGACTTGAAACCTGCTGTGTTTTTCTGCTTTGTCTTTTGAGATGAACTAGAGGGGAAAATGTCTTTAAAGCCATATTCTGTACTTGGAAACAAACAGTATTTCAGTGGAAGCTCTACGTGAGGAGTCAACAGCCACTGTAAGATGCAATGACATGAACTAGGTTCAAAAATAAGAAAGTACTGACATTCCAGTCACTATCATTTTCCTGAATGAGACCCTGCACCATTTTACAGTTGTGATAGAAAAAGTAATGACATTTCCACATCTGACTATATCAAACCATTATGTCTTTGCAGCCAACACTTTGTGACTGAGTCATCAGGGTAACAAATGTGCAGTGAGACCATACTAAAGGATCTGTTTAGGGTTGACAGAGTGTACAAATCTACCTTTTGGCATTTACCATATCTGTGGTGTACAATAATTCTTCGTACTCCTCACTTTTCGAAAAAAGAGAATTGCCTTTTTTGGCTGGAAAAGAAGTGGAGAAGCCATAGAGGCAACTAAGGAGAGTAACGGAGGATGGGACGTCTGGGGAGCTGATTTCGTTCTTGTTCACTTCTTTCACATTTGACATTAAATGCATTCTAAAATTTGGTAAATGAGATGAGGGATTTATTTGGTAGTTGCAAAGACAGGTAGCTTTGGAATCGATTAGTGGCTCAGTTCTATTCAGAGGAGCAGGAGATAAAACCAAAGCATCACCACAGCCCCATGGAAGGAAGACCTGTTCCTTCTGTATGATTTCTGCAGACTAGCCATGGATGTTTTTTGTGTTCTTCATTTGAGTACTCATGAAAGAAAGGAAAAAACCACCAAAACAAAAGGATTCTGTGATTTAAAATTGCTAGTGTCATTTAACATTATTCTATGTTATTCTTCTTTCAGTGTAGATAAGAAAAATGGAAAAGTATTTTCAGCTAATCTAGTTCTGATTTAGTGGTAAGTTAACAGATTTCTGGATGTTGCCTAAGTCTGGGCATTACAAAGCCCAATCAGGCATATCAGTTGTTGTGCATCAACAGAAGTTTGAGATACAGTTCCTGTAGACTTAAACACACTCACACAAGTCATTTGCACAGTACATACGTAACAGCTCAGAAGGTTTTGGGTTCTCTTGATCATCTCTTTCACATACCTGAATGCTGACAGTTTTAAAAGCAAAGGAAATTTATTTTGCTAATTACCATGGCTATCACCACTGCAATATGAACAGCTATACCTCAGTCCAACGTTTGCGTTCATTCAGTTTTTACCCAGGACTGACAAATCTTTGAATCTGTTAATATGGATAGAACATCTTGTAATCACTTGCTAGTTTCTTTTTGGAAGATATCGGGAAACCCAGATTCTATTGGCAAAATTCAAAGAATGTTCAAAGGAACTAAGTTTTCACTTACCATCAGAATATTGCTCTTGATAAAATATTTTGGTTTATAACTTTGGGAAAGTTCCATTTCAAATCTAACCTTTGTGTTACGGGGTCACTTTGTACTTAATGCACCCAGACTGTGATATATCTGCATGCAATACACGATTCCTCTTAATGTGTGAAACATATACAGAACACATTTATGTAAAAACAGTAGTTCTGCTTTCTGAGTTTACCTCTGTTAAGTCAACAAACTTGTGTCTGATGCCAGGTATAGACTCAAGAGCTCGTATTTGTTGAATTAGTTCATATCTTTTCTTAGCCTTCTCCTCCTCTTCTTTTAAAGCTTGCCGAAGAAGTTCTCCACTTTCTTCAGAAACTTGTTGAGCTGAAAGATAAGAATTAATCTCTGTTAGCTAGATCTTCCTATTTTAACAAGTATTCCATCTGGAGGAAAATTCATATGCATTTGTGAATAATGATAATAATACTGATCTGAAGGTACTTGAGGGAACAGTCTGGCATTGGTGGGAGGAATCATTAGAGAAACAAATGAGTACTTCCCACCTCCACTATCTATCCTTCTATTCAGTTCATAAATGTACTGTATACATACACAGGCACTTTGAATTACTGCTTTGTAGTTTCTGTTCTCATCTGTGCATACTATTTCATTATTTAATCAAAGGATATTATACAATAGAAAATATTCACAGTTTTTCAGGCTATGTATATCCTAGAAATCACTGAATTGCAAAGGCTGGTGGGCTCTGCTAGTCCATTTTGGAGTGGCTAACACTCTCTTCTGCTTCAACCCTTACGGATATAAGTATGGAGATACAAAAGCAGAGAAAATTCTCCTCACCAAGATATGCCCAACTAGAGGCAGTCTGTTCATACAGTAGATGTTAAACATGACATTGCATTGAAATATGTACAACCATGTCAGTGAAACAGCCTGGGCTTTATTAGCTAATGCATTAACTGAAGAATTTTCTTTAAGGATAATGGAGGATGAGTAACATTATTTCCCTTCATCACAACCACTGGTCTATCTTGGAGGTGTTACATCCTTCTCCCTTGTGATACTGTCCTTCTAGAAGATGGCTTTTCTTTAAATAGCTAGTCTTCTTCTCTGGATGGCCTTCTCTGGAGAAGACAATAATCTTGAGCCATGATTCTTTCACAGCAGTTGCCAGGCAAAAATGATATCAATCACAAGAATCTGAGCTTCATGACTTGACAAAAAGTAGAGTCAATCACGTGT
Source organism: Lepidothrix coronata (assembly GCF_001604755.1). Lineage (NCBI taxonomy): Eukaryota > Metazoa > Chordata > Aves > Passeriformes > Pipridae > Lepidothrix > Lepidothrix coronata. The sequence continues at coordinate 3,030,838 of NW_016690265.1, read as the reverse complement.
TACTTTTAGATGGAAGGAAAATTGGTTGCAGAACATTAGTGCTTTATTTCTCCCATTTAAACAAAGACTAAGTCCCATGATCAGTAGCTTAGAATTTCTGATCTATCCAGCTTATTCCCAGAATTCATATTCATACATTCATGGGAATGTACAGCCTGGATCTTTCCCTCAGTTTTACTTTCCCCTCTGTAAAAATTGTAATTGGCCCACTAAAAGAAAGATGAAGTAATTTGGGGACATTTAGCACCATCTCTCATTTTTCTGGCAATATATAAATACCTATCTGCTGTTTGTATTCCTGGAGCTTTGTTTTTACTTGCTTTACATTCTTGTGTCCTTCCATGACCTGCTCCGCCAGCTCTTTCATTTCTTTCTGTTCCTGTAGACGTTTCTCTGCATGCTGGTGCATCAGCTCTGCTTTCTAAATTGCAAACAAAGAGGTGAACACAACTCCTGATGGCTGGTGACCCGAGTGCCTCAAATCATTGAAATGGGGCAAGGACAATTGGATTCAAACTATTACATCATCCACAAAAGTAGCAAAGGACATTGGCTGGGGATAAGAAAGAGACATTTAAGTTCCCTTCTTTGTTTTATTTACTCACAACTGCCCTCCATGACATTTGTGCTGCTATTTTCCATGATTCCCTCCTACATGTTTCTAAAAGCAGACAAAAAGAGCGATTTCTAGATCTGGTTGTGAGATAGCCAGAGGTGTGGTAATCTAATATATAGCTGTTTATGTGCCAACATAACAGGATCTTCTTGGGCCTAAGCCATAGCTCTGTAACACAGCCCACTTGTGGCTACCATGTTCCTTTCTTTATCAGAGGAAAGGAACAAGAAGCAGGAAAATGGATTTTCCCAGATTAGATTCCTTCCTGTTCTTTCTGTTTTAGATGTAATACCAGAGTTTTAAAGGGAGGAGGAAGGTCAGCAACAACAGCTGTTGGTGCCCAGTGTGTCTGGAGATCTGCATGTGGATGAAATACCCTGCTGGCATCTGTTGACAGGCAAATATTACCTGGAATTGGTCAGCTTAGAGCAAGTCTTATTTGCACATCCCCAAATCTATTCATATTGAGGCATTTCTGTTAACAAATAAAACACATATGCTCTGAAATTACGCTGAACATAACAATTGCAATAATTTTGGAATGAGTGTGAGTGATCACACTATGATCAGTTGTACATGGTAGGGTTCACTGTAAATCCTTGCTACAGTCTGTCTAAACAAACATGAAGACTCAATGCCAAAAAAAGATTGAAAGATTTTACAGGACAGAAAAGGAGTTCATTAAGCAAGTTTCCCTTTTGCAGCAGGGTCTTTATCAAAATTTTGTACATTTGCTGTCCCATCTTACATTGCTGAGACACTGAAGAGAGACATCTGTGAGAGATGGTCAAGAAACAATTACTGGCCTACAGGGCATAGCAACATACTGGACTAATAGAAAAGCCTGTGACAGTGGCTATGAAAAGTTTTTAAAATCTATAGTATATGTTGATTATTGATCACCTGTTTAGTTTATAGAAAATGTAAGGCAAATTTGGGAAAATAATGAAAAGATCTAGGAATGTTTTTGGGAAACTGATTTGCCAGATCAAAAACTGTGTGAAACTGTTTCTTGGCAAAAATACTCGGTTTTCCATATAGGTGGATCCAAAGAGGGTTCTCTGCCTGAGTTTTCCCTTAAGAGAGACCTAGGCATGTCAGATAATATGAAGTCAATTGAATTATAACAGTTGAAGAAAACAAATTCTTTCATATTTGTGGCTCTCATTTTAACAAGATAAAGAAATTAGTCCTATATTTTATCGATTTCATTGCAAATGGTGCTTTGTATCTCAGTATCTGTCCGAAAGGGATTTCCATAATGATGTGAATATAGGGGAGCATGCTTTAACCTTCTGCTTTTGTTCAATTTACTTCTTAAGTGTTATCAATCAAATCAATCACTTGTACAAGTACTTAAATGTACAAGCACTGCTGCATCTGGAAGTTATAGCACTATTTTTCCTTTGTTTGCAGACTTAAGTGAGTAAAGATGCTGCATAGAATTTTTACACCTTCTTATAGGAGGTCTTATCTGTGGTGTGTTTTACACTGATTGAAAGTAAGCAAAATTTGAGCATCTCTGTATGCATTACCTCTTCCCTCAACAGATCAGCTTTCTTCTTGTTTTCTTGAATTACATTCTGATGGGCTAGGACTGCCTCTTCATGACTGAGTTTCCCTTGAAGCCTCCTACACTCTATTTCAGCCAGCTGTTCTTCCAAATCTTTTCCACGCATCTGTTTTTGCCATTCCAAGAATTCAGATGGGTCTCCAAACCCTTGTTCCAAATTTTCAATTCTACAAGAGAGAAAAGAAGAGGATGCCATTCTAAGGATCTGGCTCTGCGGCCCTTCCGTGGTTCATAAAACATTTCCAGTAGTTTTTTGTGATAGGAAGGGGTTGATCTCTGCTGAGAAAAAAGTTGGTCATTGCAAAGTCATTTGGCAGATATATTTTAATTCCAGTCTAAGAGGTGTTCCTACTATGAGGAAAGCCTGAGAAAGCCAGACTGGAAGAAAGTGCATGAGGGCACAGACCTGAAAGTTTTCGGTAAAAGAAAGCCCCAAGAGAGGGCAAACTTTAGCTACATATGGATTCTCATAAGGAACAGAGAGAATCAGGCTGAAGGTATGAACATTTTCTCAGAGGATTGCTTTCCTTACAGGTAGAAATAACAAATAACTTTTCTCTTTGGCAATCTTCTTGGCAACTTTAACACAGAGAACTAAAAACTTCTGCTTAATTCTGTTTCTGTTTTGCATTCTGTCAATTAATATTGCTGTAACAAGGCAAAGAAGTATTCAGCTATTAAGCAAAGTCACATTCTTATTTTTGTGCTCAGCTGAGAGAGAAAAGCATAGCAAAGCCCTGGGGCAGGCCCATCAAAGTCCTGGAGCAGAGGAGGGAATGAGCCAATAACTAGGGCAGAGACACAAACATGCAGTGAATTGCATCTTAACTGCTGCTCCCCAATGCATATATATGTGTGTATATATATACATATCTATATGTATCTGTTGTGTGTTAAATGCAGCTGAAGATTAAACTTATTAATGTAAAATAGTTACAGGGAAAATCTATTCCTTGCTGAGTTGAACAGATTCTGCCATCTAGAGTGAACAGTATCATATGTAATACAGAAGAGCCTCAATGCACATACCTAGCTGATAACAGAACCTGAGTGATGTATAGTATCTTACTGCTAGAATCCTGATGCATCTACTAAAACCTGAAAGGTTGAAAGACCAAGTCCAACCTTACACAGTCATTCCAGGACTTAAAATGCTAACAATATTTAGTACTTAACCTGCTAAGTCAGGTGGTTTAGAAGTAATACTAAATCAAGATGACATGATAGAGGTTTAATCTTTCTTAAAATTTTTAGTGAAAATGTTCTGTAATTCTAGTTACAGAATACAATCTGTAGTGGCCATCCAGGAGTCACCCTTTCCCTTGTAAACATCCTGTGAAAACCTATCCTGCTGAATAATGATTCCTTATGTCAGAGGAATCCTTATGTCAGGATTCCTTAGAGCCCTAAGTGCACCAAAAGGACCTGCAACCTCTTATTCCCACCCCACCACCACTGCCCAGGATTTAGTGCTTGTATTCAAAGACAGCTCTGTTGCAGTGTGACCGTGTGACACGGGACTGGGCTGAGTGAAAAGAACTGTGGGAGGGAGAGCTGTGAAAAGTCCTGGTGTGTGTGGAGAGTTTCATCCCAGGAGACACATTTAAGCCAGTGTTAAAAGCCTTGCCTAAGCTATGCTGCAGGTATGCCTGCACCCAGCCTAGGACCTTGTTGACTCTGCCTTGTTGACTTGGCTTCCTGGCTGGACCTCGGTCCTGACTCATCACTTTGGACTCATCCTGCAATCCCTGGGCCCTCGGCTGACCCTGCTGGCTGTCACTGGACCTGCTCCACTGCCTTGCCAGGGTAACATGGAACTGAGCTGCTGTCAGTGAGGACATTGTCCCTACAATGTCTTGCTGTCACCCTCAGCTCCTGGCTGATCTTGCCTCAAGGAGCAGCACATTCTTTGCTCACCATATCTTACTGTGATAGCAATGGACCGGTATTTTTACATACATTTGAACAAGTTCAAGTATCAAACTTGGCATGTAGTTGACCACAATCATTGAAGAAAATGGAGATATATGAAATTATTTGGCTTATTACAGATGCACCTTTATGAAGGACACAGAAATAGATGTGTATTTGGGTCATTATTTATTCTAGAGAATCAGAATAAACATAAAAGTGATCCCTGTTGGACTTTGCAAGTGGACTCTAACCAGAGTGCTGAATCAGAACACAGTCACACTGTACAGCATCTACAGAAAAACAATTACTTTAATGTAGACTTTTTTTAAACCCAATTCTCTCTTTATTTGTGAACCATCTTTACAAAGTAGCTTCCTAATGCTTACAACAGATCCATTAGTTTAGTTTACCTGTAATTTACTTAATTATTTTGAATGTGGTTAATTATCCCACATCCAGAGATGTGAAAAGTCATTCTAGAAGGAGAGTGGTCATACCTCTTGAGCTCGTCTTCCATTTTCCTCTGATAGAGGGCACCCTCCCTCAAAATAGCTGCAGTGTTTAGTTTAATGGGTATATTGTCAATCTGTCAGGAAAGGGAATGCATATACTGTTGTTAGTAATGTAAACCATAAAACAGAGTATAAAAACATTTCAGTGGGTTAAATAAATTGACCCAAGACAGCATAAATTTTGCTTAAAGCATTCATCTAGCATTAATCTGACATTCACAATGAAATTGCATGCTGTTCATAAACCACTCAAGCTGCTTAAGAAATCAGCAAAGTCCCCCAAGTGGATTATAAATTTGTAATCACTCCTGGACCATGTCAAATCCCATAGAATGTCTTCACTTCCCTTCATATCTTCCAGTGCTCACATACACAGTGCGAAGGGATTCCATCTGTTTTGGACAAAGACAATAAACCGCTTCTCTGAAAGACAGTCAGTTAACCAAAACCATTCAAGTAAAACATAAGCAGCATCTTTCATAGGAAGGTCTCAGAGGCAATTCATAAATAATCACTATTATAACTTGTATTTCCAAGACAACTGGCATCACCCATTGCCATATCCATTTTCTAGATAGAAGAAGTAAAGTACAGGTCTCAGTGACTTTCAGGCCTCATGGTGTAACTTGGACTAGACCCTGTGGCTGCTTTGTAGTTCTTCAAAGTATTGCCTTATTGACTACCAGACAACCTCTAAATACTGAGGGAGGAAGGGAACAACTTCTCTGCCAGCTACAATTGTTCCCTGCACAAGTAGGCTATTCAGAAAAAATGGATCACCTTCACATACACATGTAAGAGACCTGACCTGAACCAGGGCAAAGCACTGCTGCTGGGGTAAAAACTGGGATCATTCCTGCAGAAAACAAAGCTTAATCACAACACATTAGACTTAAATCCAGACAAGTTCTGTGTTCAGAATTAAAACATGTACTTAAATTCCAAATTAAGAACTTAATGAGTGGCTGAGAAACAGATGCACAGAATCACTCAAGATACATACTGCAAATATTGTATGCACAAATATGCACTGCAGTTTCCTGAAATACATGAGCTAACTGGAAAAAAGCATGTTTCATAATTTCTATTAATTAGGTAGGTTGAGGATAGAAAACACATTCCCATCAGAAATCCACTAAGTAGAATTAAGATGTTTTTACATAGATGGCATATTTTAATGCACAAAAGTTAAATACCTGTCTGTTTCTTGACAAAATTGTGATAGCTTGAAGAATGTAGGAAAATACTAAAACTAATGTATTTTATTTCTTTTGTTTGACCCACTATACTTACTCTTCTTAATGCCTAATGATGTTCTACCTTTTGGTCTGCTTCTCAACACATCTCAGTTTCTGCATTATATGAACAGTCACTTGCCAGACTGTATTTTAGGTACTCTACTGTGTAAAAAATGTAAACTTAGGCATTTTCTCTGACACATGTAGAAGTTTTCATATTTTTGGCAATTATCTATGTATACAGATTTCATGGTTGGTATTTACCAACTGTAATTTGGATAGAGAACTGAACTAAGAGTGATTATGGAAATACCTTTAGCTTCAGTTTTGCAGTTTATTGACCAGAAATATGACTGTATAACAATGAAACAGAAATATGGCAATACAGTAAAAAATATCTAGGACTCCCAAGATATATGGAGGCAGACATGAGTAAAATAACTGAATAGATTCTTCTATGTCATACAGTATCAGAGAAGTTCTGAATTTTACTCATTCTCTTCCTGTCATGAGATATGTTTCTTTTTTTTAAGATGAGAAAATGGAAATAATTGGGAAAATCGCAGAACACTCTAGGTCTTGTAAAAAAAAAATTGTTTTCACTATTGCCACTTAATGAACACGCCATAGCTCACCAAAACCAATAAATATGTAAAGAGCAAGGCCTGATATGAGCAAGAGGCAGACTGAGACAGAGTGATGATGCATTTGTACCGTCTCATTCTCCCACTGAAAAGGATGAATGGATACTTTAGGAGAGCAAGAGAAATAATTGCTGCTGCACATAATAAATGTGCCTGAAATGAAAAAAATTATATTTAATATAGTGTGGGTGTTCTAAAAAGAGGAAAGGAAAATACTAGTTGGTTAAAACATTATATAATTTCATTAATTTGAGGATAGGTTATAATCTTATTTGTATATCTTGGATAAACTTTCCTCTTGGGATTTGTCTACTCACAGAGTTGCACAGGCAGGAGGCAACAGGAATAGAAAGTATTTTAGAAGTCAATAACTATATGCCTATCTCTGCTTGAAAGTTACAGCAGCATCTTGAATATCACCTAACCAACCTTTAAGGCAAATGTGTTCAGACAAGATAAAACTGATTATGCTTCTAGAGGAGACACTAGCAGGTTTTAGAAGTGGCCCTGATCAATGCCAGAGGATGCCAGATCCATATTTTTTGTTATGCAATTTGGGCAGATGGTTTGACTCTCAGTAGTCCACACTAAGGTTTTATATTATCAGAAAAGGGAGTGGAATATACAGAGTTTTGAACTGAGCCCACATAATTACAGGTCATGTGTGTTTGGGTTAACTATGTAAATGTTTCCTGGTTTTGGGGGGGGGGTGGTGTTGCCTCTGTTTTGTGCAGAAGGAACTGAGATCTTACTACTTTCCTGTACTTTAAATGCTGCTGGACTATAAGCAAACAGACTGAGTAGCTGATACTGTTATTAAAGATAACTCTGGTATGTGATAAATGCCAGATAGGCTTTAGAAATACTTGCCAGATGCCCAGTTCCCCAAATAGAGTCTTTTCAGGGTATATATGAGCTGTCCCTAAGTACACAGGCAGACCTGCTCACTAGATATTTGAGACCATGATACAAGCACAGTTTCCTCCTTAAATTATTCTGCATATGAGCTTGAAACAAATGAAAGGTGACAGATTGAACAAATACAAGACTGAAGATCATCATAGTACAGTTATTGCAGAAACAGCAATGTGAGTTTTCATGTGTTACACCATTAAGGCTGAACAGCCCATTTTCCACGTTTACAATTCCCTGACCCTTGGAAATCCTAGAAGAGAAGCAATCAGTATAGCGGATTTCATAACCTCAGTATGCATCTGAAGGAAACAAGACAAACATCCAGCCTGATTGTATATTGTGTATCAGACAGTCATTAGCTGGAATGATTGCTCAGCATTCTTTAGGATCTCATTTGAAACAGTGATTTACTGGATGCAAGATTCTTCTGTCCTTATGCTAAGTTCTCAGCCCAAGGGTTTACAATTCTTTTTTTCTGGGGATGATTCTCAATTCTTACCATATTATGTAAAATCTTCTCCCTTTGTAACTGAAAACACTGTAAAGGCAATATGGCTACACGGTGCAACTGCACACAATTTACCTGCCAGAGCCCTCAGGGAACCAACAGGTTTTAATCACCCTGACCAGCCTCCCCTGGAACCTCCACTCACACCCTCTGCTCACTGGTCTGGGAGCCCCACTAAAGCTCAGATATGGCCTTCAGTCCTTTCCCATTGTGCTGGGATTTTTTCTGCTCCTGGCTGACTCTCCAGTTCTGTCTCCTGCTGTCATGGACACAGGTTGCTGTTGTAGCCTCATCTCCTGAATGGACTTCTAGGGCAGACTCCAGACCTGACCTGTTGCCTTGCTTTGCCAAAGGGTGACCTGCTGTCAGTGAACCTGTCACATCCTTCTCACGTTCAGATACTGTGTCCTGGTTGGTGAGGGCACTGCCTGTGCTTTCATTACCTTTGGCTCCTTATTTCTCTTCCCTCATGGAGTAGCCACACTCCTGTTGCTCCCTGACCATTTCTTTGTGGATTGTTCACGGTGCATAGGAAAAAATCTCTGAGCCACAGACCAACCCATCCCATGCTCCTGGCCACAGACCTTAGTGTAAAACCATGGATTCCACAAGAGTTTGTGTCACCACAGGATTTGCATGTGTGTTTTTCACTCCAAAATTTTCAAGCACATCTGACATCAGTTCCTTAAAGGTTTCTCACCTTACTTTGGATCTTCTGAGCCCGGAATGATGGTTTACTCTTCATACTGTCATGTGTGCTCTGCAGTTCAAACCAAAATATATGGTTTCATTTCAGAAACAGATTTTCAATTATTCAGCAAAAAATATTAGATATTTATCAAAAATAACACTTGAATATTCATCTAGAGTAACAAATACATAGGGGACATATTTTGGAATTGTTATATCCACAAACTTGCTATGTACACCCCAGTTAGTGGGAAAATTTCAAATCAAATGACCACAGAAATGTAGGTCTAAATATTAACTAAAATTTATTGACTAAGATAATGGTAAAAAGTAAGTGATGCTGTTTGACTATGAAATATTACTTATATATATATTAATAAATTCAGCTTTTAAATGAAATAGATACTGGGAGGACAAAATAAAGTGTCAAAGCACACTTCAATAAATTATTAATTAGTGGTAGAATTCTACTGATGGTTACTAATTTAATTTTATCATGTTCACTATGGATACTGATGTGAAACTGTCTGGTATCATGGGGATGAACACAGTGAATAGAATATGAAGCAGTGATGCTGAAATGCATATATTACATACATAGCTTAGTGACATAACTGCAAACTGGGAATCAACCAAAGCAAGAATTCTGTACGAATGGGACTGTTATTCCCTCAGCTTGGCGACTCTGTGGCATAAAAGTTAATGGAAAAATAATAAGTGGATTTAGAGAAATATTGCCAGTTTGGAGACTTGTTGGAGGAGTTTCACAGAAAGGCTGATTGTCTCATAATTAGGAGAATAATAAAGCAGCACCAGAAGAAAAGGGGGTTGTGCATTATGCATCCAAAGAGGCAAAGGTTGGTATATGGATGTGAAATGACAGTACAGCTATAAATCATACCACATAACTCCTAAGCCCGAGTAAATATAATTTTTCAAATACACTGAGATCTTTAAATACTCCAGTCGTTTTTCATCTTCATACTGGGGGATTTTTAGGTAAGGAAGTATTTTGTAGCATACCTCTCTCTTTTCAGGCTTCATGGTTGCACACCTGAACCGGTCAGTATTTGCTTTCAGGAGCAGATCCTGCAATTACAACAATTAACTTGAAGAGTGTCGTACATTTAAATTCTCTAAGAATAATTCTGTTTAAAAAGCCTTGCAGCCCTGACCACTATTTTCACAGAATATTCTGGGTTTGAAGGGACCCACAAGGATCATCGAGTCCAACTCATGAGTGGTCTCTACCGTTATCAAAGCCACAACCTTGGCATTAGCACTGTGCTCTAACCAACTAAGCTAATCTCAGGGTCTATTCCTTGAATCATAGAATGGTTTGGGTCATCTAGTTCCAGCCCCCCTGCCATGGACAGGGACACCTTTCCCTAGACCAAGTTGCTCAGAGCCACATCCAGCCTGGCCTTGAACACTTCCAGGGATGGGGCATCTACAATTTCTCTGAGCAACACATGCCAGTGCCTTACCCCATTCACAGTAAAGAATTTCTTCCTAACAACTAATGAAAACCTACTCTCTTTCAGTTTGAAGCCATTCTCCCTTGCCCTGTCACTACATGGCCTTGTCAAAGGTTTCTCTTCATCTTTCTTGTGGGCTCCCTTCAGGTACTGGAAGGCCACAGTTAGGTCATCCCGAAGTCTTCTCTTCTCCAGGGTGAACAATCCCAATTGCCTCAGCCTTTCCTCATAGGAGAGGTGCTCCATCCCTCTCATCATCTTGGTCCTGCTCTGGACTTGCTCCACCAGGTTGATGTCCTTCCTGTGCTGAGTTGGATGCAGCACTGCAGGAGGGGTCTCACCAGAGCAGAGTAGACGGGCAGAATCCCCTCCTTCTGTCTGCTGGCCACAGTTCTGCTGCTTTGGATACAGTCCAGGACACAGTTGGCTTTCTGAGCTGCAGGTGCACATGGCTAGCTCATGTCCAGCCTCTCATCCATCAGCACCCCCAAGTTCCTCTCAGCAGGGCTGCTCTTGATCTGTTCGTCCCCCAGCCTCTGTTGATACGGGGGATTTGCCCTGACCCAGGTGCAGCACCTTGCACTTGGTCTCGTTAAACCTCACAGGATTCCCATGGGCCCAATTCTTGAGCTTGTCAGGTCCATCTGGATGGCATTCCATCCTTCAGGAGTGTCAACTGCACCACTCAGCTTGGTGTCATCAGCAAATATGCTGAGGGTGCACTTGATCCCTTCATCTCTGTCCTTAATGAAGACATTAAATAACACTGGCCCCAAGACAGACCCTGAAAGCTTGACTTAGTATTTATATGAATTTTCATTCTTGATTAAAGACTTGAAGTAAGCAACTCTTGATTTTCTACACAGTTCTGCGTGGTTGTATCCTCTGCACAGGGCATCAGACCTTTGACAGGTCCATCTGTATGAACATCCAGATTTCAACTTAAAAGCATCATACTTATCCATGGCACATGAGTACCATTGGTAGTAACTGTTTCCACATAGCTGACAAACCATGGCTTTGTTTTTGAGTTACATTAGAAGATTATGATCAGGGGATCACAGCACCAGGGGTTGCTCCAATGGGCACACCTCTGGCAGTAATTCCCTCAGTCATTTTAAAGAGGGAAGCGCAGGCAACCATGTTTCCAGTTTTTGTATATTTCTTTTGGTTGTAAACCAAATTCCTAATCAGAGCTGTGAAATACAGACTAGATTTTTCTAATGGCTTTCTGGGCAGCAGCTGATAACATCAGTGCTTCCATAACTGTCTGGAGTGTGGCTTCCAATGTTCTCACTCCTCACAGATGCTCAGACACGGTTCTTATAATGACAGCTACAGCTTCTGCAGAAATGCTACGAAACAAATGGCTTTTTTCATGCATATTTCTGTTAGGACCCATCATTTCAGCTTGCTTAGCAAACAGTCAAGGGAACTGACCTTTGTGAATACTTTGGATGCCTTTTATAACATTTCCAGAGGCGGCAAAAGCTGCTGTTATTGCAGCTATAATTTCTGCGGTGGTTTTCCTTTGTTTCTTGTATTCATGCATTTTCTCTACTGAAGAATGTGGCTGGTTGTAAAGTGATTTTGTAGTTGCTGTAGATTTTTGACAGTTTAGGCACTGTGATATTTAGCTTTTCCTTCCTGGTTTTTCTAAGAAGTTCGTAATGTACAAATAAGCGCACAGACAAATAGAGATGTGCTTCCTCAACAATATGGAAATAACAAAAGAATAAAAAAATTAATGTTTTATTGTTTTATAATGAAATATCAAGCATAGGTAGTGTGATGGGCCAGCAAAAGGAATGCAAAGTTTATCCCCCTAGAATCTATCCCACATGAAAGCACTTACTATGTTCTTGGAAGAGAATCCAATGCCCCTTTCACAAGGACATGAGGAGAGCCCAGAACAGTGATGAATGGACTTGTACTGGCCAGTGAAAACTAGAGTCAGGCATTTTCAGAATGGAGGTGTGAGAGTGCAGTTAAAAAGGAGTCACATGGCAATACCTTTTATCAAGCTTATACCATTATTTAATTGCATATGGTGACTGCAGTGTGGGGAGGGAGAAAGAAAGTGGAAATGGACATTAAATTAATTCCTTTCCAAGGAGAAGATGATAACAATCTGCTTTAACTATGACAGGAACTAAATCATTGAACAAGATTCGTGTCAAAGTTTGGATAAAATAACTAGATCTGTTTGTTTTTCCAGGCCTCCCTTCTCCTGCTCTCTTAACACACAGACCGTGTACAAGCCAGGATGACTTCCTGCTCTCTCAGCTGCTGAAGGAAAGAGTATGAAGTCTGCACAAAAAGAGAAGTCAGAGTTTGCTGATATTTTAAAACAGTGGATGATGACATGGTTATTATCAGTTACTACAGAAAACAAAAATATTGAACATATTTTGTAATTTGAAGCCTTAACTAATAACCAAATACCTTAAATATGCACATTTCTTGTGGGAGTAAAAGAACCATCAAACTACTTCAAGCTTGAGAAGACAAGGAAGTAATCATGTTTCTGCTGCCTTATATGCCCACTTGCAAAATTTCTCATGTGGTACTTGTACAGTGACTAAAAGGTGGATCTTGCCTCAGACAATTAATAATAAAATAAAGAAGATGGGGAAACGGTGCTAGAACAGAATAGAGGATACAAACTTCATGACTCTATAGAGAAAGAGCCACAAGGTGCAAAATTTAGGTGCAAAAGCAGATACGTTTCAGATAAAGTTCTAAGACCTGTGAAGATGGAACAATACAGAAGAACAAGTTTAGAAGAAAGGAAGGAGTAGAACAAGAATATAATATACTTACGCTTGCTTTTCGGAAATTTTTATCTTTGATTTCCTCTAGTTGCTTTATTTCCTTTGGAGGTTTGTAGGTGCTTGGAGGAACCTACATTAAAAGAAAAAAATCTCTAGAACATAGGATATAAAACATTCCAAGTGAAACGTTCACTTTTACCATAGAACAGCAGCAATTATTTTTTAAATATTGATTCTTTTCTATTAGTGCCAGTGTAGAAGACAGGGATGGATTCCAATTAGCTGGAACTACCCAGGCTTTTCAGTCCTGTCTAATGTAATATAATCTCTGGTCAAATGAAAAAAAAATGTGAAACTAGTACAAGAAAGGCTAAAAGTCCTATAGGCCCTATCAAAGGGGAAAAAAATGTTGCCAGAATGGGAACAGTTCTGTTTGACATCTCATAAACTTCAGTTTCACAGCACTGACAGCCACATAGGGCAGCTGAATAAAGTTAAGCTGTGGAGCTCTCTGGCACCCTGTGTGGTAGTAGCAACAAGGTACAGGGACTCCAACGAAGTTTAGGGAAGAGAAATCCTCTGAAGTTTAATAAATATCCAGAAACTTCATTGTAACTGAGGAAGTCCTTGAGCTGAAATGGTGGGAGACTGAGAAGGCAGGTGGAGAAAGGAGCAGCTGTGCTTGTCCCATCCCCCTGGTCTTCCCAGACATCTGTGTTTAGCCACTGCTGGAAAACACACTGGGCAAAATGGGCCTTTGCTCTGATTTACCATGGCTGTCCCAATGTCCTTGTAAGGGAAAACCACTGGAGGTATGGATTAAATGTTTGGAGGTTGAGGACTGAAAGGGCCCTCCTAGCATTAATCAAAGATTTGGGAAAGCATTCACAGATCAGAAAGTGCTACAGCTAAAATGACCAGGAAGTGACTGTATGGCTGTCATAGGGATCAACAGGAGACTAGGGACTTTGGGGAGATTTCAAGATTTGCTTGAGCAACAAATTTTGACCAGAGCAAACTCTGAAAAAAGACTGGATGTCTCCTTCCTATGTGGGTGAGATAGTCTGACAGTTTAGTGGGCATCTGCTTAAATGTTTATCTTGCTAAAAATGTTCTAGATCAATTAGAAGTTACAAAATTAATTAAAGAATTAATGGGAGAAATGTATAAGTCTGTATTGTACTGGAGATCAGTTTAGGGAACATGTGAATCCCATCTAGCTTTATTGGACTATATAAAGAGCTGTGCTTTCAAAAAGTCTTGAATCTGACGGATTGTGATTCTGTGACTTTCCACTGCCTTTACTATGTGACATCTTTATCTGCAGCTACAATAAATGCACAAACAGAAGAAGCTAGCAATTAAATGCAGTGGTGAGACTGCTCAAGTATTTTTGTGAGCTTTTTAAGTAAAGCAGAAATGAAAGTATTTCCCAGCAGTATCTAAGAATTTTTATTATGCTTTCATAGGTGGAGAAATTAAAGCCCAGAGGATGTGCAAAGGGTTGCACATGCAGTGAGTATCAGCTTATTTCACTCTCCTTCCTAGTCATGTGCTTTACCTGCAAAACTGCACTCGTCTGCCAATGTAAGCTGGAAATCTCTCCTCAGAAACAGCTATGCTTATTCCAAGTAATTTAAGGAGGAGACTTTTCAATCAGCTCTGTTTCAAAAACGTTCTTAGCCTTGTAATTCAGCCCTCAGACACCATGGTATGAGTACCAGGCAGACAGACAGGTAGGCAATACAGCAATTACCCAGCTGCTGGAAGAGGATAAGAGGTCACTGTAAGTAAATTGTAAATTCCAGCAACAGAGAGATCAAAAAGGTCAAACTGTACCTACTTAATCCAAATGTGAAAAAAGAGGGCTGGGAGTAAGACACCAGCCTTGCTTTCCCTCTCCAGCCAGTGGTCAAGCTCACACAGGCTGTGTGGATATCCCTTAACCAGAGGTTTATTTTGGGATAGGTACCACAAGAAGTTTAAGGAAGAACAAAATTATTAATTGCTCTAAACTTTCATCACTCTTTTTTAAAAGTTATTGTTGTAAGGTGGACAAGGACAAGCTAATGCAATGCTATTGTATTAAGGGTTTCTATTTTTATACATAAGAAGATCATAAATCTATTGTTTGGTCTGTATATTTGCAAACAAAATCCTCTGTATTGCTTAAATTATTTCACCCATTTAATTATTTTAAACAATCAGCAATTTCTTTCATGAAGCACAGCTGAAATAATAAGGAAAATATCTAAAAAATACATTAAATTTGGCTGAAAGGCATTACAATAACATCCCAGTGCAGCCGTTTTGTTTTTTAAAATATATTATTGGTTTTTAGAAAATCTAAAAATAAAATCATTGCATAATCTTATTGTTCTGGTACAGTGCTGATACTAAAAGAATGGATTTTATTTGTCACTCTAGGCCAAGATATCCAAGGAAGTTAAATGTGTCCAAATAGTTTTGCATGTTATCAGGTTTAAGCACCTGTCTCTATTTGTCTCCTTTGAAAACTTCAAGGCAAAGCACTCCTTTGTAGAATTGTATTTATGAATGTGTGAGTGCATATGTGCACACTTGTGTCTGCATCCATGTGCAAAGGCCAGTGGAAACAAGAATTTATAATATTTAGACCAAATATTTAGAGTGAGTAGTTTCATTGTTAAATTTTAAAAATAAACTCTCACTTTACTGAGTCTTGCCATCTGAGCTTGTCTTTTCAGTCTCTCTTCCTTTCAGGATGTGAAATGGTGATACTGATAACAATATGGCAAATTAAAGTGAAGCTTAATTTGCTAAGATAGGCACAGAAATGAGTACAACATGTGTCACTACTACACTATTGGTTTTAGATCCACACAAGCTTTAAATTTGCAGACCTGGCCAGAATGTAAACCAAATTTAGTATAATCCTAACACCCCAAATGAACTTCACTAAATGCATCTGTGTTAAAGCAAATTTATTCTAAGAGGGGTTGCACAGCATAAAGGTTCTAAAATGACAGCAACATGACTCATTCCTATACTGATTAAGTAGTTATTAAATGCAGTTTTTCAGAGCCTGGTATTAAGCTATTTCAATGTAAAATCCCATTAACTGTATAACACTGTACCATTAAATTGCTCTGCCATCCTAAGATGTAAATGGTTTCTAAGAGCATTCAACACATGTATTATTTAAAACTTGAAGTGCTAATACAAGGTGGCAGATAATGCCCAAATCTATGATTTCCAAGCTCACTTCCCACTGCATTTGAATACAGATGGTTTTGGAGTCCTTATTAAGTTACTCACAGCAGCTTGATCCCAGATCCTGTTTGCTTTACCCCAGAGAGATAACTTAAAACCAGTTGTGGGTCTCTGATTTGTACCAGTGTAACTGAACCACAATCTGAGACAATCAGTAAAATAACAACTTAGTATTTCAAAGATACATCTAGTCTCATGTGAGGATGAGCAATGAATTTAAACTGAAAAAACTTTAATTTCAGAGATTCAGCACTAATACAGTTAGAAAGGAATAAAATTCCACCCTCAAGGAGGAGCTGCAAACCTAGAGTCCATCTCATTTCCAGTTAAATTGCTTTTCTGTTTATTTTAATGAGAGTTCATCTACAAAAAAATCTAAATTAGTAAAACATTTTCATTTCAATGTTCTTTCTTACCTGCTTCGGTGCATTATCCAAAGCAAGCATCTTACAAAGCCAAGGACTATCAGAAACACTTGTATCAATGCTGCCATCAATTTATACCCATTTTGTAATTCTACCTCTGAAAGTCACAAAATGACTACAAGAACCAACCTTTTCCCTTTCCTCTGTTTGGCTTACCACTCGCTTACACAACATTCACTGAAATGAAAAGAATTAGTTTATCAGTGGATTTTTTAGAAATCTGACCTTCAATAACATAGATTATTGCCAAAGTCCTTTTTGATCTGTCAAAGGTTGTAGATTTTCTATTCTTACTTAAAAGAGGTTATTAACTCCCCTACCAAGATTTTGTGCACAAGCATACAAAAAATTTAGAGTTTTTCAAATCATAAATCAACTTACAGGCTGTCTTTTTTCCAGTACTGGCAGATGTGTTGGCAGAGGTAGAGGAATGGCACGTGGTTTGGGCACAGTCAAATTAAATTCCTTTGGCTGAGTGACTTTAGAAGTCTTGACAGTGGTAGCACAATTATTTAATTTATTTGTGAGTTGTTCAATCAGTTGCTGGACTTTTGGCTGCCATCTTCAAATAAAAACAGAATTTTCAATTTTATTTTAATTTTTTTTAATTTCATACAAACTTACACACTATTTGAGGTTGGCATGGGTGCAAATTCTGTAAGGCTTTCAGCCATTCAATTTTGATAAAACTGGTCTATGATTCTGTATTCAGGATTTAGTTGCACTGTGTTACTTCACCTCTTGATAGATGCTGGTCCTTTCAGATTACTACTGGTGAAATAGCCACAGTTTTTACAGACTAAGCAACTATTCCTTGCTGCCAGTTCGTTTTGCAACAGGACCAGACTATGAATCAGAAAAGCAGCTGTCATAAGCTAATTACACACTTAACACACTTAAATGAAGAGACTATGAACAAACAGTGGTCTGAATAATGTCACTTGTACCAACCAACAGAGCACACACAGATCAATCTCAAAGCACAGGCAGTTCTAGTAAAAAAGATAGACAGATGTAAGGAGTTTGGTGAGTTAGCAAATGAACCCTCAGTGAACCCTGAGGGCAGCCAAGATTATTTTTTCTCTGTGTTTGCATTTGGACTTGTATGAAGGTTCAAAATTCTTCCAAGGAATGACAGGAAGGGACATATTAAAGGTAAGACACAAACAGTGTACTGTCATTACAGGAGGAGCCTTGCAAGTAACTTGTGCAAGTGATGAAGCTCCGCTAAAATAAATAGGACTCTTTATATCAACATAATTGACATTAGAAAGAGGAACACAAAGACATATGTAAAAGAATTTCCACTACTGAACTGACTAAACTCATCAATGCATCCTCAGCCCCCTGAAGGAAGTTTCAAACGCAGGAACCAAATCTGGTCTTTAACATTCTTGTATAACTTACATTTACCACTTCTAGGCAAAACACGATTCATTCCACTGAGTGTAACTGAGTGTGAAGGACAGCTCCAATAAGCTGAGTGCTAATGAAACAAGCAATGGCCTAAGCATCAGCCTGCATGCATGTGTACATATAAAAACGGTGTGAAGATGGATGTGTACCTCTATCTCTACCTCTCTATCTGTATCTTTACAGTATTGTAAGCATATGTTGTAATTAGAGTCATTACACTGGAGTATTTTGAGTCAAATTCTGACTTCAAGTATATCCATCCCTGTGGTTCCTGTAGAACTCAGTAAAATTCAGAGTAGTGCAAGCCAAATCTATGCTGTACATTTGCTGGAGTGCTCATAAACTGCACAGTATGAAAGGATTAATTCTAGTGTGACTCTGAAATGACAGAACCAGATGCAAACTCTTTTTCAGCTGACATTGTTTGCAGCATGTTTTTGTCTAACAGTGCCTGCCATCATCTGGGTTAATCTATACTGTTCTGGATAAAAACAGTGAAAAAGTGACCCAGTAGGCTGCAGAGCTGGTGTTTGTCCATGGAACATGGAAATGTTCCAGTCTGGCAAGGGTACTGTTGCTACTCTATCACCACCTAACCAGTGTGTAGACGCACCTGGCACCTCAGAGCGTTTAAGCTGTTAAATGATGCTGCAACTGTGTAAATAAATAATAATTTTAAAAGACTTGTTTACATGCTTATCTGATTTGCTCAGAAGGGATTTTACGACCATCGGCATAAACAAGTCTGTGCATAAAGCCAAACTCAGAGAAGTCAAACATCATTTTTTCAAATGCCTAATGTCACAGATGTTGAAGTGACTTATGAGGCATGACTCTAACTCGGTAAGATAATTTGAACCTTCTATCTTTTTTTTTTCAGATTATGACGTTTGATATATTCAGGGGCACCAGGGAGTACATGTACAACAGCTGTGAAAGAACTTTTCTATGACAGAACCTTGCCTCTGGGTAAGTAAAAGGGATTACTAAAGTCTCATGAAGACAAGAAGGGTTCTGAGAGACTTCAACAGAAGAAACACTTTAACAGAAAACTCAGCTTTCAGGGTAAGACTTTTCCAGCTTTTAAACTTTGAGCTGGCCAGAGACTACTAAGTTCTACTTACCTTAGCAGTGGATCAATCAAATTCTCTTTTACATACAGTGAGTCGTAGAAGTGACTCCATTCATCTTTTATCCATGTGTTCAAATGCAATTTATTGAAGAAGAATCTAAGAAACTAATAATAAGTGGTTTATTTTAACTATGAATACTGAAGATATGGTGTACTTAAGACCACAAAAAGATAGCTGTTTCTATTACAGACACTGCTGAAGAGGTAGCTTGTATTTTACTTTGTAATTATAATCATAGGTGCTCAGTATTTTTAGGTTCTTCTTAGTTGGTGCACACTCCCATGTCTTTCAGCCCTACTTTGTGAAACACCAATAGATACTAAAATATTTTAGTGGCAAAAAAATCATCTAGAGGCTACAACATACAGATGTGTTGGTTCATCTTTAATTTGCTTCAAACATTGTGAAAAAACAGTTTTTATTCAAGATTAATTACTACTGGAATACTCTGATTTTAGTATAATTTTACAATAGAGTTTCAGAGTTTAATATACCCAGAGTCAAGTTCTGATTACTTATTACTAGATGATCCATGGAGCCCAGAAACCTGTCAGGCCTGGCACTGCACCTGAATTACTTAAATTCTTTTCATCTCCCTGGGAACTGCGCAGGGAGAATTGCTGAAAACTATAGTAAATGTTATACAATATATTTTCTTCTTTTATTGGAATATAATTATTTGTCATATTCTCATTAAACTAGAAGACTGAAATTTGGCACACTTATACATTGTATGGTTCTACATGCTGGAGGAATAGCAACTAACATTTGAACTTTCGTTTGCCACTGCAGTTCACCAGAAGGTCAAAAGCTTTTCTTTAAATCTTGAACTATTCAACTGGCCTTTTGAAACTCTCTTGAAAAATGGCACTCAGATTCAGCCTGTATCACTTACAGCAATATAAATTCCAAATTTGAACGTTAGCTCTTTCATTAAAATTCTTGGAAATGAAAGTACAAGCATCATGCTGAAACAGTCACAGTAAGAGATAAAAGCACACTATATAATTTTGATGTCATGAGACATCCTGGGAAGCAGTGTGCAGTCATTCTGAGAAGCTTCCAGTGGAGACTTGCAGAGCTTAGTTTAGACTCGGTATCAGCCCCATCTTGAGTTGGTTTCTACAGAGCCATAAAGCTCTTTGTATTGAGTTTTTAGTTCTGCAAGACTACCAAGGAGCTTCTTAATCCAAATGTGGCTCCAGGCACAAGGTGCCTCAGAGCTTTGTGAATAATTCAGCTACAAACCATTCAGATTTGACTGAAGGTGTTTGCTGCAGATGTGCAACAGGTGTAGAAAGCCTTCTACTTGAAATCTATAGTCTTGATATGACCATTTCCAAGGAATTAACTTGTAAATTTAGCCTTATTTTCATCTATTGTGCTTTTGGTAGTCAAAAGACTAATCAGTGCTGCAGGACTAGAAGAATATTACCCCCTTGGATTCCCATTCTTGCCTAGAAACTACTGCTTCTCCCCAAAACTGCAGATGCTGGCTTATCAGCACACCACCCAAAAAAAGATCTTTCATCCCTAAAAGCATGACTATAAACTAAGTGTTGAATTGTCAAGAAGTTTGGTTTTTTGGTGCTGCCAGATTCCATGGAGTTTGCAAAGTATATGGTAAGGGATGTATTTCATCCCATCGGTCTTCGTCCAAGTCATTCATTGTCCTTATGGAGGATCTTCCTCTGTAGCACTTGCATATTGGATTAAATTTGTCCCCTAACATAGTAATTTGTACTTATGCAATGTATAAATAAAATGTCAGAAGTCTAGACAGAGTTCATACCCTCTACCAGAACAGAGGCACTTTATAGACACTATTTCTACCAGTCATTGTAACAGAATTTCACATCCAGTTATCCCAGCAGTTATATGTGATTACAGACCCCGTGAACAGGTCCCCTGCTCCAGAACTCTTCCCACCTTACAGAAGGCCCTGACTACACAGAAAGTTTATAATAACCATGGTTTTAAACCCATCTAAACAAGTGTATAACAGGAATGAATTGATCATGAGCTGATACACTTAAAATTAATCAGACCCTGAGATCTGAAGCTGGTTTCAAATTTCTAGATATTCAAAGAGCTCACAGAAGAAGCTGATGTAAAAACACTGCAGGTGGTGATTTGTAAATCCTCCAGTTTTCTTTCACTAGCTTCCACTAAGTTAGACTCCTCCCGCTCTGCTTCCCCCTCAGTATTCCTCTTTGTAACTAGCCCACCCTAAGAAGCTTCATTCAATTTTCTGCTTCAGTGGCATGTGAGACTACGCCTCTGAATTGTTGTTTCAGCTCTCCCTGACTCTCTGCCTCCTAAATATGTGCTGTAACTATCTTTTACAAAGTACAACTCAACTGCCACTTCAAGATGAAGAGATGAAACAATAAAAAAGGCTCACAGTGATTTCTATCTGTTGTATTTTACAGCTGCCTGTTACCTCTTTGAGGCCTCCTACTGCAACACCAGTCCTGTACTGGTTATTAACATTTCTCCCTGTATTAAGACAAATGTGTAATCATGTGACTGACACATCTGTGATGTACTCCTGAGGTACAGAGAATGGTTAGCTGTGTAATCAGGTATCAATACTGTGACGTATATTTTTGTACTGTTTTAGTCACAGTCCCCAAAGCAATGCTACAATAAGTACATGCCACAATATGCATCATACTAGAGAATACTTGGAATGCAGCCCCGGAACGGTCATCGAGGCACTGCAGGGATTGCAAATGGCAATGCAGGATGACTGGACATCCTTTCTGACCAGAGTGTGTCTGAACCAAAAGTCCACAGTCTTAGTTTTGATAATCCCTATCACAGATGGTGAATGTTGGCAGAATAAGAGCCACGAAGCCATAGCACATTTCTTTTTTTTTTTTTTTAACAACAGAAACTTCTGTGTTTTGTGAACTGAATTGCTAGAACAAATCCCTTATATTTCTATTTGGTCTTTGGCCACATGTGACACAGGTGGCAAACCAAGTATCAGTGGCCGTTGCTTTTATAGCAGCAAAATGGGGCATCTCAGATTTCTGTTTGGATTCTCTCAGCATCTGTCTCTTGAGAGAAGCCACTGGACAGTCATTTTGGTAACAGCATTATTCTGCTTGCTCTTCTATCTTGAATGTTCCAAAAGTTTCACTACTCACAGAGCATGGTAACCAAGTTTCATTTCCCTTTTAGAAGTGGTGGAATTACACCACAGGGAATTATGAAATGAACTGTACCCATTTTTACTACTTTAATGTACTCTGGCTGTAGTAGGACAAGTGTGTATAATTAAAGACTGGTTTTAATGCATTTTTCAGGTGGGCTGAATTAATACCTTGCTTTTGAGAATTTGAACATACCCTGCTAATATTCTTAATGCATTTTTACACAGTGGGATTGTACAGATTTCTGAAAAACAAATAAAAGGTGGGAAGTTTCCTCATTTGGTAATATCTTTACATCCATGTAAGCATTTGCAGAGCTGGAATGCTTATATTCACAATATATGCTCTTGACTCTTGATTTAAGGAAGTAACTGCAAGAAACAGCAGGTTCTGTTTCTCTGTATAGATCAGCCACTACCAGAGAACACTGTTACTGACCCAGCCAGGGCTGGTTTTACCTCCCATACACCATAAGGCTGATCTTGTCCTACTATTCCTACCTCATCATAATAGCTATTACAATGCCCAAATCTTACAGTGATATTCCTTTGAAGATCTCAGAAGTTCATTAGAACAGCTGTTAGAAGCAATCAGAACATGAAACAGAACAAAACAGGTTCTTAAATGCTAGAAAGAAAACACTATGTATTTTGCATATTTTACAAGGCTATTAAGAAATTATAAAGATATTTTCAGCTTCATATTGAATTTTTATTTCAATAGCATATTTTCTCTAATACGCAAATCCTTAAATTTTAAAATAAATATAGAACAACAACATGTATGAGTAACAGAACACAAAAATAGGCTTGAGCTAGCAATGCACGGCTACTAAAGTTAGAAAATTGGATTTTATCCTATGGCTCTGTAATTATACAACCATAAAGAATTTTTGCATGTATTTTTAATATTACAAAATAATTGTAATTTTAATATTACAAAATAAGAGCTTGTGATTTTCTGTTCAAGCAGATGAACATGTGTAAGTGAGGCAGCATTACTATTCTGTCTGGATATTGTGCCTAAATGAACATATTTGAACTTGCATCAGACATAGGGAAACACTGCAACTTTGAGTTGAATGGATTCTGTCACACAGTCTTGTAAGAGAAAAGTCTTAAATCTCACACAGTTGATCACATTCACCTGAAGACTACTCCTTTGAGTAAGGTTCATCTCTGTGACTAAAAAAATTCCATTCAGCCTGTGACGCACTGAATTTATTTTTTAATTACAGTAAATCTATCCTAGGTAAGTATATGTGAAAATTTTTTTAGTTATCTTAACTGAATGCAGACACAATAGTCATCAGGCAAAATCTACAGGTCAGCATCCTGAAGGAGAATCCCAGATTTCTGATAACTTTTGTTGCTAAGGCTGCAGATCTGCCTTCTGCTGTTTTTGTCTCTGTTGCTGGGGGGATCAAATGCTGCTTCTAAATCCTCTGCTGCAGGTGCATTAATATCATGAACCATCACTTTGGAGACAAAGAACCTCTTCTAATGCAAGAGAAGAAAAACTAGGTACCATGGTGATGAAGATCTGATAAGATACTTAAGCAAAGTTACATCTAAAGGAAGAAAAAGCAGGTCCATACCATTGGAAAACGCAGCACTTTCCTATTAGAAGAGTTATTCCAGACAAGGAAAGAGAAATTATCTAAACTGGAACATCAGGGCACTGATGCTTAAGCCATATAAAGCTAGGTGAATGGAATCAACAAGGGATAACTGGCAGAAGTGGGAAAATTGTGTTGCTAGCTGAACGAGCTCAAGATGCACCCAATCCAGTGGCTCGTGTCTAAGATGTTTACCAAAGAAGGGGCTGGGAGGGCATTTTAGACAGAGTGATTTGTCTGTCTACCAGATTATGATAATTCTTCCAGCCACTTCTCTGTTCTTTCTGATAGTTAATGAAATATATCATTTTTGTCTCTGAATGGAATTAATAAAAACCATTCCACACTAAGTCCATCTAAAACCAGACAACCTAACCTGCTCTCTCCCTACATACTGCAAAGCAACTGTACTCGTTAAAGAGACACTGGCATCCACATGAACATTCAGAGTAATCACTACAAGGATAAACCTTAGCCTTTTGACTATTAATTACTAAAATTTGCCTGTCTCTTTAATTCCATATTTGTTATTCAAACAGCGTGTTCAGACTATGCTTTGAAACATCTGGATGATCAAAGGTTACAGATGCTGTGTCACCAGTAATTTAATTTTTAGCCCATTTTCCTGGGAAAACAGGGCTTATGAGAAAGCATTGCCACTCAGTTTATCCCTCTGCCCCTCTTTACAACATAGCTTTTAGGATAATTAGCACTTTCAACCATTTTGAAAAGAGAAGCAGAAGATATTTATTTTGCTACAGATTTCATGAAAATTAGCAAACAAATAGTGGAGTGAACCCCAAATTCGTGACTCCAGAGAAGGAAAGGCAGGCAGAACTTTGGTGTCCCTTGGCAGCAATTGTTTTGACAATTGCATGTTGTACTGGGGCAATTGGCACATTATTAGCTCCAAGTAAGCCATTGTTTTTTGGAAAGGAGAAAAAGTGATGGAAGCACAATAGGCTTGACACTGAAAGTGGTAGTGGGTTGTTAAGGGGGAAAAAGAACACTGCAGGAACTGCAGGTTTCAATGCAGATTCATTGTGTATGGAAAAAACTTCTCCTGCCTACAATCAAGGAAGGAATGTGAGCAGAGGCAAGAGTAAGTGTGCAAGTTGGAGGGACAATTGCAAATCACATGAAGTGTAAATTGTGTGATTATTCTACCTTCTCAGGTTATATAAAGTATATTTTAAATTGATCTTTGACTGAATATGAGAATCACCCCATAAGTATAGAAATTTAAGGAGTTTGTGATAACAAAATACTAATTTAATTTCTAAATTTTAACAGCAAATAACACTAATTTCTCAATTTAAGTTATTCTCAAAATTGAGAAAAGTCATCTGATTACTCAAACAAAATGAAGAGATAATTATTTTTTAAAATGTTTTGTACTTTCATTACCTTTTGCATTTTTGCAGTGTCTAAGGACTTCACAATTCTGCTGAAGTGCTGAAGACCAAGCTCTTCTAGTTGAAAAGTAGCCAGATAACAGATAACTATCAAAAGATACATACATTTAAAATGCAGCAGGCAATTCTAATAAACCTATACTCAGCATACTCTGGGGTTTAGACTGTCACTTTAATTTTAACAGTTTTGATAGTGATTTTTTCAACATACTCTATTTTTAATGTTTTCAGAGAGGATGGCTCTTATTATTCTGTTCCAAATCCACAGTTTATTATACATAACAACATCATACATAACAAAAATTTTAAACATAAAATTTTGTATTTATTTTACTGTTTTTCCCAAGTGACCACTTTGTCTAAAATGTTGTAATCATTGTTTTTGTTCTTGGAAATAAAATCAGGTTTTTAAATTGGGAAATTCCAAACCTCATTCTTGCACTCCTCTCTGACAAGTACACAGTTTGATGATCTTTGAGTTCTTTTCTAACCTAAATCATTTATGATTCTGTTCTATGATACAGAAAGAAGCACAGTCAGTACTGTGAAATTTTTGCAGACCTGTAAAGTTCATGGGCTTCTGTATCAGCCTGCATTTGTTCACTCAGGCTTCACTTGCACTGCAGTGTTTTAGCTGCCACCAAACAGCAATGGTAAATCAGTAAATTCTGACCAATGTGCTGCAGCCAGCTGAGTGTATTGTCAGGCTTCAGTCTCATGTGCTTTAGTATAGCAACATATTTAAGCAGTCTTAGCAGAATATACACTTATCTCCTACAAGCTTTATTAAATTCAAATCTGCTCACACATAGCAACAGCCTTTATAAGCAGCTTTGATCATTTAAGTGTCAGTGCAGCTTGGCAAAGGGAATCACAAGCAGCTTAAAAAAATGTAAGCCAATGACCTTAAACTCTCAACTTGTTGATAAAGGAAAATTTTCTGGGGCCTCCCCTCTGCCTATGATTAACGGAGGCTTTTGAGTGGACCAGTCCTGACAATCCAATTATAGCAACACTCAGCTTAAAGATATAATTTATGTGCCCCAGACAATGAAAAACATGGCCCTGGAGAAATGGAGAAAATGAAGCATTACCATTTAGAATAAACTCAATACACTAATAATTTTTTCCTTGACAGTTTAGGTTTCCTTCTGTTTGTTATTTGATTTAGATTTCTGTACTTTTCCAGATTGTGACAGAAGCAACCAGAATTGCCACAGAAAATTTGTAGCTTTTAAAACATAAAATGTAGATATATCTATATGTTTAATGTATTTTTCAACCACTTTGAACTGACTTTCCAATATACCCACAAAGCATCTGAACATATCTGACTTAGAGAAGCAATGCCAGTGTGATTTGTGATTCCAGCTTATTTAGGGACTTAATAAATCAACTTCAGAATGTGTGTATTAAATGCATAACATAAAAATATTTTTTAAATTAAATTTTAATGCACTTCCCAATGTCTGAAATAACTTTGGGAGTAGTAAGTACCCTAATTAACTAGCTCATAGTATCAGATGTAGCTGTATTGGAACTGATTTTAACCAAGTAACTAACATAAGGAAACCAGTTGACTTCACTCATGGAGACAGACAGAAGTCTGTTTATGTCATTGTGACAGTCAGTAATGAAGATACCCATGTATGGACAGAAACATCTGCCTATGGTGAGATGTGCTGTTCCTCAGCAGACAAAGCTTTGTTAGAGTTTGTTGTTAGAGTTTGTTGTTTGCCACCTGAATGGCAGAAGTAATAGGTTGCATAGAAGAGAATAAAGGGAAATCAGTAAAGAACATTTTTTAAAGGGATGGTTAAATGTCTAAGATGCTTCTTCCAGCCAGTGATGCTTTTTCCACCTGCATCTTACCTGACTTTCTTAGGTAAAATTCCAGTTAACACCTGTAGGAATCCAGACTAAATAACAATTTCAAGTTTTAGACTTTACATTGTAAGGACATTGGAAAATGTCCTGTATTTCATACTGCACTAGGCACAATGACAATGCTCCAAATGTAATATAATACTAAGATCTGCGCTAGTAAAAAGATATTTTTTAAAGTTTTGTGGTAAACACATTTGGTGTTGTAAAAACAACTCACCTATGTAGAGATTACGCTCCGGAATCAGGCAGTATCTCCCATCCTCAGCATAAAAGGCATTGA
Source organism: Lepidothrix coronata (assembly GCF_001604755.1). Taxonomy (NCBI): domain Eukaryota; kingdom Metazoa; phylum Chordata; class Aves; order Passeriformes; family Pipridae; genus Lepidothrix; species Lepidothrix coronata. The sequence continues at coordinate 3,003,389 of NW_016690265.1, read as the reverse complement.
CTACAACATCCAATAAGGATTTATATTCTGTGCATCCTGCTAGTGTATCCAATACAAATTTTTCTTCTGTCATCTTAAGAGTCTATAGATACACAAAATTAATAATGATTAATGTATTCTGGAAAGAAAATGTTTGTTGTGTACAAAAAGTACAATAATTTTGAAGTAAGTTGAAAACAGGAATAATGAACAGCAGTGCCCTTGGTAGGGCTGATGCTCTTCTAATGCTGTCAAATATGGGCAGTCCCAGCAAACTAATGGCCCTTGTTAAGGAAAATGTGACCTTCCCCAGTGTTAAATGTTCAGTTTATCTGCTGACATACACATTGAGTTAAAGCCCTTGATGTGTGAATGTCAGCAGTTAATGCAAGAAAGTCTGAAGTCTCTGAGCTATGAGCAATGGTTAACTTAGGCAACTATGAGAAAGTTTCAGCAAAAGTTTGGGTTTCCCATAGGGAACCTCTCCTTTTGTCAGCGAAGTCTGTGCTACTTAGGGAGACTAAACTGAGGGGAGAAGCTGAACAGGGATTATGGACAAGACTCTTAATTGTTCCTGAAACCTAAGTTTGGAGAATATGATCAATTTAAACAACTTGTGAGTGCCAGGATTCTTTTTAATGCAGACTGTTTCTTATCCAGCTATGCTCTAGGTCTCTTATAACATTCATGCAATACCACAAGAGAATAGGAGAATCAGATGCTCACTGAACGCCTCTTACATCCTACCACGTAGTCCCTTAAAAAGTTTGAATGCTCCTGAACTTTACAAAGAGTTTCAGTCATAATAAATAACATATGGAATATCTGTTACTGTATGAGATAAACTTCTAGTATGAACCACCTTTAAACAGTGCAATAAAATCTGAGGTCCAGAACAGTTTATTACATGAATTGAAAAAGGACAGCCATGCAATGACAAAATGACAAACAATAATGATCCTTTGATTTAAGGAGGTTAGACAAGAAGTCAAGAAGAAAGCTAAGTGCCTCTTCTGAAAACACATAGTCCACATTTGATATAAGATCTCTCCCACAGCTCTGAAATGTGGGAACAATTGAACAGCAATAATATATCAGATGAGAGGTTCACCTTGCCTAGGAGGCTCTCTGCTACCCTCTTGATCGCTTTATTTCCCTAATGTGATTCATTTTTAGTTTAAGGGTATTATTAGAGGCTGCTGGATGGAACTATGTGAGTTTTCTGATGTATGACACTATACAGGTCTTTGAGACCGAGCACATACCAGGCAAAACTTTAAAGTTACAGTTCTAATATTTAAATGTAAAAAATAATGGAGAAGTATTCAAAGTGTTATTTTCTCAGGTTGTCCTTCAGAGTAAGCATAAGTTTTTTCACTACTCCTGCTCAAAAGCCAGGTTTTATTCCTTCCAATTTGTACATATCACCAGAAAAAAAACAGAGGAAAGAGACTGAATGCATCTGAAAATTTTCCAAAACCAAAAAAACCACTGATGGGAAGCACTTGCTAAGCACTGAGAATTCTTGTGAGGCACAAGTCCATTCCAAATAAACCTTTTATGGATGAAGCTTTATGGAAGTTCTTTCATAACACTAACAAAGAAAATCCAGAAATCTAAGCCGCCCCTAAATGATCAAATATACATATCCCAAATTTGATATGAAATATCGAAGAACTCACCACAAAAGGCAAAAGCAAACCTAAATAACTGAACTGGAAAAGTGAGAGAGCATGCACTTCTAGTAAAAGTAGGATTGTGACATTTTTAATCTAAAATAATTGGTCTCCTTGAGCAAATGCTCTTGTTCATGAACAGATCAATCTGCAGAAAACAGCAGATCTGGAAATAAACAGAAAGTCCACAGTAAAACTGGTCAAGCTCATTGGAAACAAGCCCAAATAGAAACTCTCACAATTATCTCTGCTAGAAAGCTAGAATTTAAATTGTTTTCAAGATCTTTATTAGATTAGAATCTTTGCATTTGCCTTCTGTGTACTTTGATACGTCATACATGTATAAAGTGCCGCAGCAAACCTGTGCTTTTCAAAGGGACTTTGGAGAAATGGCCAAAAGTAGATAAACAGACGATACCACCAGTGCCCAAATCATATCTCCCATACAGTAGAGACTGCAGCATAAAAATACAATGGCATATTCACATTTATTCTACTTTTACTGCTCTGAGTTGACAAATCAGTCACAAGCTAAGTGTTAGAATAAACACAGAAGTAAGTGCTTACTCTTGCTTACTCCTTGAGCAAGAAAGTACATAACCACTACATGGCCTCAAGCCAAGCAACAAGGGTACAGGAAAGGCAGCCTGGAGACAGCTCTGCCCCAGAACATCAGTACTGATTGGTAATTCTGTCAACCACAGGCCAAAAAGTCTTACCATGAAATATAATCAGTCAAATATGCTTTCAACCACAAAAGGTACTGAATGTTCTGTTCCTACATGTAAAAATTGAGAATAGTTAAGCAGCCTGCAGCTGTGTCATCTGAGGAAGTGATCTCATCAAAACTCGTAATCAACTAAACAAGACTGGGAAGGAGGAGTACTTGGATAGGAAATCCCAAAGGTGAGCCAGTTGTTGGTTAAGCCCTGTGGATCATCTAATGAGTCAAAAACTGAGCCAATGCTTTGATACTCTCAATACTTAGGATACTCTTTGCATAGAAACTGCATTGTGTCCTCTACAAATTTCTTCAGGGATATTTAGAATTTATCTGTATATCTCTGAAATAATAATTGTTTTGGGAAAGGAATATGTTGGGTAGGTGTAATTTCTGGCACTAATTCCTAAATGTATTCTTTCTGTGTGGCTTTATGTCAGTGAGATGTATTTCAGAGTGGGACAAATGATCCTGTAACAGTACAATATGAGAGATTGTGTGTTTATAGCACCTTTTGTATGAGGTTTTCAAAACACTTTACTAACATTAATTGCATTTAATGAGATTCCTTTTGGCTACTATTACTCTCTAAATGCAGGAACTATGGCATGGAGCAGGTAAGAGATTTGCCCCAGGCAGCACTAAGTCATTGGTGCCAGCAAGAATAAATAAATGCTAATTTGTGAGCCTTTGATCTGTCCATCAGAACAACTTCTTACCTTTTCAGGTATACTTTAACTCACGTATTTCTCTGAAACAACCAGCAATTAGCTGTGTTTGCAAGTATGTGTGAGCCCTTCAGCATGAGAAAGGCCAGATAATTTACAGGTCAAAGTAACACATGCAGCAATCATCTTCTGGTACACTTAATATTGAAAATATTCAAAGACAAAACACATCTTTAATGGATACAAATATCTGACTGTGTTCTCTCTATGGCATTGCATTTAATCTTTTTCTGATTAATAAGTGTTTAAGTTGTAAAAAAAAAAAAAAAAGATTCTGCCTGAAATTATCGTTCAGGATAATGGGAAAAAGATGTGATTGTCTAGTATGTAGTGAACCTCTCTACTTCTAGGCAGAATATGCACATTTTGCAGATACAGTCTGATCAGTTCATACTACTTCAGATATCAGAGCTAGTCCTCTCCAAGTGTTTAATCAAAATGCTGTGGAAAAGAAAAAAAATATTCCTATTGACTTCATCAGGTTTTGAATCACTCACCAGTCTTCTTTCCATTTGAAGTCAGTAAAAATGCTTCCAATAATTTCAACGGGGGAAAAAACTCCTTGGATCTTAGAATATAACTAGGATCCTGCTTCTACTACTCAGTAGAATTTTCATCTTCAGGAGACAATACTGACCAGTGCTGTACCAAGAGGCACCATTAACATTATTTCCCCTTGTAGTTAATATTAAATCACATGAGCAGAGCACTGCAGAAAACTCAGATTCCATCCTTGCCTTAGGAAGATCCTAATCTGCATTTATGTCAGTAACTAATAATACAAATTAGACTTGTATAATTTAGTAGGATTTTTTTTTCACCACATCTATCATTCTTGCCTTACGTTATCTTCATATTTAAAACTAAATCTATGACTTTTGACATTTGGGGATTTTACTCACAGTTGAGTAAAATCAGTTGAGTGGGCATGTGTGAGACACAGCTGAACCAGCACAAATGAGAACTATGAAGAATTGTGCCAAATTACACCATGTTCTTGCGAAATGAAAAGCTTATAAACAGGCCCATCTTGCTATCAACATGGGAGGGATAAAGGAGCAAAACAGTGAATTTGGGGTGGTAGTTTTGATTTTACAGAACTAAGCTTTTCAGTGGCTGAGATGTAGAAAGGTCAATGTGATGGCTCTGATCCTGCAACTCTAATTGAAGCAAATAATTCCACTGCAAATAGAGTGAGTTATTTGCATAGAGAAAGGCACAAACATTGCATGGTAACTCCCGTGTTAAATCTGTCTCCTGTTATTGTAACAAAAGCTTGATCCTAACAGTCACTTGGAAGAACAATACCTGGGATGCTTCAGTTAACTACAAAACTTAATCTTCTTTCAAAATAAGCAGATGCAGTCCATTTCTAAAAAACAGTCTGAGGAAACGATATCTTTATGTACAACATACACTGGATGAAACATCACTCTGGATATGGATCATTTTTTATAGATTTAATTGAAGAATACTTAATAAAAAGATGGAGGTTTAGTACACAAGAATGAAGATATTATCTGGAGGGCATCAGTCTGATAAAAGGAGTATTAAAATGCATTTAGGATGATAAACAAGAAGTAATCTGGCTATTCAAATGAAGAACAACAGAAAGAGAGATGTAAATTTGAATGTGAACACCAATAATTTAAGGATCTGAGATAAACTTAGGAATTATTTTAAGTTAAATGTGTTATTCAGGATAATTCAAATTGAATTCTGTTTTAATAGCAAAAACATTTAACTGGACTTATTAGTTTTTAGGTGGTTTGAGAGAATAATATGATTCTTCATGATTGAAGGTGAGGGCTTGTTTGTTGCAACTAGGAATCATCCATCATGTTGCTAATGAACCTATGTTCTTATTGAAAATATTTGCAGTGAAAAACAAGTCCAATATTATGTTATAAACATCATAAATTACAATACAGCAAACACAAAGATGGTAAATAACTGGATTACAACTCAAAGTGTAGTTTTCTTCCTGGAAGAAAATCAAGTCTGATCATTCACTGAGAACAAAAAACAGAAATTCTTTTTATGATGTAAAGTTCACATATAGCAGAAATAAAATGTATGGAGTTTAACACAGAATCGCCACTAGACCGATTTTGATCATAACACTCTAATTAGAGGAAACTGTGTTATTCATCTTACTCTGTTCAATAATTACGAATCCTTCCATATTTAATTTCTTTTTCTCTAAAAACAGGAGGCTAATAATCAGTGAGTTTTCCTACCTAACTCCACTTTTATGTAGAAGCCTGAACTAGGAATTGGAAGATAGGAACTGAGATTGGAACATGCCTTTCTTGCTTGCTTTCTGAGTGGCATTGCAGAGATAATGTTCTCCCTTGACACATTGGTTTTAAACACTATTAACTACCTGCCACTCAGCGATTCTTTTATACATTTCCATCATACTAAAAGAACATTTTATCTTTAGACATACAGTGGTTCAGACTGACCTGAACTACCGCCAGAGCAATGGTTTACCGCTCTTTAAAATTCACTTTCTGTTCCTTTAGCACTAATTTTCTGATTTCCTATTTGTATATTGAATCACTGGGTGGTGGCAAAGAGCAATGAGTGAAAAAGAAAAACGTATCCCAAGAGTTATTTGATATGGTGTCTGCTTGATCTACCTCACTTACATAAATGCAGGGCAAGATGGGTGATTTTTCAAAGCAGTACACGGGGATTAGACACGCGGCCATCATTTCTGCAAATGGAGTGTGTAAAGCTAAATCCTACATACAGCTAGGAAAAAACATACCTCTTGACAGCAGTATCTAATGCCATCATTCCTCTGTAAATAAAGACAGCAAACTACTTATCTCATGTACACCAATATATGTACAGGGTAATGCTTCTGACTTCGGACAGTCTCTCCAGAATACGCTCGGAAGAAGAATGTACACCCAAATGTTTGCAGAAGAGGTTTCTGTCTAAAAGCTTGAGACAAGAGAGAATGAGAATATGTGCAGGTGGGACACTGAAGAGAATTACAAAGATGCATTAAGAAATAAAAATAATAATAAAGAGGCCGCTTCTGCTTCTCTTGAAGTTAATGGATACCCCCCATGTTATTCAAGAGCGGTAAGACCAGAGTAACTCACATGTCCTGATACATGTAACTGATTTTTGACAGAAAGATGTCAAACTTTCAGGGTTTTAACTGACTATTTGGAAATATTAAGCAGTTTCAAATCAAATGCAGGGAAACAGCTAGGAATGTATTTTCAAAGTGGCACACAGGGGTCAGCAGTGCCTTACAAATTTGGCCATATGGTTTTGTTACGAAAATCCGTGCACAATTTGCCAAGTAAAAAACACCCATTTGCATGTGTTTAGTGTGAATTTATACTGTATCAGTGAACTCCCCTGAAAATTCTGTGTGCCCTGACTGTGCCTAGCCCAGGGCAAGCAAAGCTTTCACTACAGTACAGGATGAGCCTGGGACAAGCTGTGCTGGGTCAGTCTGGGAGCTCACACTGATAGAAGAGAGCCTGTCTCACCTACCTGCTCTGTCATATCTGCCTCTTGTGGGCTGCAGTTTGAAGAGAGATATTTCTTACTCAATTTAGGAACAATAGAGACTGGAACTGAATGTGCAGGAACTTTGAGATGAGTGGAACAAGACCAAAGAGCAAGCAGGACTTGCTGCACAGTGACAATAGCAATGGAATCAACCACTTGAAGAGATGAAACTGGGACAGGTTAAATAAAGAGACCTGAGCAAGCAAACCTGAGGGTAAGAGAAAGGACAGGGATAGAAAGATGACAGAGCTGGGAACAGAACTCAGTTTACCTTTTGCTTCCATCCACCCCAAATTTGGCTAGCAGAGTATTCCAAACCTCTGCAGTACAGCCATTGTGCACCGCCAAAACATAAAAATTTCTACACAGTCTTAATGGAAGAGCAAAATGTATTATTTCACACAATCATGTATTTTGGCTTTTGTTTTACTTATACCCCTAACCTTACATACACCTAGAAGTAAAAAAAGAAAATCTTGCTGAAGGGTGACTATGCAAAGCTCTGGATTGTGTCACCTTTCAATAAAGACCAATTGTATTAGTTAGTAAAAGACCTAATATCAACATCTACAAGTTCCTTCTTACTGTCATTTGCAAAGCAAGCATATTTTCACCCTAGGGCTTCAACCCATTGTATTTTACGCCTCTTTCTTTTTTTACATATTCATGTTGTACAGTCCTTCATTTTAAAATATATTTGCTTTCCTACTTTCACTTCTCTTCCTGTGCCTCCCTTGAACAGCCATTTTTACTGCCTTAATTTGCAAGGATTCCCACAAGAATGGTCTTATGCCGCTGGTAGATGGATGACAGGGATATTTGGATCAAGACAGATTGTGCCTTCCAGACTCACTCCCTTAGGACTACATCCAGCTTCCTTTCATAACATATTCACATTTATCATGTACACAAATAAGAAGCCTACACTTCAGTCGAGGATGCTGGCCTCTCTCTGTGACACTTCCTTGCTGTTGTTGTCAGCTCAATTTCAACAATGTGAAGACAAAACTTCAGACTCTTATGCTATTTCTTTCCTCATTTTTGGTACTATTGCCACCCTGCTTGTCAGTCAAGCTCATAACCTCAGAGGTCATTTTTCACGCAGACTACTCCCCAGGATATCATAACCAGTTTACATGCACATCTTCTTCACTCTTTTTGAGCAGTAGGTTTCAAGTAGTATTTTCCTATTGCTTCAGAGCTAAAAATCTAAGGTAGTGTCTCAAAATATTCTATTTTATTCCAATAAACATCTCTTTCCTGAGTATAACTAACCCAGTCTTTAGCGAATCAGCCATCTGTAATGCTATTAAGTTTGTTCTGATAGTCCATTGATTTGACCCACTTACTCCACCTACCATCTCACAGTTGATTCTAGCACACAGAACTGAAGCTGCCTGTCAAGACCCTTCACAACTCAGTTCCATTCTGCCTATAATTTCTTACTTTTTACTGATGTCGTCTCCCATTTCTGATCAGCCAAGGATGGCCATCTCCTCAGTTCATTTATTAGATTTCCAAAGAAGTAATTTTGTTTACTTTCAATCATACATACATTTATATTGCTCTTAAAACCTACCTTATTCTGACAAAGGTTTTGCTCTGCAAAATGTCCTTTGCTCCTTGCAGTTTAGGTGAGAATGTGTGGCTGTCAGAGGCACATATTTCCAGGATCTGACACTTAACAAGACTGGCATCACAGTGGCTCCTACAGCCCCTGCTAGCGGGGAACTGAACTCCTTTGAACATATTTTGGAATGAATGTGTGTACTGTGTTTTTATTTTGAGGGCAATGATCTAGCCCAAAATTGTTGGTTTCACCAGGAAAAACCCCAGAAAGCTAGACAATAGGCTAAGGAGCATATTTTATGTGGAACATCAACAGGTTATCAAAGAACTAAACAAGACACTTCAGATATCGCATTAAATGGACACAAAGACTATTAAAGATCTAAATACAATAAAGATCTGCAGTATGAATGAAACATACACTGTGACAGTGACTGGAACCTGGCTGCACTTTTAGGGGATGGAAAACTACTCACCAATTAGAAAAGTCTAACAGAACAGAAGATAGCAACTTGTAGAAAACTCTGATATAGTGTATATCTAATCAGTAAATAGAAAAACATAGAGCTGTGTCTTGCAATTATTTAGATTTGTGCTCTTGGAATCTGACCCTCCTGATTTTTGTCTGGTCAGTACACACCACGAGTTTTGCTATTTGTCAGGCTGCTGGCATGGGGCGTACAGGCACGGGCCAAGTCTGTGATTTAGAGTGATGGCATCATTCAGGATACAAACTGAAGGAAGTTTCTGCATGGGTCAGTTCATACTGGCTAATTGGTAAGTGGTCAAGCCTGGAAATCATGTGTACAAAAATGCTGCAATATTTTCAGGATCATATGCCTACTATGAAACAGAAAAGAAAGGAAGGAATTTTTCATGATGAATTATAATCACCCATTTGGTACTGAAATAAAGATGAATTTTATATAAACACATATATTACTTTTTACTTTCTTGGATTATTATTATTATTATGTAGTAAGCGATCTGAAACTATCCCAGAGATTTTGGCCTTAACTTTGGCATCAGCTATCCTCCTTTTTCTTCCGCTTTTAAAAGGATTTTTAATGAAAATTTAGATTCATGTTTCTGTAATGGAGTTACTGCTTCTTTTGTCTTTGTCTCACCTTTCCTGGACTGAGAAGAACAATGATCTGAAGATTCATTTTTACAAGTGTTTACTTTGGAAGGAGTGGTAGCTGAATTTACCTGCTCTCAGCCCAGTGAAAAAAGGATTATTTTGAAACTGGATCAGTTCCCTGATGTAATTCAGCATATGAATGCACAAAGGGTTATGGCAGTACTACAAGGCAGGAAGGCAGAGGCAGAAACTAGGGGTCTGAGTGAAAACTGTTTAAGAAAGCAAGAATCCAAGGAATGTGTATAGAGCCACTGCCTCAGCCTCTGGTTTTCACATCACACCTCCATAATTTTATATTCTTGTACTCATTTGTGTTTATGCAAAATCAATGCAACAGACCATCTAACAGGAACAGAAATGGTTTAGACCTTATTGTCAGAAGTGGAAATGAGTACTGGAGCTACATGGCAGTGTGGAATCAGAGCTCCAACAACGTCATTTGATAACACGTGGCAGTCTAAACAATATCACTGCCTTCCCTTAGTGACTTTCTAAAGCTGATTCAATCCAGTAGCTGCCTCAGCACAAGTCAGGGCGACACTGGGGATAAAGAGATGGGAAGAGGCGACAGACCATGGTCAGGAAAGGATGGGAACTGCTCCAGCCACTATAGCTACATATTGGCAAATCGTGGTCTGGTTACTTGCAGTATTCGATTAGAATCAGGTAGTTGATTTACTGCCACTTTCCTTCTATGCCACTGTTCTGATGGTCACTTATGTCCTCAATGCAAGAGTACCTGATCCTGTGAGTCAGCTTCTGAACTGCATTTGTACATACAAATGGGTGGGGTTGTCAGAAACTTCTATGTGGAAGGAAGAAAGGAATAAGAAACTGCAGAACAGCTTAGTCAGAAGTGGAACAGAAGTTTTCTCTATCACTGTCAGATCCATTTTAGAAGGTTGTTACCTTGCTGTTTTTTTGTTTTTATCCAAGCAGTTTTTTAACCACTCTGATCTTTACTGCCTTATTTTTTGGTGATAACTGTAAGAAATTTGGACTTTACTCATGAATGAAAAATGTCACTGTAAGAAAAATCAATGAAAGTTACTACAACATGTTAGAAAAGAGACATCTTTATATTTTAAATCACATAGTAAAACAAAGTAAGCTATGTAGGATGAACTGACACTTAATATACCTGCAACATCACAGCTGATTCATTCAAGAAATCCTCCACGTTCTGATTTTCAGGGTTAAACTTGTCAAGCTGTTGCACTATTACTGCAATAAGTTCTCTATGTCTGACCATCTTCACCATGGAGAATCCTATAAATACAGAAAATCTTTAATTTTTCATGCCCCCTTCAGTTGTGGCATAATGTATGTTGATAGGCTCATACAGAAGATACTGCAGTAACATAGAAGAGAACATTTAGGTCAAGCTTTCAAAATCACAGTTACTCAGAACAGTTAACAGGAGAAAGGAAAATACAGTACAAACATCAATAAAATAAAATACATATTTCTTACATATTTCAACAAAATGACATATTTCTTATTCTGTAAACATCTTAAAATATCTTTAGGATGATACCTAAATGGTTAGGTATTTGACAAAAGTAACCTGTGCCAGGCTATTTGACAAAATATAACTAAAGGTAATACTAGAGAAAAGTATGAATTTTTGCCTGTGTGCCATACAGGTCCTATTTAACACACTACTCTTTCCAGTGAGATGCAACAGAAAGCAAAATTAAATCTCATCACACATTGCTGTTAAAACCCAACTTTCCAAAACAAGAGAACAGGATGAGAGAGGAATTATAAGGAAGCAATGAGACAGTGTTGGTCAGTAACTGGGCCACAGTCACATCAGTTGTCTGGGTCACTGTCAAGGTTTCTGAAGGCTCAGCAGGTGGGTGCTTGTTATATTTGATGCTTTGTTTGTGAAATGACTGCATTCTGTCCATCTCAAATGATGTCTTACTCGTATGCCTGAGAATTTGTAGGAGTGGTTACCTTGATTTTAATGTTCACATGGCAAGAACTACAATGCATTTGTTCCTGCTCATGCACATGTGGTGGTGTATGAAAGGCCAATGATAGCAATGATCAGGCCTGAAAGTCATTAATCTGGTTTAGCAATGGGAAAAAAAAAAAGAGCACAAAAGTAATTTTCAGTGGTGAAAATAAAATATGTTTTTGAAAATAGCTCTTGTATTTTATATATCATCATATTTTGATGCCAGAAAAGAATGCTTGATCAAGATGATTAATTCTCACTGTGGTAAAGATAATTAATTTCTTGCTTTAAAATGATATCATAACATTTCCAGATACAGTGGTTCTGTACTCTGCCTTTCAGCATTACCATACTCAATAAAAACTGTCTAAATAGCACTTCTAATTACTAAAGTGCTGAAAAGAGTTTGTCTGTGATTATGTTCAATACAGGCATCCAGTTACTTGGTATGATCAAGACAAAATGTCCAATTAAAAAAAAAAGTCCCTCAAAACAGGGCTGGAACATGAGAAGGGATGACAAATACAGAAAGAGGCACTACTGTTTCTCTGTCACAGGGGAGTTGCTGTTTCTCCACTCCTCTGAGAATCATTTGTTTCTCAGGTAAGAACCTGCCAAGGTTCTTACACTCACAAGGGATTCTGGATGAGCGAGAGAGAAATACCTCTGTACTTCAGGCTGAATCGTAATTCAGGCTCCAACAGATCTACCAGCGACAAATATTTTTTCTTCTGGCACAGCAGAAAGAAATTTGAGCTGTCATGTTCCGTACATGCTGATAGTCACCCCTCCCCCCCAAATAACAATAATTAAAACCAAAAACTGGAATACAAAAACTAAGACGTAGTAATGCCTTGAGATCTCCGGACATACACGAGTTCTTAACAGAATTTCACTTGTATTTAAACATGCTGCTATTATTATTGTCAATGTTTTAAAACAGACACATTGGGAATAATATGCTTTTGGTATGACATGCACCCTTGTTTCCACACAGTCATTTAGGAGAACACTCTAATTGCTACGCATAAAAATGAAATAAATTTATACTGAGTATAAAATGGTAGACATTTTCTTTCATCATCAGCTGTAGATTTCAGTTAAAGGGAGGTGAGAACCTGACTTACCCTTTTCTTACAATGGAGCTTGGAGATATTTTGAAAGCAATTACATAGGATAAGATTATCCACAATTGTAGGGACTGGTTTCAATGACCTGAAAGATTCCTTCAGGTTTTACATTCACTCCTACGCTCCTGGCCTAGAAAGACTGCGATTGCATTTCCTCTGATGAAAGCTGTCCTTAAAAAGAGCTGAACTAAGCCTCCCTGCAAAATTCAGTCAGATCAAGCAGCTACTGCTCAAAATGGAATGAGGTGTTTCTCAGCTGTGTGCTAGAAACAGGGCCACTAATCCAGGGTACGACTGTCCCGATGGTTTTCATACAGGGTACAATTGCCCAGTGTTTACATCCTGACATTCTTATTTACTCTGGACTTTTCTGCATTGCTGAGCATCACTCAGAGCAGTTCTGGGCACGGGGCCTCTTTTTAGCACATTCTTCCCTTAAGGAAGCAAGGCATCAGGTGGAAAATGTTCACCCCGAGTATCTATAGTCCGGATCTTCATTTCAATTTGCATGAATGTCAATGTTTTGCGTACTTATTGAAGGTGGTTTACTTGACATGGCATTTTTAAACTATTTGCTTGTAGCACTTAACAATTAAATATTCATTGTGCAAACCCTTTTACAAATAAGTTGTATATTTATAAGGTGGGTTAGCAAATGGACACCAAGGTTTGCTACTTGCCCAAAATCTCAGATAGCAAAGCAATCCCCTCCACAGAGTAACACAGTCCCCATTGATCTTTTCTATTGCATTTATGAAAACATAATAAAAATGAACACTGAAAGAGGGGAGGTTTAGATTAGATATTAGGGAGAAACTCTTTAATGTGAGGGTGGTGAGGGCACTGGCACAGGTTGCCCAGAGAAGCTGTGGCTGCTCCATCCCTGGAAGTGTCCAAGGCCAGGTTGAATGGGGCTTGGAGCAACCTGGTCTAGTGGAAGGTGTCCCTGCCCATGGGCTGGGCTGGATGGGCTTTAAGGCCCCTCCGAACCCAAACTATTCTGTGAATCTGTGATTACATGATAACAAACAAGTGAAGGAGCCATGAGCCTGCCCAGAGCTCCCGTCACTCTCACACATCAGGGACTGTACCCGCTTTTCTTTCCGGAGGAGTCACGTACGGCCACAGCTGCCTTGCACCGGCGCTCCAAGCTGCCCCCGCTGCTCCCTGTCCTGTCCCTGGCTGTTCCCGCTGCTCCCGGCGCTCCGTTCCCGGCTGCCCGCTGTGCTCCCTGTCCTGTCCCTAGCTGTTCCCGGTGCTCCCTGTCCCGTCCCTGGCCGAACCCTGCGCTCCCGTTCCCGGCTCCCCCGGTGCTCCCTGTCCCGTCCCTGGCTGTTCGCTGCTCTCGCAGTCGCGTTCCCAGTTGCTCTCAGCAGCTCGCGCCGTTGCCAGGGGCGCGCGAGGGATGCTGGGAGCTGTAGTCCTGCCGCGCCCTCCTCAGCGCTGAGGGACGGCGCGACCGGGGGCGCGGAACTACCCACGCGGGGGAAACAAGATGGTGGCATTTGTTTGCCGCCGTTGCCAAGCGTCTCGTTCCGCGCCTCCTCGGTGTTTGCGCTCACGAGCAGCCAGCGGCCGGTCAGCCGCCAGTTGCCGGTGCATGGGAAGAGCCGACGGGCACGAACAGAGTCTGAGATCCCCCGAGTGGACGCGCGCAGACCAGCCCACAGAGAAGACTACAAGAGACCGCAAGGGACTGCGAGTCCCGACATCCCCCGCGCCAGGGCGTGGCCCGCGGCACGCGCAGCCCGCCCGCCCCCCGCCGCGTGTTACGCAAATGAGCGGCCTGGTGGGCGGGGCCGCCACCCGATTGGGTGGGGAGGGGAGGGCACGGGGGCGGTACCGCGCATGCGCGGCGGGGGTGGCGCTGTCGCCGGCCGCGCAATGTTTTGGGGGCGGTCGGGGCGGCGCGGAGCGCGCGGAGCTGCCGCTCGGTCCCTGCGCTGAGGGAGCGCCCGCGGCCGCTACCGCGCTTGGAGCGGCCAAACAGCAGGAGACCATCCGGCGGAGCCTCCCGGAGAGGGGCAGGGCTCGCCCCCCGTCCCCCGAGCGGCTCGGGCGGGCAGCCGGCACCCCCCGTGGCAGCGGCGGCGGCGGGGTGTCAGCGGCCGCGGTGATGATGAACAGGTTCAGAAAGTGGCTCTACAAACCCAAGGCAAGTTGTTTGTGAGGAGGAGCTGCCGCCGCCGCCCGGCGCCTCTCTCCGGGGTCACCTCAAGCCGCGGGTGCGGGTCGGGACGCGGGTCCCGGCGGATCCCGCCGCGGGTCCCTCCGCGCCGGTGCCGCCGCCGCAGGAGCCGCGCGGGGCGAGCGGAGCCCGCGGGCGCTCGGACGGTCCCGCCGGGCGCGCTCGGTGTCGGGGCTGCGGGAGCGGCGGTGTGAGCGTCTCGCCCGCTGCGGCGGGGGGATGACAAAGCAGAGCGGGAGCCGCGGTGCGGGTCCGGCCCGGCGGGAGCGCGGCCGGGCGGGCTCGGGGCTCTCCCCGCACCGCGGGGCTGCCGGCGGTGCCCGGCCCTGCCCCGTGCGCTGCGCGGAGCCCGGACCGGGGAGACGTGCGGGCGCTCCCGCGGTGCTGGTAACGCTGCCTGGGCGCGCACCCGAGAACTTTTTTAAGTTAAGAAGATTTATTGAACGGTGCTTTCTGTAGGTGTGTTATTTTCTGCCCTTCTCGCTTTGAAATTCTTGGAAGGAATCCAAGAATCGCAGTTTGCTTTGTAATGAAATTACCATCTTCTGGCACGAGTTAAGTAACAACTGTCTGGAGAGTGATCTTGTCTCGCGTGTGATGTTCGGGTTGTAAATGAAGGACATTGCTGGTTTTGAACATCTAGAGCATCCTTTTATTGTCCAGACATCACAGCAGTCAGTATAGTTATTCACTTTATCAAGTATCTAATTTAATTTTTGTCCCTGTTTGTCGCTATCGCCCATTTTTTCCTTATGCTTTAATTTCAGTAATGATGTTAAGTCGCAGTTTTCTGAGTAAAGTCTCAGATTTTTCTCAGTAAATCTCCTATGTACTCACTCCTTTTGGCTGAATTACGCCCAGTGTGTTGCAGTTTAAAAAAAACCAAAAAACTCCAGGCAATTCTGCAGAATAAAAGTTCGTATTATGCTGGCTTTATGGATTTTGTATGTAGTCATAATTCTGGGTACTGCTGAAGAATACATAGTGTCTGATGTTGCTGTTGCCACTAATAGCTGAAAGGAAAATAATGTAGAGATTAAGTAACTGAAAATACAGTAACAAATTGTAGGTAGCTTTCATTAAACTTTGTTATTTGTTTTTGGTTTATACCAGGGAAAAAATGAGAGGAACAGTTAATGAACAGAAAGAAATACTGGTATTCTTAAATGCAGAAGAAATCGTTCAAAAATCGCTTCTGTCACTGCTTTTTTTAACCAAAAGTCATTAGATTTCACGTTATTTTTCTTTCCAATGGAGATTTCATCTTTTTGTGATAAAATTTATATATTAATATACTGTCTCGTTGTTGTATGATGTGTGTTCAGCATTCAGGGTCTGTATCAAACAATGTATCATTATACTTCTATGAGACCTCTCTGGTGAAGGAACTTTTCAAGCCTGTTGCATGACACTGGACCTCATAAATCAATGACATCTATTACTGTTAGTTTAAAACCAGCACCAGGTCCTTTTTGTTGTATATTTATACTTTCTTTGCCAATAGTTTTTGTTGGTTTCAGTGGCTTCCTGCGTAATTTTTTTTTGGTATTCAGAGTGGGCTGCTGGCGAACTGTAGTAGCTTCAGAAACAGGCGTTTTTCCTGGTGTCCCTGTTGAATCGGTGTGGGTAGTGTCATTAAATCCAAAGGAGTTTGAATAGCACTTCTCTGATAGACTGTAAGATGGAGGAGCTCACATTTGGAGGCTGTACCTTTCCTGGTTGTACTACTTGCTTTTGTATTGCATCAAGGAATCTTTAGGATTCCTTCCCATAGGTTAATGGGTTCCAGAGGCTGTTTTGAATATACTGTATTTTGAAGATGACTTTCCTGAATATTTATTCTTTTGGGGGTTATCACCGCTCATGACTTATGTTACTTACTTGTAATCCTCTGTTAGGTACTAAGCATGACAGGTACGTTGTATCAGTTAGATTTTGCTACTCCCAGTGATGGGGAATGCTGCTTCTGAAGCATTCCAGATCCTACTGTCATATAATAGGACTTGTGCATGGCAGCAGATTTTGGTGGCACTGGGCATTTGGCCTACAGCTTTGATGGCCATTCAGAGATACTTTTGAAGGCAGTGGGGGATGACCTCAGAGTGCAGCAAATTCACAGTGCAGCCTGCTCAGAAACCTGAATATGTGCTTTAGCTTAATCCCAAGGGAACTGTTTCATAATTCATCCCCCCAAAAACCCAACCCCAAAATATGTAAATTAATTCAGTTTAATCTTTGTAAATGGTGGAGACGGGGAAACGGAGCAGAACAGATAGTGCATAACAAGATGGAATCACAAAACTCTCAGGATAATCATCAGTTCCTGTAAGATGCAGGGACCTGCATCGAGGCAGGGATATTTACTTGGTAACTGCTGCATCTGTTTGAACATACCAAGAATGGGAGAGAAAATGTGGGTGTAGGAGGTGGAAAGTCTTGACTAATGTTGTGCGCTTGTCACGGGAACAGCACGGCTCTCCTAGATCCTGGTGCAGTCTTCCTGTCCAGCTCTATTCTTCAGGTATGCTGATATGCCAGATTTTAATAAACTGGATCAAATGCCAGGGGTAGAGGTAACCGGAGAATGAAATAAATAGCAGTGACGTGATCTGTAGAGCTGGTAGGGCGCAGACTGTTAACTGATGTATTGGAGACAGAGCAGAGATGGGATTTTGTTTCCAGCCTCCTGTGCCACATCGATTGTTTTTTAATTTTTAAAATGTTGTCTGTAAGATGTGTTTTGCTTTGGGGATTCAAGGTGTGAAGTTTTTGGAGGGAGGCAGGTGTTTGCTTTTGAACCAGGAGTAAACGGGTGATTTGAAGCAATAGCATTCTTGAATTGCAGCACCTTGCTGGAACAACAGTTGCTCTGTTTGACCTGGGGGACACACTGCAGGCTTCCCAGGCACTGCCACCTTCCTGAGACAAAGGATGATCCCTTCTAAATCAAAATACTTGTCTGTATGCACAGATATGATAGAAATATTTCCTGTCAGTTCAGGGAATTTCTTATCTTGTACCGTCTGCTGCTGGAGCATTCCACAGGTGTCCAGTCAGAACATGCTCCCAGTTCTGAGCATCCAGTAAAAATACGAAACTGGACTGGTTCTGCAGAGTTTTGAAATGCATTTGATATCCAGAGAATTCAGAATAATTTCTGTGAATGTTGCAGCTTAAATCTGTAGACTGGCTTGAAAAATGCGTGGGTAACTAGCTCACAGGGATACCTGCTTTGAACTGAGCTCATGTTGTACTGGTATTTTGAAAGACCTGTTTAGTGTTTGATGGGGGGAAAAAAAAGGTCTGTCTCTAACCACAACTTGAATATGCTTTTAATCTGCTTAGCATAACAGACTGAAACTTCTTCAGTGTATGTTTATTTTTCATACTTATTTTTTCCCAAAATGTTGCTTGCTTTGGATTTACATCTCTGAATAAATTTTTACCTGGGGGACAAAAGCCAGGGACTTATTTTTTTTTTTATGAGACCTTACCTTCTTTTTTGCTATTTCAATTTGCATTCATTAACCTATTTATTTGCTCCTAGTTTCTTTCGCTTTGTATATGTGAACTTCTAGCAGTAAATGTTAAAGAATGTCTTATGTTCCTGTAATTCACTCAAAATTCATAGTTATTGGTAGTAAAGATAGTGCTTTGTGAATGCACTGCCCCAGTTAAAGGGTGCTCCCAAGGCTTGCGTGAAGCCTGGAGGTTTTGTAGGTGTGTTTTTTAACACCTCTCTCCTCTAAGACTGACCGAAGTGCAGCTGTGCCCTTAGTGCCTGTTTTGAATAAAAGCCAGCCGAACTACCATGGAGATGTGAAGGTAGATTTAAGGAAATGCCCCAACTTGTAGCTCGGAGTGAACTCTTATTGACAAGTGGGTACACAGCAGAGCTCTTTCACACCCCTCAGAGGCTGTGCATCATCTCCTCCTGGAGCGCTTGAGATGCTGAGTATTGCAGTTGTTTTCTTCCTGGGCGTTTGTTTTGAAATACTGTTCATTGGTTTCTTTTCTTAAATCTGATCATTGCTTTCTGCAGCTGGATTAGCAGATGCATCTTCAAGACAAGACGTTCTTGCTGCCCGTTAATGTGTCTGCAATGGTGCTCTGTGATCAGAAATAACATTTAGGGATAAGTGGAATGGCAGGTTCTTGGAGAAGGCTTGTTTCTGGGTTTGTGCACAGTACCTTTCTCTTACTATTTTAGGGATCTTCTTAGCTACATTTATATGAAAGTAAGCCATAGGTAGTAATAATTGTTGCTAATAATAGTCACTAAAGGACTTTGAACAATAGATAGGTATGCTAATTACAAAAAAAGGCTTAAAACAATAGGTAGTAAGTGGGTATCTTGGAAGATCTCACACCAGTTAAGGTAAAGACAGCATGCCTAGGGGACCAAGAGCAATCACCTAAAGTAGAAAAGTGAAAGCCAGTGGCAAACCCCCAAAACAATGAGATTACCTTATGTACAGCTTTTAATGTTCAACACTCATCTAGGACTTTTTTTACTTTTTTTAAATAATTCTCCTTGTGCAAAATAATGCAGGAGGTGCTAGAGGTCATCTTTCTCAGCAGTGTTGTCAGGGTTGCTTGATGGCAGAGCTGACTCAAAGAAGTAAAAGATGGAAAATACAATAAGAAATAGTTAAAACTGATTTTTTTTTCACAGTAAGAGGAGAAACTTGTTTGTAGGATTTTTTGGTAGGAAAAGTTTGTAAGGAGGAAAAGAGTAAGAGATCTTTAAAGATGAATAGAAGTTTGAACTTTAGAAGAGTGGAAGATAGTAAAAAATTACACAGTCAACTGTGCTTAACATACTGCAAAAAGCATTTTTAAAATTGGGCCAATAGAATGAGATGCAGGAAGAATTATTTTAAGCAGTGTTTTGATAGATGGAAATGGTCAGAAATGAAGAGGACAAAGCTGCTGGAATAGCCAAGCAACTGTTGATACTGATTTTGGGAGAGTGGATGAAAAAGGAAGGATGATTTACCAGTGATAGATGGAAAGCAGCTAACATCTTAATTCAGCTCTGATTTCCAAATCTTAAACTTGAAGGGTTGCTCTTCACAAAAGAGAACTAGAACGAGTTTAGTCTCGGGAAAAATGTCTTAGAATGAAGAGTGAAAGAAGAGGTAAATGCTATTTATAACTTAAAAGTTTCTCTTGACTGGTGCCATACAGTATTCAAAGCCCTTGGGCACAGCAGTTTGGGAGCAAAATGTATTATTTAATGCAATATTTATATTAACAACTAATGACTTTACAAGACAGAAGATTGAGGAGTTTCTCTTACTTGGAGAAAGAGCTTTTACTGGGTATTTGAAAGGCACTGTTTTAATGATCAGATCTTTGATCTCGGTTATCTGCATAATTATTCTTGTTGCCCCTCTGATCAGAGACTGCAGCTATTTAACTACATTAATCAGTGTTATTGATAACTGTCCTGAGGAAGGCAACTTATAAATCATCATGCATTATTCAGAGTTTTGCATACTGAATTGCTTCATTTTAGAAGCACCATCTAGTGGTTTGAACACAAGAGTGGGAACTAATAATTCTTTGCTGATGGATTGTAGCACTGCAGCTAAATGAAGACAATTACCTGCAGTCATATTGTTTCTTAGCCTTGGTTTTACCTGTGTCTGAAGAGGGGAAGTAGGTAATTATTGCAGTTGTCTATTAAGGGAATTGCTTGGCTGTTTTTAATTACTCTGTTGTGGAATACATACACACCTTGCGAAATTATTTTTGGTGCAGATTGCTGTGAGCAGAGTCATTGTATATCAGATGACAGGTCCACCTAGCCTGGTGGGATGTCTGGTGGTTATCTCTGTCCTGTGACAGATGCCTAGGGAAAAACAATGAGATGAATAGAAACTGATATTTCTTCTGGGCTTTTTTTTTAAAGCTTATGGTAGTCTGCAGCTTAGGAGTTTGCTGAGCTACAGATTGTACCCTTATAATTCAAAAGCTCATAAAGACTTCTTAAAATGACTAATAATTTTTCAATTCATTTATACTCCTGGTCTCAGTAATGACTACTGGCTTCTCAATGCTTAAAGTTGAGTTTGATCCCACTGAGGCAGGCATTTTCATTAGAAACTTTTTCAAACAGCCAGTGGTGTCACCTGTTGTGTCCCTTGTCCTCCAGACTATCTTCTGGTCTTTGTCTTGGAAACTTGATTTGGATGTTTTAGATTCTGTTCCTCTACTTCCACAATGTGGTGGTACTTAACAGAATCTAGAAAAACTTGCTTCTTAAAGATTACAGTGCACTCTTCCTAGGCTGTTTTAGAGGAATGACAAAACAAAAACAACTCACCTAAAATATCCTCAGCATTGGATGGCAGAAGAATATTTTCTTTCTGAACTAACTGAAAAATAGTGAAAATGCTGTTGACGTGCTTCATTTAACTGCTTTAGTAGTTATGATGATCTACTTTACTGGCAGTTGTGCTAGCAACGTTTATTTAAATTAATTCAGTAAAACTATTTTTAAATAATGGTGTTAAAAATAAATAATTGAAGGCTGTGTATGTTTGTTTGGCTCATGTTTAAAGGCAGACCCACCTTCATGGTGCATGCGAAAGAGCAAGTTCCTCCAGCTTGGTCATTTAACTGGAGGATGCTGCTGGAGTCTGTCTGACCTGTTTTCAGCTGAATCTTTGTTTTCATCTTGAAAGTACACGATATTCCAAATATTTATTGTACCTAAAATGCCAAGCCTGGGATCGTTGGTGTCATGGCCATATGCCCCCTGCTCGCCTTCAGGAAGTGAGATGCTGCATTCCATGCTAGCTGAGGCTGTTGAATCCTATAAACTGGAGCTCTCCCTAAGTCAGCTAAAAGCAGAGCACTTAGCCTGTGTCTGGTGGACAGCTCAGTGTAATAGAATATGATTTTCCTTTGAGGCAGTGTCAGCTGCCTGCTATTTGAAAACAGGTGAGTGACAAAGACTGTAATGCATTTTCTAGAGGTCTAAATTTAGGATATAGGAAAGAGTGAGGTTTTCTGGGAGGCAGAATGTTTGGATAACTCAGGGATGCAGCATTCCCGTCTCAGTATAGCTTGCTGCTGTAACTGGAAGGTCTTACTCTTATTTATTTATTTTGATTATGTGGGTCAGACTTATTACATCCTGTCTGAGTATTTCTGTTCTACCCTGAAGGCTGTAGGAGTTTCTTTCTTGTCTCCCCAGTAGTCAGTGACTTTTTTGCATTACTTCCTCAGGCTTCTGGCCTGAGAATTCCTCTTTCTGATCCTATCAATGGTGGTTCTTAGTCTGATTCCTCTACATTCACCACCCTCTCCTCCCTGTACTGTTATCACTTTTGATCGCCCTGAAAAGCTGATTGACAGGAAGTGAATTAGGAAACAGGATTCTGCAGTGAGGTTGGGGAATTGTGTAAGATTCTACAGCAAGGGGAGTGGACCTCTGAGCACATCACCTAGGGACTGCCTCTGCTCTGTCCTGGTAGGCCATAGTCTTGTGTTTCTTCCCTCTCAGGGTCTTTACTCACACTTGAAAGCCATTCAGAATGAATAATGCAAGAGTGGGCATCAGGTCAGTTCCAGCTATACCACTCTGGGTGAATGAATGAAAAGAAAGCAAATGGGGAAAAGGACAGTGGAGAAGGCAGGTGAAGAAGGTGGGGTTGACAAAAACACTTGGCATAAAAATGTAAGACAAATAGTTTGAGGGAGGAAAAAGGGAGGATGACTCTTGTAGTCTTTCAAAATGCCTGCTGTGTATTTTGAAGTGGAACACAGATTAATTTAAATTGGGGTGATGTTTATGCTGGAATGTGTTAATTCCTGCCTTCAAATGGCACTTTGATCTCTGAGAATTATAGGTGGTTGAAGCTAAACTAACCGGATGCTCAGGGTGTTCTGCATTTCTGCTTTGCATTCTTCTAATTCTCACCTTCCTTTGTAAACCTTTTAAAGTAGGAAATGTTTCCTGACGTTCTGAAGTTCATCAGATGTTCAAAACTCCGGTTTATTCAGGTTATTGTTTCCTGCCGTGAAAGGAGCTGAGCACGAAAGGGGTCTTGTGTGTTTGTCTATAAGTGGCTTTTGGATGGTTGTCATCTAATAAACTTCTTTAGGAATGGTATGGGCTGTCATATTAATGTTTTTCTCTAATTCTGCTTCTGTAAGCACCAGTCTCCAGGCAGAAATTTCTCCTTGCTGTCTTGGTCCGGTTGCTGAAGTTTTTGTGCTCTTACCATGCAAATGAGAACATATCAGCCTTCTTCTTATAAAACCCTCCACATTTCTCAAAGGACTGTCTGCTATTACTTTATTTCAAGATTCATATATATACACAGAGTGCCTGCATTGCTAAACATTTAGTGGGGTTTTTTTTAAGTATGTTTTTATAAAGCTGGATGAGTGTGCCTGATCTCAACCCTACAAAAATATCTTGATACAATAGAAGTCATATCTTTTTATGGTGCAGTATGGATAGAAGCTCTTGTAGAATAAAGAACAGTTAATATGATGTAAGAAGTAGGCAAAAATGTAAAAGGCCTTCATATCTCATCTGGTACCCATGATTTGTTTTGCTTTGTATTTTAAGGAATCTTGCAGCTCCTCACTGAGGTGTAAGAGATGAAGTGGGAATGGTAACTGGGCGTTTCTGTGTCCCTTGGTGATGAGTCGTGCATGTTCATCCTGGAACATGGTGATTACATGAGTGTAGGTCCTGGAAGGACATGTGGTGCCATGGGCTGTGTTCCTGCAAGTGTACCCACAGGCCCTGTTGTGTGGCTGTAAAACGTGAGCTTTGCACTGATTTTTCTGTAAGTCTCCTTCTACTTCATGCAGGTATTCCTGGTGGTGAGTTTGGATGGATCTGGAGGTTTGTAGGTTGTAGGCAGCAGTGGGTTCTTTCAAGGAATGGTCTTCCTGTGCACTGCAGAGTTATCTGAGGGTTTTTTGTGTAAAGTTGAGCATAAGAATGTTATGTCACGATCAGCAGCAAATAACTGGAAGTGGGGAGGTTAGTTGATGTGCCTTGTGTTAAAAAGTGCATATTATGTACTGACAGGTTCTCACTGGTGTAATTGTTACTTTGACTAATTTCTTGTTATTGAAGTGATTATTGAACATGTTCTTGAGAATTTATGTGTTCATGTTGGAGAATCTGATTTCAGGTATTGTGGTGATATTTTGAAGTTACTGTATAGAAGAGTGTTTTTTGGGTTTTTTGTTTGTTTGTTTGTTTTAGTTTTACTGTATTTTGATAATTTCTTTGCTAACAGTTTTGTTGAAGCAGTTGACTGAATGTATTTGAGGAAGATATTATATCCACAGCAAATATTCTCATTTTCAGTAAGACTGGTTTTTGATTTTGTGGTTGGGTTTTTTTAATTGCAGTTCATTTTTTTTTTTTTTTTTGCTTAGATTATATCATACCTCTGTGTCCAAAACTTTTGTTCACTGCTTGCAGTGCCCTCTGTTTCCCTAACATTACTTCCACCTAGATTTTTTTGGTGGTATTTTGTACATAATTGTGGACTTGATACAAATTTTTTTTCCCCCCTCTTGATTTCAGTCAAGATACTTGACAAATACTAGACCTGATAGTTGTGGTGACAGTAGGAAGACAGGGACTGAAGTAGAAAGGTAATAGGGTTTTTTTTTCTCTTCACTTCTCTCACTAGAAGAGACAAGCAAGCATTTATCTTTGTTTTAGAACCTATATTCCATTGACACTTTAATGTTTTTATCTAGTTATTTTAAAAGTTATGTTTTCTCAATTGACCACACTATTTCATTTGACAATTAGTTTCTTTAAGGAAGCCTTAGCCTTAGGTTGTAACTGTTTTTCAGTCCATTTCTTCTTTTCCTATTGCAGTTTGAGAGTAACTGTTCAGCACTTTCATAGTAGGTAGTTCTGTGTATAGTTGATAACAAGAAACAAGGAAGTTAATGTTAAAATAACTTACCTCTGAATTTTAAAGTATTTTTAGATACAGAACTGGGATGCAACTTTTTCAAAAATGAATGCATCTTTTAAAAGCCATGACATTCTTTTCAGTGTGAAAAAATTAGAACAGTTTTTCTTCTGTATTATAAATGTTCTGTTAATTTCTTAGTGTAATGTGTGTGTATATTATATATATATGATCTCCTGTTCTGATGTTAACAAATCAGTGGTGGTGAATTGAAGGTGCCTAGTTGTTTATTTCCTGCGTGAAACAAAGAGGTTGTCCATTGCTTAATTTCATCTGACTTCCTATGATTTGACCAGTGCATAATAAGCTTTTTGATTAGTTTTGAAAAAAATGTGTCTGATAGATATAAATTCATACTTTTTGAGAAATTATAAACTGTGTAAGACTGTCATAAAGAATACTTCATGAGTGATCCTGAAGAGTTAATAGGTGACAACCTTTCTCATAGAAACATTAGTTTGACTGCAAGAAAGCTAAGCACAATTTTTGCTTAAGCCCAGAGTCATTTGTTAGCAGTCAGGTCAAGCATTGAAATGTTGTGAGGTTGGTTCCAGT
The DNA here is from genome assembly GCF_001604755.1 of Lepidothrix coronata. Lineage (NCBI taxonomy): Eukaryota > Metazoa > Chordata > Aves > Passeriformes > Pipridae > Lepidothrix > Lepidothrix coronata. The sequence continues at coordinate 2,978,225 of NW_016690265.1, read as the reverse complement.
TCTTTTTATAGTTATTTTTCCATCTATATATACATATATATATATATATATATATATATATCTCCTAGTGTGCCTACATGTTGTGTGTGATCCAAAACCTGTGTATCATCTGTGCATCTTTCAAATACAAATAGTCATTCTTCATATCATTGAAATGGGAGACAGGCATGAAGGTGAGATGAGGTTATTTAGTGCACTTAAATGTAAGCCAATAGCCAAACTAGCCAAAAGAGCTTAATTTGGGGGTTTCTCAACAATTTTATTCCTTATTTACCACTTCTTTCTATCCACTACTTTATATGAGATTATTTTTCCTTTTAGATTACCCTGCAATAACATTTTAACAGCTGAAGCAATGGACCAGATTGTATGTACTTTGCTATTCAAAGACTGGAGTGCAACTTACTGTTGCCATATGTTTAGATTCAGTGTCCAACTCTTGCTTACAAATGAGAACATATGGGAGATAGGTAATGGTGATTTTCAACTGTTAATTAGTCATCTTTAAACCGATGCCTCACTAGCCATCCCTCCAGTCACTTCTGTCTTTCTCATCTCCCCCTCGTGGTAAAATCGCTGGTTTATGTTGACTTGCAAAGCTTCTGGGTGGGGGAAAAAAGGTTTCCTTCTACTGAAATGCTTCTGTAATTTGGATGGGGAGGGTGTTTTCCAAGTCAGCAGATGTTGGTGAGTCTTCAACGCACAAAGTACAGAAAACCCATTTCACTGAGGTGTGGGGTATTTTCCTTACAGATGTTATATTTTGTTTGGTTTGTGTGAAATCAAGTTGCTGATGTGCTAAATGTTGCATAGTAAAACAGGAATTAGAAGTTCCTCTTAATGCTGGCACTTGTGAGGTGTGTAGGTTTTACAGAATTGGATAAAAATATTATCACTTATGACTGATCTTAACCTTTGAACCTGTTAATTACAAACTCATGATAGGATGTGGTTGTTGGTTACCCTGTATCACACTCTGGTTACTTAACTATGTTGTTACATACTGTTTGACTCCCTTCTTTTACTGCTTATTAGGCAACTTTTCTGTTTAACCTAATACTTGTGTAAAGTGAGATATGGTCAAATGAATTAGTGCAGTAGTGATCCCTTCAGAGCAAAGGGAGATGTATTCTCTTGTCTCCAGTTTTCAGGATATCTGACTCCTATCAAGAGTTTCTGTCTGCTCCCCTTGTGAATTTTAAATCAACCAGGACAGTACAGAAAGTGCAGGAATGCTGCTGGTGCTCAGCTGGTGCTTCAGCTTGTGGCCATGTGCTCGTGTCTGAACTCCTCGCTGTTGGAAATTGTGTGGCTGCATCTTGCACTGGATCAGCTTTCTAACACAGGTGGAAACTAACTTGCTTTGTGTATAGAATTTTGCAGTCAGTTATCAGCTTACTGGAGGAGAGGGGCAGCACAAATGCCTTTGGTGGCAATGTGGTCTTTATATTACCTTGTACCAACTATGGAGTTGCATCTTCAGTGTCTTTAGTGCTTGTGCCTTAAGTTTATTCGTAATATAAAGACTGGTGAAATGAAAACCTAACCCAGATTGCACCTATTCTATTGCTCTTCCTTTTGTATGAGAGGTGCTAATTTCTTAAATGAATAGACCAGTCTGAAACCCATGTGAAGTTATGTGGGACTAAGAGTTGAAGTTCTGATTCAATTCTTTAGCATAAAACAGGCTCACCCAAAGTTATTTTTAGGTGACATTAAGGCTCAGACAGTGTATAAAATGTTAATGCAAGTAATCTTGCAGTGACAGAGACACAGATAGCATGTGCTGGAAGCAAAGCTCTGCAGAAGTAGTGAGGCAAGACAGTGAGCTATATAAAGGGCAGGGTTTTTGTTCTTCAACTACATGCTGTGTTGAGCTAGCTGTTCTTACCAAAAAGAGCCGTGAAAGTATTTGGTTAATGCTCTGTTGTGTGTTTGGCATATCTGTTCTCTGTTTCAAGTTCCATATATGAATTGTCAAACCTAGAACTTGCTAATTGGGTCTTGGAGCCAGTAGATGGAAGGATCAGCTAAGTACACTATTTAAACATTAAAAAAAATTAATTTAAAATGCTTTGAAAGCATATCCTTTATTTAATTTTCATCAGCTGGCTCAGAATTAATATATTGAAATGACAGTATTGTCTGATACTGTAATATTTTTCACTGTGTGCTCACTGGAATGAGATTTAAAAAACTGTAAGAAAGAGGAGAATACAAATCCTTATTAAATTTACTTTTAGCCAAAATAATTTTTTCTAATTATTCTGCACTTTGCCTACTTTGAAAGCTAGCAAATAAAACTTCTCCATAGCTAAACTGAAAAGTAAGATCTGGGATACACAAGCAGAGGTATTCTTACTTTCTAGATTGCTGCCCCCACCTTTTGAGCACGACCTGCACAAGTCACTGCATTCTGCACTCAGTGACACTGCACCACTTTATAGAGGTGTTGAGTGGTTACAAAAAGAGCTGAAAGCTTTGCTGGTTTGGAGGAGCTACTCTTAAAGCAGCAGAAGCTGCTTCTGGGGAGGTTACTTGCTTAAGCAACTTGAAAGCAATATGGGTGATGATATTATATGATGTGTTTCCATATCTGTGTGTCTGTTTTCCCCGTTCCCCAGTCCATTAGATCCATGTGGAGCAATTTGGTATTTCATATCTTACGGGCAGGAAAAAGGCAGCATTATGGAGAAATGCTGCCTTCCTGATGTTATTCCCACTGATAACACCTTCTGTTGGGGGAGGGGAAAAAGAGGGGTTTTTTGTGATTCATGTCACTTTTCTCTCATGATAAAAGAAAGTGTTAGGGGAAGTCTATTCTTAACCTGCCTCCAAAATTATTTCCACATTCTAATTACTTCTGAAAAATCAATGAAGGATTTGCTGAGGAATATGGGGATTGAATAGAAACTGTCTATAAGCGGTGTTGGAGCACCCTCTGCAGCCTCATAATAATATTTAAATGAGCTTTGTACATTTCTGGTGATACACTAAATGGAATGAATAATCACAAAGAAAAATTAAGTATCCAGGTGCTTTATGCTGCTATACAGGCTCATCAAGGTACAGTAGTAGATCCTTAGGGAAGATAATTAATTAGCATGTTGTAGACCTTTTGTGTCTATTATGCTACTGTACCTCTCCTGAAAAGAAAACTCTCAGCAGTTGCTGTGGGTTCACTGAAGTTCAGACTGAAAAGTAAAGAATAGCATGTCCAGTGGGAGAGGTGTGAGAATTAGTTCTGTGTGATAGGCAAGTTATAAAGCTATTTAACAAACTGGGGAGAAAAGCTTAAAAAGTATTCCCTTTTGAACTGCCAGTTTACTGCCTTATAATCTCAAGTTTCCAAGATTGGGTAACCTACAAGTCATTTCAGGGCTCCGTGTTCAGCAACAGGCTAATCACTGGTGTCATGCTGGGATGTTGGCTCAGGTCAGATTGGGAAAGCGTGTGGCCAAATGTATTTCCAATGCTGTGGGCTTTTTGCAAACATCTGGGTTTCTTCTAATTTACTGTTGAACAGCCTGCCCTCCTTAAATGATGAGCCACACTGGTTGCAGAATAGCAAGCTGTAAGGCATGTAAGGCTACACAGTTGAGCAAGGAACAACATGTGACTTGTTTTCATAGAGAAATGCTGTTCTTAATGTTCAACAGTAATTTAATTTTTGTTTATAATGTCTTAGGTCAATGACACTTCTTGTGTATCAGGATCATGTCAAACCTTCTTTTTGTTCCTTCAGTATGTTCAGAATGTTGTAATGATAACTGATGGTAGCTAATGAAGCACATGGGAATTCTCTGCTATGTCCATGTGGAATTGCCTGGCTTTGGGTGATATTAATACATCACGTCCTTTTGTACGTGATAGATGGATTTGTAGCTATGCATAATCACAGAATTGTAGAGAGGATGAGGTTGAAAGGGACCTGTTAAAATTGCCTAATCCATCCCCCTTGCTTTCTCAGGACCATGTCTAGTCAGGTTTTGAATGCCTCCAAGGATGGAGACTCCACAACCTCTCTGGGCAGCCTGTGCCAATGCTCAGTCACCCTCAGAGTAAAAATGCACTTCTTGATGTTCAGATGGAGTTTCCTTTATGTCAGTTTGTATCTGCTACCTCTCACTTGGGTATCACTGTGACAAGTGTGTCTGAGCCTTTTTTCCACCCTCCCATCAGGTATTTATACACACTGATCAGATCCACTCCAAGCCTCCTCTTTTCCAGGCTGAGCAGTTCCAGCTCTGTCTGTCCTAGTATGACAGATATTCCAACACCTGAATCATTAGCGGCCCTCTGGACTCTGTCCAGTATGTTCATGCAGTTCTTTGCCAGGAGGTCCAGAACTGGAGTCAGCACTCCAGATGTCTCTCTAGCCCTGACTGGAAAAGCAGGCTTACCTCCAACGTGTGGCACCTAGTGCAACCCAGGATGCTGACCTATGGTGCAAGAGCCCATTGCTGATCTGTTCTCCAAATTTGGTAAAAGTGCTTTCACCATCTCTCTGCACAACCTACCTGCCTTTGTAAGTACTTCCCTTCCAACTCCCAAAGCCAATCTGAACCAACCTGACAGCACTGTGACACATTTCTCACCCTCTACCTCGTTCCCACTGCTTCCCCAGCTTTGGCTATGGCATTTGTTGGAGCCCTTGCTGAGCTGACTCAGCCTGGAAGAACAGTTTGGAGGTTTGTGAGGAGAACTGAGTTGACCTCTTTTCCACTCTTCTCCCTGCCCCTTGGAAAGCTTCCCCCCCAGATATGCTGATTAAATCAGTTTGACAGTGAGAGGCCAGATGAGCTGTAGTCACCCAAAAACTGAGCGCTAGCCAGCCAGGTATGCAGGAATGGGGGTGGAGGATTGAAAGAAATGGGATTACTCTTGGCAACAGCAACTCATTAAAGTTCATCAGTGAAATTGAGTCTGTTGTAATATTGGGGAAATGAACATTTCCAAGCCAATGGGTTCACAAACTTCTTACAGAGCACAATTAAAACCCTCACATTCTTCCTTATTGAATGAGATTGCCTTAGGTCAAAAGCAGAAGTCGAGA